>NC_056743.1:449214865-449574865 GCF_019279795.1 Protopterus annectens
ACCAATGTTGCTGTGGAGTGACAAGCTGAAAGATGAAGCATATTTCTTGATTTATTTCTGTATTTTATTTTTTTAGGTGCACAAGGGGTAGGTTGTGGTGGTGGTGGTGGTGGGAGCACTGTATCTGAGTCCATCAAGTCAAGGGACAAAAAATAGTCAAAGCAATACCAAAGAGTGGCTGCACTGTCAGCCCAGTAAAAATTGATCAAATCCCACAATTCTTCCACTAAACAGCAATCTGAAGTCTATTTCTGTAGGGATACTATTCTGAATATTTCACTGAATAAAGAGACAGTAACACAGTTCATAGTACAAAATATATGTCACAAAATCCCCAAGTTTAATAAATAAGCTAGCTTCAGCCTCAAATGACAGAAGCAGCATAAAACAGTCTTAGACAAGAAATAAAGCATAACTTTATGAAAAAAAAATCCTGTCAGAATTGTTTAACATATAAAATGGTTGGAAAACTGTTATTTAAATGAAAAGAAATGTTTGAAATGCTGTAAACTTGCTCAATCACCTCAAATAAACACCAAAGGTAAAAAACCCTGCAAAATCTGCAAGTTCTCCTGTCAAAATTTTAAATGAAGCCTATAATAAACGGTATGTGCTTTACACTGTAGATAAATTAAAACCCCAAGCAAAGGCATTTTCCTGATCAGAAAAAATAACAGTCAAAGCAGCAGAATACACTATTCAAGCACTGAACGAAAAAGGCAGAGGGTGGAAATAAAAAAAACAAAAGGGTTTCTTATTAGTGCTCAGCCACTGAAGAGATCCACAGTAAGGAGCAGTCTTCCAAGCAATTCTTCTCTTACTATTGTACTAAAAAACTGAAAGGGTCTTGTCTGTACATTTGTAAGGCAGTCCTTTTACTGCCAGATGATTGGTCTACTGCATCCATAGACAGGCAGTGGGAGGGACTCTGATCTTTAGCAGACTGCCAGAGAAGGGTAGCAGAGCATTACTACCTGAAAGCCAGTAAGGCAGTGTGTTTGTTGAACATACCAAAGTCCCTTTCTCTAGAAGTGCCCTTACAGAAATTACAGAAGTAATTAAGGTAGCTCATGTATACAAGCACCATATTAAGCCGCTGTGGTGCAGTGGTAGCGTTGTCGCCTCACAGCAAGAGGTTCTCCCGTTCGATTCTCGGCTGGAGCACCTTCTGTGTGGAGTCTGCATGTCCTCCCAGCAGTCGAGTGGTGTTCAAAAGACATGCGTGAAATGGGCGTACCTTCTTTGAAGGTTGGGCATCAAGCTGGCACCTTGGCACTGAAAAAATCTACTGCCAATCATTAGCGGACTGGAGTTCCGCTGTGGCGACCCCTAACCGGGAAAAGCCGAAAGAAGAACAACAAACATGTATACAGGCACCAAAAACACAAAATAAGTTTCCAGCCCTGAAAAACCCTTCACAGCCATTAAATTCAACAACTTTCAACAAAATGTCTCAAAAACAGTAGCAGTTCCTGACAGTAAACTTCCAATATTAGTAAAATTGACATTAGGCGTAAAGGGGAAATACAACTTTGCATTAAAAATAAAATAGAATAAAATTCTCTTTAAAGGGTAATAATTTATTTGAGCAAGGGTTCCCCTATGGGGATCTGTCTGCCAGAAATGGAACCTATATCTGAATGCTGCTCCTGTGATGCCTCAAACCTGCTTTCTCTCAGGGTGAGTTGTCTACACTTTGACTATTTATTGATTTTCCTCCAAGGGTTTGTTCATGCAGCGTTAAGAGTGTAGGTGGGCGAGGGAGCCAGAGTTTTTTGAAGACTGACCAGTTGTGGTATCCCAGGCAGGATACAACTCAAACAGCCACCTTGCAAAACACCATTGTCTGCATTTTTGCCTCATGTCAGTGGTATGGGGTTTGATGGGCACTTGGCGGAATGGTACTCCATGACAGGCTGATTATATTATGTATCTGTGTGTTTGTGTGTGCATATGTATATATGCATGTGTGTGTATGTGTACTTGAAGCAATGTCCAAAGACTATGGTTTTGGGGCATTAAACTTAAATGGCTTAGTTTGTGACATGCCATCTTGCAAAGACGGATGCAAAATAAAGATGCATAAACATGGTGCAGAACTGCAAAACAGCAACACTCTTGATCTAATCTTTGTCAACCAATCCAAGCTTTGCTTTTTTATGTATTGCAATGTAGGCTCATGAAAGCAAATATCTCGACTGTTATTGTTTACATCACATTATTTCTGCCATATCAAGACCATTATGTTTTAACTGTTGACAGATATGTCTAGCAAGCAGTGTAATTCAAATACCAAATTCTCCATGAAAATTGCTTTGTAAAGTAATAACTATGAAATGAGTACTGCATTTTATACCGACAGACTGTAAAATTACCTGACAATATGAATTAAAAAACATCTCATCTGTTTTTTTTTTTTGTATGTAAATATGTTGGTTAATCATGTGAGAAGAAAAGTGCATCTTGCATCTTGTATGTTTTTATCATCAACAAGAAATACTGTCTGACAGTTGATACAGAGGATTAAGGCTGTGAACTGTGGTACAGGGTTTGATTCCTTCATTCCTCCTTTTCCTCCTGTGTGGCCCTGAGCAAGTTATTTAACCATATATTGCTACCAGGTCGCTTCTGAAAAGGGACTGCATGTCCAGTATGCCTACTCAGTTAACAAAACTAGAAAATAAATTAAATGAATACCTGTGAAAGAGGTATAAGATGATGTGCAGAAACAGCATAATTTTTTATACAGCAGGATAGTATACATGTGGTATGCTGGTAGGAGCTGGGTGCACCTACAGTGTACATGTGGTGCTGGTAGGAGTTGGGTGCATATGGAGGTAGGGCAGAGGAGACTCAACAGTAGTCCTGCAATGGGGCATCCTGTTATCTTACAGCAGTCCTGAACTGGGGAATTCTGTTATCTTACAGCAGTCCTGCACTGGGGCATTCTGTTATCTTACAGCAGTCCTGCACTGGGGCATTCTGTTATCTTACAGCAGTCCTGCACTGGGGCATTATGTTATCTTCCAGCAGTCCTGCACTGGTGCATTCTGTTATCTTACAACAGTCCTGCACTGGGGCATTCTGTTATCTTACAGCAGTCCTGCACTGGTACATTTTATCTTACAGCAGTCCTGCACTGGGGCATTCTGTTATCTTACAGCAGTCCTGCATTGGGGCATTCTGTTATCTTACAGCAGTCCTGCACTGGGGCATTCTGTTATCTTAGTCTGCTGCTGGCTAGGACACTGGGGTTACACATTACATGCTGTGTTCCTCCTGATGGTCAGCAACTGAAAGTATACAATATCTGTTTAGCTCTTGATAGCAACATGGTACACATTAAAGCTTAAAAAACGTATGATCTAAACTAATTTCCTTATAAATATCTGAAAAAATCCCTGTGTAGCCTGTATGATTCTGTCAAATGTCATACAGAAATTGAACCACTGTGTTTTGCTATGTGAGTAACAGTAAGAGATCAAGTTTCATTTCAAGTAATAGTTTTTCCATTTCAGAATGTGCATCTTAAAAAGAAAGCAAGAGATCCTGCAACTCTGGGTTTGATAAAAGTAATTTATATTTCACGGTAACTTTCCCCAATCCATCATGCAAAAGTGTAGTTGTGTACACTTACTATAAATGTAGATGTTCGAGTGTATTCACTGTTGCAGTCCTAACCAATGGGTTATCTGGCTCCCGGTAGCCCTCGATTGGCCAGAATACCAAAGGTAAGTAAAAATGATGTTGGCTGTCATCGGTTGTAAAGGACATCAGGGCGTCCGATACAAAAGGAGGCAGCCGACGTCACTTCCTCAGTCTTTCTTGCCATAACACAGTCAGAAGCCCCCAGAAAACAAGTCTTAAACCAAATTTAGCCTGTACCTTAAGAAAAGAGAAAAAGGGGGAAGGAGGGAGGGAAAGCAGGACTGCAACAGTGAATAGACACGAACATCTATATTTATGGTAAGTGTACACAACTGTACTATGTTCATCATGTTTCACTGTTGCAGTCCTAACCAATGGATTGATTACCAAAGCCCAGAGAAAAGGGAGGAGGAACCAAAAGAATCAAGGATTGGAGATGATGCCCTGCAGAACAGCAGTGGCAAACCCTGTCCTGGCTCTTGAAAACAAAGGCAAATTATAATGAATTGTGAAAGTGTGAACAGAAGACAATGTGGCAGCCTCCAAAATGTCTTTAGTAGGGACACCCCTTAAAAAGGTTGCAGAATTGGAAGCTGCTCTAGTTGAGTGGGTCCTAACCCCTTGAGGAGGAACCATGCCATGACAGGAATAACAAAAAGTAATACAATGTGCAATATATTTAGAAATGGTTTGCTTAGAAATAGCCTTGCCTGGTTTCCAGGGGCAAAACTGACCAATAACTGTGCTGATTTCCGAAGGTCTTTAGTCCTGTTCAGGTAAAACCTGAGCAGTCTGTGCACATCAAGAGAATGTAGGATTCTTTCACCTCTATTCCGAGGATTAGGAAAGAAGGTAGGAAGTTGTATGGACTGATTAAGAGTCAGACTAGAAACCACCTTAGGTATAAAGGAGGGGTTGGTTCTCAGAGAGACCCTATCTGCATGGAAAATAAGAAAAGGTTCCACAGCCATCAAAGCATGCAGCTCCGAAACCCTCCCTGCTGAAGTTATAGCCAAAAGGAAGGCAGTCTTCCATGAGAGAAACTTTAAATCTTCAGTGGCAGCTGGCTCAAACGGAGGAAGAATGAGTTTCTCTAGAACAAAATGAAGATCCCAGGCTGGAGTAGGCACCCTTCTGGGAGGTTTTAAGTTGCAAGCACCTCTGAGAAACATTTTCATCTGGGGGTGAGAGAAAATGGGTTGTTCAAAAGAACAGTGAGCAGAAATGGCTGAAGCATGGATCTTGATAGAGGAAAACGAAAGACCACCCTGAAGCAAATCAGCAGGTATTCTAGGATCACAGGAAGGGTAGGTTGAGAAGAAGATTCCTGTCTAGCCTGCATCCAATGAGAGAATCTTTCCCATTTGCCAGCATAAGACTTCCTAGTGCTAGGCCTCCTGGCCTCCCTCAGCACATCAACCACCTGCTGGGAAAGGGAAGAAAAAAAGGATGGAGTCATACAATGAGCCATGCTGCCAAATGGAGAGACTGAAGATGAGGATGAAGAATGTTTCCCATTTCCTGAACCAAAAGCTCTGGCTTCAGAGGAAGATGCCAAGGAAGAAATTGGGAGAGACTGCGAAGCAGTGGATACCAATACTGTCTGGGCCAGTCCGGAGCTATGAGAATAGTCCTTGGTCGTTCGTCTCTGATCTTCAATAATACTCTGGGAAGTAGAGGAAGAGGAGGGAAGGCATAAACTGACAGCAGCGTCCAAGGGAAGGACATAGCATTCACTTTCCAGGCTCTACTGTGATGCTGTCTGGTGCAAAAAAGAGGCAGAAGATGGTTGTCTGGAGAGGAGAAAAGATCCACTTGTGGAGTGCCCCAACGTTGAACGATGCTATAAAAAACTGTTCTGTTCAGCTGCCACTCGTGAGGATCCAGGGTTTGTCTGCTCAACTAGTCTGCCAAAATACTGAGCCTTCCTGGAAGAAACTGAGCTAGGAGATGCAGGCCCAGGGATGCTGCTATGGACCAAAGACTCATGCTCTGTCTGCACAGGAGGTAAGAATGAGTCCCTCCCTGCTTGTTGATGTACCACATGATTGTGGGGTTGTCTGTCCTGACAAGCAGGGTCCCTGGAGAAAGAAGATGCTTGAAAGCTAGTAAGGCCTCCTGGACTGCCGTCAACTCCTTTAAATTTATGTGCAGGTGAATCTGCTGGGCATTCCAACTTCCAAGTATCCATCTGTCATCCAGGTGAGTTCCCCAGGCCTACTCCGATGCGTCTGTAGTAAGAACCTGAGTGGCAAGGGGTGGGAAAAAAGGCATGCCTTTGTTTTGTAGACAGGCTGTTGCCCACCATAGAAACTCTGTCTGCAGATATGGAAGCAGTGGAATTATCACATCCAGGTCCTGTGTGTGTTGACACCAAATGTTCTTGAGGTATCAATGCAATTTCCTCATATGCAGTCTTGCATATGGAATCATGAAAATGCAAGAGGCCATGAATCCCAGAGCTTGCAGGTATTTCCTTGCAGGGAGCTGAGACAGGATGGCCAAGTCTTTGAAGTAAACTGAAAGAGTTGGCTGCTTCTCCTGGGTGAGATATATCATCTGGGTGGCTGTGTTCAGACTCACTCCCAGGAATGTTATCTCTTTGGATGGCACCATTTTGATTTTTCCTCATTGAGAGTGCAACCCAGGGAAGAGAGAAGAGTCTTTACAAATTCTAGATCCTTTAACAGCTGTTCCTGAGAATTCACTTGAATTAGACAGTCGTCCCAGTATGGATAAATTTGAATTTTCTTCTGCCTGCAAAAAGCAATGACTGGAGCAAGGCACTTTGTGAAAACTCTGGAAGCAGTAGATAAGCCAAAGGGCAGTGCAGAGAATTGATAATGTTGCTTGCCCACCCTGAAACAAAGGTATTGCCTGCAACTTTCCCTGATAGGGATGTGCAGATAAGCTTCTTTGAGATCCAATGTAACCAGCCAGGAATCCTTTTCCAGCATTGGCAGCAACTGATGCAGAGTGAGCATTTTGAACTTTGGAATTATCGAGAAAGGGTTCAGGATGGAGAGATCTAGGATAGGATGCCAGGTGCCTTCTTTTCTTGCAACTAGGAAAAATCTGGAATAGAAACCCTGGCCTACCTGCTGAGCAGGAACTGATTCTATTGCTCCCAGAAGTAACAGAGACAAAATTTGCTTTTCTGCTTCTGCCCTTTGGTTTGGAGGAGCATCCGGGAATCCTTTGGGTACTGGAAAGGTGTGGAAAGAAAACTTGTGTCCTAGGGATACAATTCTGAGTACCCATTTGTCGTCCATAATGGTGGCCCAGATATTTGCAAAAAGGGCCAACCTTCCCCCTAAAGGACTCTCCGGGCAGGCAAGAACAGGCAGAAGTTGGACAGAGTCATTGAGAATGTTTAGATTGAAATGCAGGCTTAGAACTTCCCACCTTGGAAGAAGAAGCCTGCCAACACTTAGACCTTTCAGGGGTAGCCACCTCTCCCCTAGAAGATTTGTAACCTCTAGTCCTAGAATGGTTCTGTCTGCTGGTATCAGAGAACGTCCAGCTCTTAGAAGGGTAATTCCTGCTAAAGCGAGGAGACTGAACTTTCAGAAAGTCTTTAACTGTCTGCATAGACTTGGCCTTGTCTTCCATCTTCTTGAGCACGTCCTCTGCTTTGCTGCCAAAAAGACTGTCCTTATGCAAAGGTACATCCAAAAGCTTAGCCTTGACAGGCTCTGGTAGGGGCTGCTCCCTGAGCCAAGCATGCCTTCTAATAACAGAGCCAGTAGCTGTAGCCCTACAGGAGGCTTCTAGAATGTCAAAACCACAATGTAAAGAATGTTTATTGACAAGACTAGCAGAATTCAGCAAATCCTGCATATCCTTACTCTCCGCCAACAGAGGCACACTTGCTATCCTAGACTTAATAGCTTCCAAGGTGTGCTGCTGGTACTTCAGCATATGAAAAAGACAATTAGTAGATCTAATAGCAAGAGTGGCAGAGGTATGCACCTTTTTACCCCACCTATCTAGGTTCCTAGTTTTTAGTAACAGTGGCCTTAACTCCTTTAGGGCCTTGAGAAATAAATTAACCTCTGGATCAACCAAAGGATTTCTGAAAAGAAACAAATGAGAATCAGGGCCTCTATAGTACCTGTCAGGTTTCCTGGGAGCAAGAGGAACCAAATTTGGAGTCAAGGAATTTTCCAGAAGAACATCATCAACCACTTTCAACACAGGTGGAATAGCCAAAGGCTTATGCTGATGCAAATCCAAAAGCTCCCTAATCCTTTTCTTAGAAAGGGGATAATCCTGACTTTCCCATTTAAAATGCTTCCTGAGAGTATTTAAAGTATCACCAAAAGAGAAATGTTCTGAAGAAGCAGTAGAGATGGACTCCTCTGCATCTGACTCCTCAAAAGGAGAGAAAGCTTGCGAAACTTCTTCTTCATCAACAGAAATGCTAGAAGCATCAGAACCTGAATAAGACAAAGCCTCAGGAGAGACATACCTACCTCCCTTTGAAGGAGGAGGCAGTGAACCCCTAATAAGAGTCAAAAGGTCATCAGCCATTTTAACCATTTGAGAATGAGGGGAACAAGAGGAAACTGGAACCTGTTTCTTCACAGGCATATGACTGGAAGATTTACCTGCAAGTCAGAAGGACTCGGGAGGCCTGGCAACTGCCAAAGTTGCAGCCGAAGTCGTTGGTATGAGCTTGCTGTCGGAATGAAGACCAGAGGCCTCGAACACTGGAGTCAGCTTAGCGGCTCCGGATCCAGCTGAAGGTGGAAGGTCAGAAGGCAAAATGGAAGCCGGAGGCCTGGGGGCCTCTGAAATGGTCTCAACCGAGGCCTGCGGTTGAAAATCTGCAGGCTGCAGGGGCTGCAAAGGCTCCTCACTGGCTACCACATGACTGATGACCAACTTAACATCATCTGAGGACTTGACCTTCGGAAGCCTGTCGTGGTCCTTATCCTTACGTTTCTTGGGGATATCCGAAACCTGAAGACCAGCGGACGCCATACTGACAAACTCAGGCCAAACTCCAAAATGTTTAGCTAAAAGCTAGAATAATATGCGGATTAAAAGAAGCAGAGAGCTCACAATTAGGAACGTTGTGGTCAAGGCCTAAACAAATAATACAATAGGAATGAAAATCTCTATGGGGAATCTGCTTTCCACAGGTAAGACAATTATTAACCTTTTCTGACATTCGTTAAGGCAAGAAAAGAGGATCCCAGATGGGGTACTTAGCTGTAGTTGACTTCAACTTTGTAGTCACAAACAAAAAAGGTAAACTGCCGACGGCACTCGTGCAATAAATGCTTCTGCTTCGGGCTCCGCGGCAAGCAAGACTGAGGAAGTGACGTCAGCTGCCTCCTTTTGTATCGGATGCCCTGACGTCCTTTACAACCGATGACAGCCGACGTCATTTTTACTTATCTTTGGTATTCTGGACAATCGAGGGCTACCGGGAGCCGGATAACTCACTGGTTAGGACTGCAACAGTGAAACATGTTGAACATTTGTTTTTTTATTCTTTCCATCAACTTGGAATTACATTTTTTTTTTGCTTTTAAGAAACTCAGAAATGTATGCTGTATTAATGTTAACAGTTCTTGAAAAGATCTTCATGTTGTTTCATTATCAAACTCTTCATGCAGGAATGAGCATTAACAGAAAAATACAAAAAGGAGCATCCAGCATATGTAACCCAGCTTGCTATGAATGATAATGTCCCTCCCCCAGATTAATACATATTCAAATACAGAAGCACAGAATAAAGTTATGTATACCCTGACACAGCTATGTGTCAGGCTGCATTCTCTCCGATGTCTGTCTTTTCTTAAAAATACAGCATTCCCATTCCCATATCTATGATCCATCGCAGTGCAGTCATAAACACAGCTCTTATCTGCTGATTTATATAAGCTTCACCCAATGAAGATTTTTTGTTTTGCTACTAAGAAGTGAAGCTATTTTTTAATCTCAAAAAGAAGATTTGTTGTTTGGTATGAAGAAGGTGAAGCTGTTTTTATTCATAAAAATACAGAAATTTTGATCGCAACAAGATTTTTTACTACCGTATGGAGTTTAATTTACAAATATTTGTTACTACTACTGGTTGGTGTTTTAGCTTAGCTTGAATAGCTCAAAAGGTTATTCTTTCATATTTTTTCTAGTTGCTTTAGGGACACGAGATAAAAGCCACTGCAACACTGCCAAATCAATATCACATCCTCCTTATTAAAGTATTTCACTTCATATGATTACTCTGACTGCTGAATATGCGTCAATAAATAGTTCTTTACCAAAGGATTTCTGCTTAGTATTTCTTCTCTTGCAATGAAAACCATTTGTTTAGAGAACAATAATAATAATAAGCAAGGATTACTTTGTATCCTAATTTCTCACTGTATTTGTCAGATCCATGCATAATGTTCTGTACAAAAGTCCCTAATATCCTGCAGTATAACTTCACAAAGAATGTATTATGCCACTGATATTGATAACTGTCATTATATTTCTAATGTATTTTGTATATACTGTTACTATATTTCACAAAGAAAGAAGGAAAACTTGTATATATCACTTCCAGTTGTGCCCAGGGCATGACCCAAAAGTCAACTGACTAACCATGTACCTGGTTATCAATCTATAAATAAACAAGCAAGCAAATACATACATAGATAATTACGTGTTTGTTTGATAAGTGGGGAGGTTTTATTCCTTTAAAGGATCATGGAGAGATGATTGGACAGTGACCGCGGAGAAAATTATTTAAAGGTTTCAATAGCAGTTTGGGATATTAGTTAAGGCATGGGGCCTCTTGACAACAGACACTACCTATTGTAGGCACTACAGAATTTCCCAATCAATTTAGTCCGAGATACTTGAGTAAAACAAAATTAGAGCTGTGTGGCCAAGCTTACAGTTCAGTATACTGGTCACACAGAAATCAGGGCATGCAGCTGAGATAAAGTTTTGTACAACTTCCAAGATAATATCAAAAATGAGAAAATCAGATGGTTGTTTTGGACAAGCTGTGAGTAAACATTCATCTCTCCATGAGTTTAATGCTTGTAGCTTGTAGGAAAGAAAGGTAAAGTAGATTTAGGACACTGTACAAGATTTTCCAGAAGCTGAAAATGTCTATGTTTCTATTATATGTAATAAAGATAGTGCATCAACCATGAAAGGAGAATGGGAAGCAAGGGGGAGACTAAGCCCAAGTAGAAAACTAAAACTGGGGTGTGGTGATAGGAAAGGGAAATGAAGAGTAAGAAGGGAAGTATTATAGTTACCATGATCAAACTTGGGACAATGAGCTTGGGGAGATCCAAATTATTTTTTTCCTTTCCTAGTTTTTGCCAGTTTTTTCTTCTTTTCTCTTTTCCTTCATCTATGGTTCTCTTTCTTTTTCTTTTAAATGCAGCAGCTTATTATTGTTCTCTTTGTTGCAGGTATTTCTGCTACTTACAGGTACTATGCTGCTATATGTGTTTATATGAGAGAGAGAGAGTGAGTGTGTGCGACTAATGGGGGAAGGTTTAGGCAACAAGCCCATATAGTGCTCTGAATATGGTAAATTCTGCCACAATAACCTTGCTCTAAAGTTTAATGTGCTAACAATACCCAACCATACCTGCTGCTTGCACTGAATACTATTTGTTGATGCATATTTCTGCATGTAGACTAACATTTTGCACTTAGAATTGATCTACTTACTGTCATTAGCTGACACGGTATTAATCTGCCCTAACACCTGATGTCTAAAGCTAAGGCTTTAACCCCATGCTACTATATGTGCTTACAAAGTTCCAGTAATGTCACAAGCTCAAACCTGACAAAGATGTTCTTCAGGAGCCTGTATCCTGATATAATAAGATAGCAGGTGCATAGCCAGGATTTTTTGGAACTGTATTCTATTTTTCAGAATGCACTCTCCTTCCCTACATGTCTAGCTGCCCCATAAGGATAAATCCTTGAATAATTATCTTGGCTCATTCACAATGTTAGTACTACTTGAAAACCCTGCCATTTCATGCCTACCTGTGCTAGCTGTATGTTCTGCATTAAGCCTCCCATGCCTAAAACACGTCAAATGTATGCTAAGCACAGTAGTATTGTTGAAATGAAGCTTTCCTGAGGCACTGAGTTTAAGGAATTCAGTGTTATGATTAAGCAGCTCAAATGTGAGAAAATTATTTAACTGAAAATAAAACAAAATTGCTTTAATTGTTTAAGTTAAGATATTTTACAAACATTTACATTTTGCATGACGAAAAGCTTTACGCGAATGTTGTCCATATATTTTCAGAAAGTTAACAGTTTTTCCTTAAAAACGTGCAAGAATGGCACCTGCCACAACATGTCCATAGAAGATAGCAAAGTATAAGAACCATTCTTCCATTTTCCCGTGACCCCCTATCACAAAAGGAGATACTGCCAGCCCAGCTATGTGGAATTTTGTAAATAATTATGTCACTTGTGAATATCAACATGATTCATATAAGATGTTTGTGTTACAAATGCATTAGAGCTTTATGTCATATAAGATGGTTTGTACAAATGTCTGCTGAAGTGGTATTTTTACAAAATGCTGTTTGAAATGTATCCACAGTGTACCCTACTGGAATAGAACAGAAATGTACATACACTATTGTAACTATTTAACTGTATATATTTTAACAAGGGAAACTGGAAAACATGAGGTTAACTTGCAAAAACGTCAGAAAAATAGCTGACATTAAGCTACTTTATTGCTAGGCCATAAAAAAGATGTTGTCTTTCAGTTTCAGTGCAGCAAAAAGACACAATGTCTAAAACTAAGGAGCTTTCTGTACTGTCTTGGAAGTGTTTCATTGTTTTATGACTTCCACCATTTGCCAAAGATCTGAGGAAAAGCCTTTGTCTATGTATTTTCACAGGTAGATGCCAAATACTGCCAGATTCCAGCAGTGAGGGTTTCACCTGGGATACAGTCAGAGGACAAGAAATGATATCATTCTGCAAGCTTATCCCAGCAGTAATATTTGAGATATTAATTTGAGAGGTCTCTCAGAGCGAGACAACATTCTGTAGTCTGTCTTGGGCTTGACCAGAAGACCCATTCACCACACATTTGTCTTGCTATGAGTAAGTACTTCCAGGGAACAGTATAATTCTCTTATATGTAGTCAGGAATATAGCAAAGCTTAACTTAGATGTTTTTCTTTATTTATCTGAGACTGCCCAGCAATGTTGTTTTAAATAATTTGTGTGATTTTGAACTCTGATGTCACTGAAATGATATACTATTTTCTTCTTTTTTAATTATTTATTATTAAATATATTTAAACCTTTCACTGTGGCTATCTAGAGATATTTAAGTTCTGAGAGCACTTGCATATTTATTTGATGACACTGTGCGAGCCACTCCTAATAGCCTTGCTCTTGGTCAAACTACCATTTGTGTTGATAGTAACATTACACAGTAAGCTTGGACACCCTTTGTTAAGAGCCTCAAAGTAGATGATTAGGAGTGGCTGGTGGCAGTGATAACTACATCATAGTTTGGGCAAAGGGGAGAATACCTAATAAACCTGTGTCAGCCTTTCCTGGGTGTGTGTGTGTAAATCAAACCTCAAAATTTGTGCATGTGCGTGTGTGTGTGTGTGAGTGTGTGTGTGTGTGTGTGTGTGTGTGTGTGTGTGTGTGTGTGTGTGCTCACGTGTGTGTCAGCTACTTGGGCAGGGACACGAAGCACTGGTTGGATAAAGAGGGTGCTGGAGGTCTTGGCTTGGCCACTCAGGAGAGACATACCTATACTTATTGGAGATCTGGAGAAAGAGGGAGAAACCAGCCCCGGACTGACTGTGGTCTCTGTGTGCTCTTAAAGGAAACTGCACTTGATGCAGAACGCGGCATCTGGAAATACTGTCTCTGTATCTGTCATCCTCCCAATATACATCCCCCACTGGTACTAGTAGTGAGGATTGATGCTCCTTCATTACTGGTCCAGTGGTGGGGCGTCATCCTTCATTACTGGTCCAGTGGTGGGGCGTCACATTAATTGGTTGGCAGTGGTGGGATATCCACACATTGGGACTCAGTGGTGTGGAAATTTAATTCCTTTACCTGGAAAACAGTGGTCACTAAAAAAGGTGTTTGTACTCTCAATCAGCCGCACAGTGAACATAGTTTTGTATATTTTTTTGTTAGCTTAGTTAGTCAGGGAGAGCAGGCAAGGATATCAGCAGAGGAGTATGGTAAGCTGACAAGGAGCCACTTGGCTGAGATGTGCCAAGCCAAAGGACTGGGGCATGTCAACCTGAATAAAGCAGAGGTGACTGCAGTCTTAGTCACAGCTGCATCACAGACCAGCAACCAGGAAGACAACCAGACTGGCCTTGGGGATGTACAACTCTCAAAAAATGGACAGTTCAGCCTTTCCACAGAGGACTTAAAAATCCATCTGGAGTTAAAGAGACTTGAACTGGAGGCCAAACATTTGGAAACAGAATCAGAAGAGAGACTGAGACATCTGGAAGCTGAAGAACATGAGAGGCAGAGTCAACATGAAAAGGAGATGCTGACTTTTCACCAGGGTCATGGAGGTAATGGGGAAGGGAATAACCAAACCCCAGAAGCAATACAGGTCAGTAAATTTCTTCCACAATTTACAGAGGGTGATATTTTGATAGTTTTATTCATATGTTTGAAAGGGTATGTAAACAGTATAATGTTGACCAAAGGCTCTGGGTACGGTTCCTGACCTCCTTACTCCATGGTAAAACTGTAACTATTTCTAAATTGTCTGATACTGATTGCTTAAATTATAATACTGTTAAAAATTGTTTATTAGAGTGCTTTATGTTAACACCTGAAGCTTATAGAAAAAAGTTTTTTAAGCAAAGACACAATCCAGATGAAAGTGTGTGTGTGAATATATTTCTGAGTTAAGCACTTATGTTCATAGATGGGTCAGTGTGTGTCAGGTAACTACTTTTGAAGGGCTGGAAGACCTTTTGGTGAGGGAACAAGGCCTTAGCACTTTGCATGAGGACATGAGACTCTGGTTATCAGATAGAGAATGTAAACAGCAGATGAGTTGGGAAAAAGGAAGACCTATACCTAGCAAGCAGGGCACCACTACACAGGAAAGGGATACCAAGTGCTGCTCATGGTCTAAGGGAACCCACTGTGGGCAGCCTAAATCGCCCCAACAGAGTCTTCCAGTAGCAGGGGAAGCCACTAGTTTATGTACACGGCCAGGACCAAGGGTTAAATGTTTTAAATGCAACCACTGGGGCCATGTAGCATATAGATGTCCATGGAGGCAAGGTGGGGAACAAAAGATGGGAGCATCAGAAAATGAGAATGACAGAATGTCTGGAGACAACAAGGGCACCAAACTGCCACAAGAGGTTATATCCTGTCTTAGTGGATAGAAACCAGGCCACTGCTAAGAGAGACACAGTCTTTCACCTGACCACCGTGAACCTGCAATGGTTAAAGAGGAGCACTACTTGCTTGGGCAGTCTACTCCAGTCAGAGACTTTGGAGGAGACCCCATTCCAAATATCTTTGGTTAGGGTTCACCTTAATTGGGAGGGTGGAAAAGGAAGCAAGCAAGTAGGTGTGTTTGAGGATATCCCTGCAGATGTCCTGATCGGGAATGATTTTGATAATGCAGTACCTTGTGTACATGCAGTTACACGCAGTCAGGCTTGGAGACAAGCATGTAGGTCTGGCACCCTGGAGGGGGGTGGGACCCAGGTAGACTGCACACTTGAAGCCAGGACTGATAAGGTGGGTACTTCAGGGAGGGAGCTACCCTGTCGCAGTGAGCCAGAAGATGAGCCACACCTGCTTGTGGGTACTGATGTTCCCCTGGACAGAGTGACTGCAAGGGCAGAAGTGAGTAATAGTAACTAGGCTGACAGTGAGGTACCACTGTCAGACAATAGCAGACTTCCTGTGGAAGAGGAGCTGGGAAGGGTTACAAACAGAGAGTTGAGACAGGCTCAGCTCTCAGACCCTACATTACAAGGAGTGAGGGAGGTAGCTAGTGAGGCACCTGATCAAGGAAAAGGGGGAATCTGTATACTGAGATAAACGATTACTGTATAGAGGGTGGACCCCAAGGGAGGACTAGAGGATGAGAGACTACAGCAGTTGGTAGTGCCTAGAGCCTACTGTCTGGCACTTCTAGCCACAGCCCATGACATTCCCTTTGCAGGTCATATGGGCATAAAGCATACTAAGAGACGTATAATGCAGAACCTTTATTGGTCTGGGATTTCCAGAGATGTAACAGGATACTTCAGGACCTATGAGCAGTGCCAAAAGGTAGGTAATGCAGAAGACAAGGTCATAGGTCCTTTGATGCCTTTGCCTGTGATTGAGGAGCAGTTTCAGAGGGTAGCTATGGAGACTGTGGAGCCTCTGAGTACCCGAAGTGCCACAGGGAAGAAGTATATCATAGTGGTAGTAGATTATGCTACCAGATACCATGAAGAGGTGGCCCTGTCCTGCATTGAGGCAGAAAAGTTGGCAAATGCTTTGTTAGAGATTTTCAGCAAGGTAGGTTTCCCAAAAGAAATACTGACTGACAGAGGTTGCCAATTTCATGTCAGACCTGCTGGCTTGTCTGTGGAAGCATTGTTGGCTGAAGCACCTAAAGATCACCTCTTGCCTTCTCCAGACTAATGGCTTGGTGGAGAGGTTAAACTCTACACTAAAGACCATGCTATGGGCATTTGCAGACCAGTTTAAGAGGGAGTGGGAAAAATATCTGAACCATCTGTTGTTTGCTTACAGAGAGGTGCCCCAGGAATCCACTGTTTTTTCACCCTTTGAGTTGCTGTATGGGCAGAGGGTGAGGGGACCTCTAGGTTTGATTCATGAGGAGCGAGAGGGTGAGTGTGAATACCACAAGGAGTCTGTTGTGGCATATGTCCTAGACCTCAGGACAAGGCTGAGAGAACTCATGGGCTTGGCCCAGGAGAATCCGACAGAAGCCCAACAGCAGGAAAAGGTCTGGTATGACAGGAATGCTTGACCTAGAGAATATGCTGTGGGGCATCAGGTTATGGTTCTCATTCCTGTCAGGCACAACAAGCTGCAAGCAGCTTGGGAGGGACCCTTCAAAGTGGTAAGGAAGGTCAGTGATGTTTACATGGCAGAACTGCCAGGCAGGAGGCAGGGCACAAATTGTACCATGTTAACATGATGAAACCTTCCATGACAACGGGGGCCTTGTGTTATGTATTTGCAGTGGATGGCAAGAGAAGTCTGAGGGGTATCTGGTGATTGATCTCCTCAGTGAGGCTTGGACTAACACCTCAGTGGAAGGGGTAGCAATGTCCCAGCAGGTATCCCCTACCCAGCTTCAGGAAATTTGAGCAGTGTTACAGGAATTTGGAGGCGTGTTCACTGGGAAACTAGGGTGTACCCACCTGGTGCAGCACCATGTGGATAGAGGATCACAAAGTCTTATTAAGCAGGCCCTTTTAGGGTAGGTGAGAGAGTCAAACAAACTCTGAGGGAGGAGATACAGGTAATGCTGGAACTGGGGGTAATCCAGGAGTCCAACAGTCCCTGGGACTCGGCTTGAATGAGTTCACAAAGATGTCCTTTGGGATGAAAAATGCCCCTGCGACTTTCCAGAGGCTGATAGATTACATCCTAACAGAAGCAGGAGATTTGGCCCTTACTTACCTGGATGATATTGCCATCTACAGCCATTCCTGACATACCTTCAGCAAGCCAGGGAGGTGCTGGGCAAACTACAGATGACAGGGTTGACCATTAAGCCCAGTAAGTTTCATGTGGGTATGGCAGAAGTCTCCTATCTGGGACATAGACTGGGAGTGGTAAGATCAGGCCACAACCTGCCAAAGTGGAAGCATGGCCTGACCCTGTTATCAAAAAGCAATTGAGGGCATTCTTAGGGACAGCAGGGTACTACAGAAAGTCTGTTCCCAATTATAGTACCATAGTTGCTCCCCTCACAGACCTGACAAGTAAAAACAGGCCAGATAAGGTAGTGTGTACCCAGCATGTGAGCAGGCATTCCAGAAGCTTAAAGGAGCTTTGGGAGGAACCCTGTGTTAGCCAGTCCAGATTACAGCAAATAATTTGTTGTGCAGGTGGATGTTTCAAACCATGGAGTGGGGGCTGTATTCAGCTAGGTTTCCTCAGATGGAGAAGAGTACCCAGTGGTAAAACTCAGCTGTAGGCTCCAACCCTGGGAGGAATGTTATGCGGCTGTAGAAAAGGAATGTCTAGCCATAGTGTGGGCACTGCAGAAACGGAAGCCTTATCTGTATGGAAGGAAATTCACTGTAGTTACAGACCACAATCTTTTAATATGGCTATATCGAGTCAGCCAGCAAAATGCTAAGCTACTAAGGTGGAGCCTAGGGTTGCAGGCATATGATATGACAGTGCAGCACCACAGTGGGGTTAGCAATGCCAACATAGATGGGCTCTTAAGACAGGGAATGGGGTAAGGTATTCCCAAATAGCCTCATCCCTCTCATGTTTCTCAAGGGTCACTTGAAAAACTAGTTTGAGTCTTTGAGGGGGGAAATGTCATGAAAGGAGATAATGCCAGCCCAGTTATCTGGAATTTTGTAAATATATGTCATTTGTAAATATCAACATGATTCATATAAGATGTTTTTGTTACAAATGTATTAGAGCTGTATGTCATATAAGATTGTTTGTACAGACATGTGCTGAAGAGGTATTTCAGAAAGTGCTGTTTGAAATGTACCCACAGTGTCCTCTACTGGAATAGAACACAAATGTACATACACTATTATAACTATTTAAATGTATATATTTTAATAGGGAAACTGGAATACAGGAGGTTAACTTGCAAAACTTTAGAAAAACAGCTGAAATTAAATTATTTTATGGCTAGGCCATAAAAATAGATGTTGCCTTTCAGTTTCAGTACAGCAAGGAGACACAATGTCTAAAACGAAGGAGCGTTCTGTATTGTCGTGGAAATGGTTTATTGTTTTATGACTTCCACCATTTTCCAAAGATCTGAGGAAAAGCCCTTGACTATGTATTTTCACAGGCAGATGCTAAATACTGCCAGATTCCAGCAGTGGTGGGGGGGGGGTGTTCACCTGGGATAGAGTCAGAGGACAAGAAACAATGTCATTCTGCAAGCTATCCCAGCAGTAATACTTGCAATATTAATTTGAGAGGTCTCTGAGAGAGAGAGACAGCATTCTGTAGTCTCTCTTGGACATGACCAGAAGACCAATTCACCACACATTTGCCTTGCTCTGAGTAATTAAGTTTAGTCGCAGCATAATTCTCTTAGATATAGTCAGGAATATAACAAAGCTTAATTTAGATGTTTTTCTTTATTTATTTGAGACTGCCCTGCAATGTTGTTTTAAATATTTCCTGTGATGTTGAACTCTGTCACTGTAATTATATACTGAGTATTTTTTGTTCTTTTATTATTTATTGTTAAATATATTTAACTCTTTCACTGTGGCTGATCTGTCTAGAGATATACAAGTTCTGAGAGTACTTGCATATTTATTTGGTGACAATGTGTGGGCCACTCTTAATAGCTTTGCTCATGGTCAAACTACCATTTGTATTGATAGCAACATTATACAGTAAGACTGGACACCCTTTGTTAAGGGCCTTAAAGTAGTTGATAAGGAGTGGCTGGTTCATAGGTAGGTACTAGGCTATCGGCCCTGGGGCCTATACAAGCTCAGCCAAAAAGGTACCCTGGCTTTTGCCACCCAAGAAAATTATTTTCCTGTGCCACTGTCGAGCAAAGCCACAGAGGTGATCCCCAGGGTGAATTTCCTATTTCCCATCTAATCATCAAGATTTTTCTTGAAGAGTGCTAATGAGGAGCTTTGCTTGATATAGATAGGTAGTTTATTCCAGAGTATGGGATGTCTCTGGGACAGGAATCTATCCCTCCGGCATGTTCTGTTTATTGTGGTGACAAGGTTTAGGTCCCTAGAGCATGTAGCTCGGAGAGATTGGGATTTCTTTAAGTGGAGCATGTCCAACAGCTCTGGATTTGACATAGCTTTGTATGTTAGGCAGAGATCACCTATGAGTAGGCGATATGCAACGAAGTAAAGCTGGAGTTTTTTGTGACGGCCTGCGTAGGGCATCTGTTTGAGGCCGGTAATCCTCTTTGTGAGGTATTTCTTTGGCCTTTCCAGTTGTTGTAGATGCCTTGTGAGGTACATACCAAAAGGGGCATTGTACTCTATAATGGGTCTAATGAGTGATGAGTAGAGGGGAACAATGACCTCTTTTTTTCTGGATGAAAAACCTTTTTAGATGAGGAGTGCCACGTAGAAGGATTTCCTGACTACTGTGGCAATGTGATTATCACAAAAGAGACTACTGTCCACCTGTGTCCCAAGGTCTCTTTTCACACTTTCAGTGTTAAATATACTACCACCTATGCTGTAGTTCATGGGTACAGAGTTTTTACCAAAGGGGATGACAATGCATGTTTTGGCACTGAGCTTGAGGCCATGGCTTTGACACCAGGCATCTGTCTCAGTGAGGCCCTTTTGTAGGATGTCCACATCATTACGAGTTTCAATTATGACTCCTAGTTTGCAGTCATCTGCGAACTTTATTAACCAAAGACCTTCTGTGTTAGCCTGTACTTCAGAGAAGTAGATGCCAAACAGGAGAGGACTGAGGACTGAACCCTGTGGTACTCCACTTGTCACTGGTCTGAAGTCGGATTTGGAGTCTGCTACTTTCACAGTGTGGGTTCTGTCAGTGAGCCAGTTGGCAACCCATCTTGTGACATAGGGATTTAAACCTAGTTTAGTGAGTTTATCTGTAATTCCGGAGTGGGGGATGATGTTGAAAGCTTCTGCAAGATCTAGATAGGCTGTGTGAACCACCTTACCCTTGTCTACGGCTTTGGTGACTGCTTCAAAAAGTCTTTCAGGTTTAGGAGACATGATCTGCCTTTTACAAACCTGAACTAGGTGGGGTCCAGAGTTTGGAGATTACCAAAGTCTTTGTTTATAAGTTCCATGATGATATGTTCCATGGCCTTGCAGACCAGGCTCGTCAGGCTAATGGGGCGGTAGTTCCCGGGGTCCTTGGTGGCTCCCCCCTTGTGGAGTGGGATAACCATCACTGTGCACCATTCAGCAGGCACAAAGCCTAAGGTGAGGCTATGATTGAACATGGTACTTAGGTGAGGTGCCAGTTCATTCTGTAGTTTGTGTAGAACGCAGCCTGAGATGTTGTCTGGTCCCATGGATGCTGTGTTCTTGGCTTTGGAGAGTGTGGTTTTTACCTGTGCAGCCACGATTACAAGAACTTTGCATTCTTCCGGTACAGAGATGGGCTCTTTAGGGGGTGAGAAGGGGGTAAAGTTAGCACTGAACCTATTTGCCAGGATGTTGGCAATATCAGTTGGGTCTGTATATTTAGTGCCATTGCTCTGTAACTTAGAGCAGATCTGAGTGTTGCCATTGAGATTCTTGACATAGCTATAGAATGCCTTGTGGTTGTCTTTAGAATCAGTGGCGATTTTGTTTTCGTAACTAGCTTTGGAGGATTTTATCAGGGATCGCAGCTTCTTACTGAGGCTGATCAGGGAGCTCCTCCACTCATGGGATTTTACTCTATTTTGCAACAGTTTCTTCCTTCTGTTGTACAGTTTGTTTACAGCAGAGGACCACCAGATTGGCTTCCTTTTTTTTGGAGGATAGCGTCTTGGTTCTGTTTGAGATAGCACGATCCATGCACTCATGTAAGTGCTTATAAAGTGCAAATGTGTAGGATTCAGTAGTCGTGGCAGTGATAACTACCTTATAGTCTGGGCAAAAGGGGGCATAGCTAGTAAACCTGAGTAGCCTTTCCCAGGTGTGTGTGTGTGTATTTGTGTGTGTGTAAATGAAACCTCAAAGTGTGTGTGCATGTCAGCTACCTGGACAGGGATACAAAGCACTGGTTGGACAGAGAGGGTGCTGGAGGTCTTGGCTTGGCCACTCAGCTGAGATCTCAACTCTATAGCTGTGCCAGTTTATTGGGGATCTGGAGAAAGAGGGAGGTGTTTGTATGGTCTACATTGCTCTGTGTATCACTCATCTCTGTATTTAATTTTGATATGAAGCTCTTTATTTAAGGTTTGATCACTTCTATTTTGTATCTTATCCTAGTATTACATTTGTTTTGTTTTAAGTTTTCTGTTCTGTTGGAGTTTTAAGAGTTCTTGGCTAGGGTCAGTTAAAAAGTTACCAAGAATTCCTTTGCAAAATATGAGTTGATTAGTGGGAGGAGCTGAAAGACAGCATTGTTGCTTTATTTAGAAATATCTGTAGTTATCTAACGTGTTTGTGTGGTCTGCATTTCTCTGAGTATCACTCATCTCTGCATTTAATTTTAATTTGAAGCTCTTTATTTAAGGTTTGATCACTTTATTTTGTATTGTATTCTAGTATTATGTTTGTTTTGTTTTAAGTTTTCTGTTCTGTTGGAGTTTTAAGAGTTCCCCACCCACTCACACAGTCCTTGTTGTGTTCTTAAATTTGGTGGCTTTTTAGTTGCCCACCCCTACTATAAATCTCATTTTGGACACACCTCCCAGTCCCATCTCATCAGCTTATTCTACTGGGTAGAGGGAGAGATCATTTGGAAAGGCCCATCCCCTTAGTTTATCATCCTTAAATTATCATGTTTCATCCCTTTCCACTTAACCAAAAAAATTGCACTTTATTCATCTGCTTTTACTGTATTTGTGTTTCTTCCTACTTTATTACTTTACTTTTGCTGCCTGTTCTTAAAAGTACTCAATTGCATATATTCTGCTGCATTTATTACTGCTTGTTAGTAGCCTGATTAAATTGTAACTGTTATTTTAAGGCTTTTGGTTTAACCACTTGGGCTTCAGACCAGTTGTTTTACATTAAGAAGGTCTGTGGTTTGCATTCGTGTCAGAAAAAGTAGCTTACATTCTTCTAAGTTGGGAGTTGCTGATTGAAGGCTTAGTGTCTGTTATTCTAAAAGTGTATTAGTTCTGGTTTAAGCACATGGGCTTCAGGCCAGTTATTTTACATTAAGAAGGTTTGTGGTCTGCACTCTTGTAGGAGGAGAGGGTATATTCTGCTCTTCTGAGGTGGGAATTTCTGGTTAAAGGCTTATTGTGCCTGCTTATTTGAACTATTTCTTTCTGAAATTGGTGCACCTTGTTTTCTGTAGCATAGACTAGATTCAGACCTGCTGAATCTAGCTTTGTTTGTGTAACTTGAGCACTAATGCAAGCCATCGTTTTTGAAGAAGGTTCCCCTGCACCCTGGTGGCAGGAGTGTGCAGTTAGAACTTATCTGAGTGAAGACTGCTGGAACGGGGCTCAGTTTTTAGCTTTTTTATTGGTTAATTGGTTAATTTGTTTAAATCAGTTTGCTAGTTGCTACTGTTATATTAAGGGAATTGCACTTTGTTCATCTATTTTTACTGTATTTGTGTTTCTTCCTACTTTATTACATTATTTTGCTTTTGCTGCCTGTTCTTAAAAGTACTCAAGTGTATTTATTCTGCTGCATTTATTACTACTTGTTAGCAGCCTGATTAAATTGTAAGTGTTATTCTAAGCCTTTTGGTTTAAGCACTTGGGCTTCAGGCCAGTTGTTTTACATTAAGAAGATTTGTGGTCTTCACTTTTGTGGGAGTAAGGGTAGCTTACATCCTTCTAAGTTGGGAGTTGCTGATTGAAGGCTTAGTGTCTGTTATTCTAAAAGTGGCTTAGCTCTGGTTTAAGCACTTCAGCTTCAGGCCAGTTATTTTACATTAAGAAGGTTTGTGGTCTGCACTCTTGTAGGAGGAGAGGGTATATTCTGCTCTTCTGAGGTGGGAATTTCTGGTTAAAGGCTTATTGTGCCTGCTTATTTGAACTGTTTCTTTCTGAAATTGGTGTGCCTTGTTTGCTGTAGCATAGACTAGATTTAAGCCTGCTGAATCTTGCTTTGTTTGTATAACCTGAGCACTAATCCAGGCCATCTTTTTTGGAGAAGGTTCCCCTGCACCCTAGTGGCAGGAGTGTGCAGCTAGAACTTGTCTGATTGAAGACTGCTGGAACAAGGCTCAGTTTTTAGCTTTTTTACTGGTTAATTGGTTAATGTGTTTAAATCACTTTGCTCGTTTGCTACTGTTATGCTGTTACTAGAGTAGTCCAGAAACAGATTTTGCCGTATTCAGGACTGTATTGTAGTTTCTGAGTTCCCCCTCTCAGCTTATCAGTGGGAGTGGTAAGCACTAGGTAGCCTATCTACCACAAGAGGAGTGATTTCTAGCTCCCTTTCAACTTACTGTTTTAAAAGCCCGTGTTTGCATGGGTTTGCGCACCGTGCAGCGCCACTAAGCTAGGATAAACTATTACCGGTGCCAGAAAGTCTGCTCTTCAATTTTTCTTAGATCTGCTAGTTCTCTTCTCTCTTGCATTTAAATAGCTTATTCGCCCAGCACTTCATCTGGTTTCTTGTAGCAATTATTGTAGCACACATAAGTGCTAACAGCACTCAACGTCCTATATGGAAACAGCTCCAGTACTTATTAATAATGACCATTCCTCCTGGCATGTCTAAAGGTCAGTTCCCTGTGCTTTCTCCTATTAACCTGGTGAACCTGGGCATTCTGAGGCAATGTAGCAACTGCCTTATGTACACAGACAACCCTCTACTCTTACCTCCCAACACTCAGACTTGTGAGAGATGCACTTATATATCCACTGGAAGACATACACTCTCCAGCCAAGACCAGAATAGCTGGTCAAGAGTAATAGGTCAACACCTGCACCGCACCACATGGAACACATAGCCCTCCAGAACACTCACCATCACAACTCTCACATAGAAACACAAACCACACACTGACCTTCACAGAGGCTCTCAAAAAAATCTACCCAAACAGCAGAGACCACCAAATCAGAAACATACTCGACCACCACAACACAGCACAATCACAAGACACATAGCTCACCTACACAGTGTGCTCCTCAACCTAGGACCCTAAGACAAAACAGCTTGCCCAATACACTAATAATAGGTGACTCGATAGTGAGGCACACTGATGTCCCACTCACTAGGTTGAATAAGGAGAAGGTAACAGTCAGATGTCTGAAGGGTGTCAGGATCCGACACATAACACATGCACTCAGGTCACTCCACAACAAGTACAAGTATGACTCTGTCATTATCCATGTGGGTGTGAATGACCTGCGATGTACCTCCTTGGACTACATGAAAACAGACATGGAGGAGCTCTCGGATTATGTGGCCCAGGCAGGTATGACCCTAGCCCTGAGCAGCATCCTACCATTGCCCAGAATGATACCGCAGTACAAGCAGAAAATGACTGACTTCAACAATTGGCTAAGTTTCTGGTGTCATTCTAAGGGGATCCAGTATCTGTCTGCTTGGGGTGACATGACTGATAGACCTCGATGCTTTGCCAGACATGGCCTGCATATGTCACCCCTAGGTTTCCAGATACTGGCTAAGGCTTTTACCACCCCTATAGTGCCTTTTTTAGGTGGTGTTCCAAAGACCAAATTACCACCATAACAGCTATAAATAAATGCAATTTGAGGGTCATGCTGCTCAATGCTAGAAGTCTAACTCTCAAGATGCACTCACTTGAAGCACTCCTCAAAATGAAGAACATCGACATTTGTGCTGTAATGGAGACCTGGTTTAAAGCAGCAGAAAGCACCCCTGCACTACCAGGCTATAACTCATTCCACACATTTCGGTCCCAGAAAATGGACCGAAGCTTCAAACGCGGTGGGGTCTCCATATTCAAAAAAGATATGCACATCTCCAGACTAGTAGCCCAGCATAACGCATCGGAGATACTTCAGGTACAACTAACAGTGGGTAAGACAGAGATTCAGGTCGTAGCCTGCTATAGGTCCCCGACCAAGTCCCAAGACTCTCATTCCACGTTCCTAAGCACCCCGGAAACTATTAGCGTCCAACCCAACACTCTCATACTGGGTGACTTCAACCACCCCTCCATCAACTGGGAAAACTACTCATGCACCAATACACTTGCCCAACACTTCCTGGAATTCATTAATTCCAATGTACTGGACCAGCTCATTCTTACCCCCACTAGAGGAAGCAACATCCTTGACCTGGTTATTACTAACATGGGCAACCGTTGCTCAACTCCAATAGTCAATTCCTCCCTGGTTAGATCCGACCACAAACTAATTACTATGGAAATCCACATCTCACCCACACCACCAGCAAAGGTAACCACCATGAAAAACTTCTCCAAAGCTAACTCTGGGCTCCTAAAAACAGAGGTGGCTAACTTCACGGCACCCATGCAAATGGAAAATAGGTGCATGACCGCTGAATCATACACCAATGCACTGTAATAACAAATACATAAATGCATAGAACTAGCCATACCCAACAGAACTAAGACGTTCTCCTCCAAAAAAAGGAAGCCAATCTGGTAGTTCCCTAGCATTAACAAACTCTACAACAGCAGGAAGAAACTGTTGCAGAAAAAGGTGAAGTCCCAAGAATGGAAAAACTCCCTTATTGGCCTCAACAAAAGTTGAGATCCCTCATCAAAACCTTTAAAGCTAGCTATGAAGGCAGAATTGTGGCAGACACTAAAAATAATCACAAAGCCTTCTACAGTTATATCAACAATCTCGACAGCAATACCCTGATTTGCTCTGAATTACTGCACAATAGTACCTCCTATACTGAGCCAACAGATATTGCCAACATACTGACCTACAAATTCAGTGTCAACTTTACCCCCCCCCCCCCCCACACACACACAAAGGAACAATCACAATACCGGAAGAATGCCAGGCACCCAGCATTACTGCAGCACAGGTTAAAGCTGCATTGTCCAAAGCCAAGAATACAGCTTCCATGGGACCTGACAATATCCCTGGCTGTGTTCTACATGGACTACAAAGTGAACTGGCACCACACCTGTGTGCCCTGTTCAACCACAGCCTCACCTCAGGCTTTGTCCCTACAGAATGGCACACTGCTACAGTCATCCCTCTCCATAAAGGGGGAGCGACTACAGCACCTGGGAATTATCAACCCATTAGCCTGATGAGTCTGATATGTAAGGCTATGGAGCGCATCATCATGGACCTAATTAACAAGGAAATAGGGAATCTCCAAACTCTGGATCCCACGCAATTTGGTTTTCTGAAGGGTAGATCATGCCTACTCAACCTGGTTGACTTCTTTGAGTCAGTCACCAGAGCTGTGGATGAGGGCAAGGCAGTTCATATAGCCTACCTTGATCTGGCCAAGGTCTTTGATACCATTCTCCACTCAAGAATTATTGACAGACTCACCAAACTAGGCATCAACACCTATATCACTAGGTGGGTTGCAAACTGGTTCAGCAGACTCCAAGTCAAATTGCCGACCAGTCATAAGTGGAGTCCCACAGGGATCCGTCCTGGGTCCTCTCCTGTTTGGCATCTACTTCTCAGAAGTCTAGGCCAACACGGAGGGACTCTGACTAACTAAATTCGCTGACGATTGCAAGCTGGAAGCCATTATTAACTCCCCCAGGTGATGTAGACATCCTTCAGAAAGGCCTCACTAACACCAATGACTGGTGTTGAAATCATGGCCTTAAGCTTAATGCCACAAAATGCATCATCATTCCCATTGGGAAAAACTCAGTTCCCACTAATTACCACATTGATGGTAGCTCACTGAACACTGAAGGTGTTATAAGAGATCTGGGGACACAGGTTGACAGCAACCTCTCCTTCGACCACCACATTGCCACTGTGGTCAGAAAGTCCTTCTATGTAGCACATCTCATTACCAAAGGTTTTGAATCCAGGAAGAAAGAGATCATCATCTCTCTCTTCTCTTCCCTCATTAGACCAATCATCGAGTATAATGCCCCATTTGGCATGTACCTCACTAAACACCTGCAACAGCTGGAAAGGCCACAAAAATACCTCACGAAGAGGATCCTAGGCCTTAAACACATGCCCTACATGGAAAGACTCCAGCTTTTCTCTGTCTCATATTGTCTATTAAGAGGCGACCTGTACTTGACTTACAAAACCATGTCTGACCTAGCCCTGTTAGAAATGTTACACCTAAAGAAATCCCAATCCCTCCACACCACACGCTCCAGGGACCTCAACCTCATTACCACAATCAACAGAACATGCTGGAGGGACAGGTTCATAACCCAGAGACTGCCCATGCATTGGAACAGACTTTCCATACATATCAAGCAGAGCACCTCACTGGCCCTTTTCAAGAGAGATCTTGATGAGTGGATGGGAAATAGAAAGTTCACTCCGGGGATAACTCCAGTGGCTTTACTTGATAGAGGCACCAGGAACTAATGGTGGCATGATGCCAGGGGGCTAGGCTTGTAAAGGCTCCAGGGCCGTTGGCCTAGTACACACCTATGAACCAGCCCCAGAATGACTGTGGTCTCTGTGTGCTCTTAAGGGAAACTGCACTTGATGCGGAGAGCTGCGTCTGGAAATACTGTGTGTGTGTACCTATCATCCTCCCAATGTATGTCCCCCATTGGTACTAGTGGTGAGGATTGAGGCTCCTTGATAACTGGTCCAGTGATGGGGCATCACACCCCCCCTTATCCCTTACACGTTTTTTGGGGATGCCAGACCTCATCTATATAATTTGCTATCTCTAGCAGTGGGCTTAGACAATGAAACCTATTCTGAACAGGGTATCACAGAACACAGATTCTCACTCAGTCACACATGATGCACACCTGCAGGCAATGTGGATAGTGCCAATGTAACCAATTTTGTATAATTTCACCTTAAATAAGTCAGTGGCCATGGATCTAATGTTCCATCATCTGCCAGCTTAGAAGGGAAAACATCCTTTTAAATCAGAAAAAGGCATAGTAAATATTAACTTCTGGTGATAAGTTAATGCTGACTGAATGCTAAAGTCAAAATGAGAACAAAAGATTCATCATGATGACATTTAAATACAGTCAAAATGATACCCAAAGGTGCCGAAGCCGGTTACATTAATTCATCAACCTGATTTTTTAAATTTGCTTAGTAAAATATTTCTGAATGTATTCCAGGTAAATCATATCAGTAACAGTATAAATACAAAAATATGCATTATATTTAATGAATGGCCTTATAAGAATTTTTGTAGAAAGGAAAAAAAAAACCTTTGGTCAGTCTTGCAGAAGCATATTAACCAGAAAATTAATATTCATCTGGTCTAATAACATACGGATATATCTTCTATTTTCAATCCACGAATTCCTCAGAAAATAAAAAATACATAAAATATTTAAAAAGGTAATATTTTCCATGTGGGTGGGTATCACTATGGGACATACCTACCACAAATGAAGCTTGTAGCCAATTGCACTTATGAAGCCTCAGCGCTGTTTTCTCTTGAGGAAGAAAAAAGTACTGATGTTGTCTGCACTCTGACTGCTGATTTCCCTCCAAGAGTCTAACCAGTCAACAGTTAGAGTGTAAGTGTGTTGTATACTGAGCAAAAAACAGTCAAAGGCTACTGAAGCAATGAGAATGATGAACATCATTTCTTACAAAGAACTGTACATTTCTTAGCATGTGGCTCAACATGTTTACATTTACTTTTGATGCCAGAAGATCAGAAATTTGTGGATGTGATTCCCAGACATCATGGGGATCCTGTTCGAGTACTGACAGTGAAAAGTGGCACGGGGGGGGGGGGTGCTATATTTCTAAGGTGGCATACTTTAAATGGGAAGCTAAATGATGGTCTCATCTGTCTGAGCTGATGGTAGCTCAAGTGGATGTAAAAGATTCAATGGCACTTATCAAAAGAGCATGGGATTTTATTGTGAATGACATTCCACTTCAGGGCTAGCATTGGCTCCATATAGTCATTGTTGATGTGACCCACTGGGGGCTATGGATGGATGGGTCTTTTCCATATCTCATTGTTATTGCATAGATTTACAATTTTCCTTAACCACATAACCATACGATTTTTTATGAATCCACATTTTATTTTAGATTTTTTAAGAATTTTTTTTATAGTTCAAAAATACAGTGTGAAGCTGTTAATCTCACCTATTATTCTCACTGATGGGTTGGAGCCGATCCTCGGCTCTGACACGGCCGATAGCAAGCTCAAGGTTTGCCAGTAGCTCGAGACCAGCCCCTTATCCCACATGCACTGCTAGAATTACCCCAGATCTAGTTTGCCGCGGCAAGAGAGATCTCGGTGATCCAGATAGCTCGGACCATTTTAGAAATAGCAAGTTTTTAAAAAGTTTTCCTTTTTGATATATTTATGTAGTGTGTGTTAGTTCTATTATTTTTAGATAGTTTAGACAGTTTAGATAGTTTAAATTGTTTTAAATTAGGGACTTGTTGGCCTTTTAGTTTGTGTGGGCCTTTAGCCCTTTTTTCCTACTATTAATTCCTTTAGCAGTTAGTTTTTTTTCTGTGGAACTCTTAGTCCCATTTTTGTATTATATTTTTATTTACATATGTATTACTGTTGTAGATAGTGCCAGGGTTGGACTTAGTTGTTTGTGAATCTATTTACTGATTTTTTCTCAGTATGTCAGAGGATAAGGAGAAATCCCATCCCAAATCAGGTTTTAAAAAATGCCCAGATTGTGGGCAGAAAATGTCCATCACTGACGGACATATTCAATGTGTCTACTGCTTGGGGGCCAAGCACCTCCAAGACACCTGTAGCATTTGTCACTCCTTCTCTTCAACACTGCTCTTGGAGAGAAGGAGGAAACTTACAGAGGATTGCTACAGCAATCATTTTCAGAGGTTTTGAATAGCCATGAAGGTGCTAGTACGTCTTCCAAATCTTCAAAATCCAAGTCTTCAGATAAGGTATCCAAAAAGGCTAAAATTTCAGAAGGAGGGGCATCGGTTCCACAGTCATCGGAGCCGAGTGTACCTTTGATTCGGAGCCAGCTTTCAGTATTGGAGCCGGTCTCCGAAGTTCCTTCGTCACCTCTACTCCAGTCAGCATCTTCGGTGCATTCAGCTAAGTCTTCAGTCAGCCTTTTAGATTTGGACATGGATCGGCTAGTGCAAAAGCTTTTACAGGCACCAGGACTTGCCAAATTGTTGTCGGCCCCAACCAGCTTGTCGGTGCCGAAGACCATGGTACCGAACTTGTCTACTTCTCCTCCGGGCCGTACTGGACTCTCGGAGCCGAGGGAAGTCGAACCGATGGTGGTTAAACCCTTGGAGCCGATATCCGCTCCGGGGTTATCGGCTCCATCTACTCGGATGTCCTCGGTGCCGACCGAGGGCTCTAGGAGCCGACGCTCTCCAGTCGGGTCCAGGGAGGATAGTCGCACCGACTTGTCAGTGCCGACTCTCCCTCTCGGGGCTTCGGCTTGGATGAGCTCGGCTCCTACCTCAGGCTCAGAGCCCAGGGTTTCAGTGCAGGAGGATCGGATGGTACTCTCGGGTCTGTCCACTCCTCCTCGTCGGAGCCATGGTTCCTTCGATGCTATGAGGAGAGTTTTGTCTCCAAAGACAACATCATCATCGGTTCAGCTTTCCCTCTCTCCTCAAGCTCCTGTGTCTACTTCTGCATCTACCGACCCCTCTAAGCGTAGAGACCCTGAGCCTCAAGTACCCCCACAGGGTGTCCCCTGCTCTTCTGAGACCTCCCCAGACCATCCCACTGAGGAGGTGCCCAGAAACAGACTGTGCAAGAGGAGGCACTTAGACTCCCCACAGGAGTCTTTGACATCTGACACGGACTTAGATGAGTCAGAAGGGTCCCCTCGGTCCCTCTCTGAGGATATCTCTTTTGCAGAGATACTAGAGATCCTTAGTCAGAGGGGCGACTGGCAGTCCAAGACCCCTACTGAGGATGAGTCTGTGCTCTTGAAGGCTTTTGGGTCTCAACCTTTAACTTCTTGGGTGTCTCCGCCTTACGACGAGCTCATGGATCTGATCTCTCGTAAGGAGTGGGAGTCACCGGAGGCCATGGAACCTGTCCCTCATAGACCCAATAAATTCATATCTGCCCCAGTCGATAAACCTTTTTTGACAAAAGGAGTGCCTGTGGATGCCATGGTGGTGGCTGAAGCCACCAGAAAGGATGTATCTGAGACATCCTCTTCTATCCATCCCCCTAACAGAGATTCTAGGGTTATGGATAGATATGGGAAGCGCATGTTTAGTTCAGCGACTTTTTCTCTGCAATCACTGAACTACTTGACCCATTTTACAAGACTACAGAGAGATCTCTTGAAAGAGCTAGGAGATACTCTCCAGGGTACAGTAGCTGCATGAGTGGCCGAAAAAGTCAAAGCCCAGCTCGCTACCCTTAACTCAGTAGTGAACTCGTCCATGCGCCTCATATCCTATGCAGCTGATGGTTCGAGTAGAGCCGCTAGTTCGGGCATTGCTCTTCGCAGACAAGCCTGGATGCGTCTCTGTTCCTTTGCGGAACCCTTCAAGTCTTCTTTTATTAATACCCCATTTGATGGCTCATCACTGTTTGGGCCCAAAGTAAAGGAAACTTTAACCAGGTGTGAACAGGAAGGCAAGACTTTATCTGCCGTTGGGGTCCGCTTTTCCACTCCTACTCGGCCCTACCCCAAGGGCCCTGGGGGGGGGATGTGGTTCCGAAAAACTCAAGCAGCCTTTCACGACACACATGGTGAAACCCCCTCTAGAGGCAGAGGAGGGGGTTATAACGGAAGACACCGCCCCCGTGGCAGAGGTGGTCCACAGTAACAGGGTGACAAGAGTTAGTTCTCCGGTCAGTCCTACCAGTGCTCCTGAAAGGGATGTAGTCGGGGGTCGCTTGTCTTTATACCCAGAAGCCTGGATAAACATAACATCGGATACTTGGGTACAAAGCAGCATTTCCAGAGGATATTTCATACCGTTCTTTACCCCTCCCATTCCTTTCAAAAAAATCCCAGATGTTCCACCCAATCTCAGGGAACAAGCAATCACAGAGGTCCACAGATTACTAGAAAAAAGAGTCATCCAACCAGTCCCAGCAGACCAAGTCGGATTCGGAACTTACTCAAGATTCTTTTTGGTACCAAAGAAAACAGGGAACTGGAGACCTATCTTGGACCTCAACAGACTCAACAAGTTCGTAAAGAAAGAGAAGTTCTGAATGGTCATGCTTCAGTCCATTCTTCCCTTTTTAGGGAAAGGCGATTAGATGTGCTCCATAGATCTGAAGGACGCGTACTATCACATAAAGATGGACAGATACTCCAGAGATCATCTGCGCTTCCGGCTGGGAGCCAATCATTACCAGTTTCGAGCACTGCCCTTTGGTCTCACTTCAGCCCCCAGAGTGTTCACCAAATGCATGGCAGTGGTCACGGCTCACCTGAGGCGTCTAAGATTCCAGGTGTTTCCATACTTAGACGATTGGCTCCTCACCGCTACCACCAGGCATCAATTGACTCAGGCAACACAATACACTCTGACACTCTGCCATCAATTAGGCATTAAGATCAACTTCGAAAAGTCTGCCTTATCCGCCATCTCAGCATACCGTTTTTATAGGAGCAGAGTTAGATACCTCAACCACCACTCTACGTCTCCCTATCGAAAGAGTCTCCCTTCTTCGCCAAAACATCAGCTCACTGGTGTCAAAGAACAAAGCTACAGCAGCGGAGGTACTGAAAGTACTTGGTTTGATGGCAGCAGCAATCCTGGCTATGCCACTCGCAATGATGCATATGCGAATGCTTCAATGGCTTCTTTTCACTCAGTGGTCTTACCAGAAACTACCAATGCACCACATGATTCTTATCACGGATTCTTGCAGGAGAGACCTTCGGTGGTGGTTGACGTCTCTTCATGTTACAGTAGGGAGACCCTTTGTTCTCCCCCCCCCCCCCAGTAGCCACTGTCACCACGGATGCTTCCCTGATAGGGTGGGGGGGCATTTTCAGGGAAAGACTGCCCAAGGCACATGGACAGATCAAGAATCACATCTGCACATCAATGTTCTAGAGCTGAGAGCGGTACTTCTGGCGTTGCAGTACTTTCAGGACTCTCTCCCCTCTATGGACTATTGCAATTCAGACCGACAACATGTCAGTAGTCTGGTACTTGAACAAGCAGGGCGGAACCAAGTCTTACCCCCTTTGTCGAGAAGCCCTCAGGGTTTGGCAATGGGCTGTGTTGTCACAGCGTTTTCTGTTAGCAACGCACATCCTGGGGAAATCTAATGTCATAGCGGACACGCTAAGCAGGGCAATATTATTCCCTCACGAGTGGTCTCTCAATCAACAGGTTGCGGAGTTGATTTTCTGCAAATGGGGCCAGCCTTGCTGCGACCTTTTTGCCAGCCACATCAGTTCAAAATGCAGAAGCTGCTTTGCCCTGATACCACCTCCTGGTCATCCCCCGAGAGATGCACTTTTACACGACTGGCCCCCGGGTCTCCTTTATGCATTTCCACCCTTCTCATTAAAATCCAGATTTCTACAGAAAGCAAAATCGCTGGGAAGGAAGGTTATACTCATAGCCCCCTACTGGCCTCGACAGATTTGGTTTCCGTTTCTTCACCATCATCTGTTGGAGGATCCATGGATCCTGGACCCAGTTCCGGATCTCCTGACGCACCCGTCAGGGGACCTTCATCCTTCTCTACAGTCCCTGAAACTGACTGCTTGGCTAATCCACTTCCCCTAATTGCCAGGCTTCATTCAATTTCAGAAGATACAAGACAGATTCTCTTGTCCTCTCACAAGCCATCTACCAAGAAATTATATGGCAGCAAATGGAAAAGGTTCTCAATTTGGGCCAACGCGCAGAACATTGACCCTTTTCGAGCTCCGCTATCTTCGATCTTGGAATTTTTGACAAAAATTTTTAAGGAAGGGGCAGCAGCTGCTACAGTTTGAGTTCAGTTAGCTGCTATCTCAAATTTTCACCTTGGTCTTGATGGCTCAAATATTATGAGCCATAAATTATCCAAAACCTTCCTTAAAGGCATTCTTCATATGAGACCTCCGATCAAAATTCCCTTTTCTCCCTGGAATTTAAACCTTATGCTGTCTCAGCTTATTCTTCCTCCCTTTGAACCAGCTTTTTCTTGTGATTTAAAATTCTTATCATGAAAAACTATTTTTCTTGTGGCCATTACGTCTGCCCACAGAGCGTCAGAACTTCAAGCATTATCCATCAGACCACCCTACATGATCTTCCATGCTGATACAGTATCTCTCAGAACGAACCCCTCTTTTTTACCTAAAGTCTGTTCTGAGTCAAACATCAATCAGGTAATTGAACTACCAGTGTTCTTCCCCAACCACTCTAACAACTTAGAATATATGCTGCATAAACCTGATCTTCACAGACAGCTCAGATTTTATCTTGACAGAACTAAGTATATTAGGAAATCAGGTCAACTTTTTGTAGCCTTCTCAGAAGCAAGAAAAGGCAATCCAGTGGCTAAAACAACCTTATCTAAATGGTTATCTGATTGTATATCCTTTGTTTATGAAAATGTGAACACGCCTTTAACTCACAAACCAAAAGCTCATTCTACCAGAGCTGTCTCTACCACTTCTGCTTTTCAAGCTAAATTGCCCCTTGACGATATTTGCACTGCAGTCACTTGGTCTAACCCTCATACCTTTATCTCACATTACAAAGTAGATAAGGCTTCTAGGGACAGGTCTTCCTTTGGTTCTACAGTACTGAAGAACATACTCCCATAAGCCACCCAGGGTTGAGGGTGCTAGGGACGCTACCCATCAGTGAGAATAATCGGCGAGATTAACTTCACATATAAAAGTTATGTACTTACCATAACGTTCCACGTGAGTTGTTTATCTAGCCTTTATTCTCACATCCCTCCCTCCTTCCCCTTCCTGGCTGACTGTTGACTTAGAGGCTAGTGCCATCCTGGTTATTCAATATTTCTCTTTCCCTTTGGGTACTCTTCTTCGTAGATATATATAAGAGTATGTATAGGTTGTATATATGTTTATATATGTATATATATATATATATATATATATATATATATATATATATATATCTAGACTATTATTCGCAGCAAACACGATCTGAGGTAATTCTAGCAGTGCATGGTGGGATAAGGGGCTGGTCTCGAGCTACTGGCAAACCTTGAGCTTACTATCGGCCGTGTCAGAGCCGAGGATCGGCTCCAACCCATCAGTGAGAATAAAGGCGAGATAAACAACTCACATGGAACATTATGGTAAGTACATAACTTCTATTTATGCAGTAATAAAAAGAAGTTATGTACCTACCATAATTTTCCATGTGAGTTGTTTATCTCGCCTTTATTCTCACTGATGGGTTCAGAGACGATCCTCGGCTCCGACACGGCCGATAGCAAAGCTCAAGTTTTGCCAGTAGCTCGAGACCAAGCCCCTTATCCCACAATGCACTGCTGGAATTACCTCAGATCTTGTTTGCTGCAAGTAACAGTAAATATATATATATATATATATATATATATATATATATATATATATATATATATATATATATACCCTTTTATTTATTTCCACCAAGAAACACTTCCCGAAGGGGAAGAAGAAATATTGAATAACCAGGATGGTACTAGCCTCTAAGTCAACAGTCAGCCAGGAGGGGGAAGGAGGAAGGGATGTGAGAATAAAGGCGAGATAAACAACTGACATGGAACGTTATTTTAAGTACATAACTTCTTTATGTGAAGTTGTTAAATCTCGCCGTTTATTCTCACTGATGGGTAGCGTCCCTGGCACCCTCAACCCTGAGTGGCTTATGGGAGTATGTTCTTCAGTACCGTAGAACCAAAGGAAGACCTGTCCCTGGAAGCCTTATCTACTTTGTAATGCGTGATAAAGGTATGAGGCTTAGTCCAAGTGGCTGCAGCACAAATATTGTCAAGGGGCAATTTAGCTTGAAAAGCAGAAGACGTAGAAATGGCTCGGGTAGAATGAGCCTTAGGTTTGTGTGTCTGGCATGCTTGCATTCTCATCAACAAAGGATATACAATCTGATAACCATTTAGATAAGGTTGTTTGCGCCACTGGATTGCCTTTTCTGGCTTCTGAGAAGGATACAAAAAGTTGATCTGATTTTCTAATATCCTTAGTTCTGTCAAGATAAAATCTGAGCTGTCTGTGTACATCACGTTTGTGCAGCATGTATTCCAATTTGTTAGAGTGGTTGGGAAAAAAGACTGGCAGCTCATTGACCTGATTGATATTTGATTCAGAACAGACTTTAGGTAAAAATGAGGGGTTTGTTCTGAGAGATACTCTATCAGCATGGAAAATCATGTAAGGTGGTCTGATAGATAATTCTTGAAGTTCTGACACTCTGCGGGCAGAAGTAATGGCCACTAGAAAAATAGTTTTCCAGGATAAATATTTGAGATCACAAGAAGATGCTGGTTCAAAAGGGGGAAGAATAATTTGAAACAGCATAAAGTTTAAATTCCAGGGAGAATAGGGAATTTTGATAGGAGGTCTCATGTGAAGAACACCTTTAAGAAAAGTCTTAGATAATTTATGGCCCATAACACTTGAGCCACCAAACCCAAGGTGAAAATTTGAGATGGCAGCTAACTGGACTTGAACTGTAGCAGCTGCTGCCCCTTCCTTAAAAATCTTTGTCAAGAATTCTAAAATGGACGATAGCGGGACTCGGAAAGGGTCAATTTTCTGCGTGTTGGCCCAAATTGAGAACCTTTTCTATTTACTGCCATATAATTTCCTGGTAGATGGCTTGTGAGAAGACAAGAGAATTTGTCTTGTATCTTCTGAAATTGAATGAAGCCTGGCAATTAGGGGAAGTGGATTAGCCAAGCAGTCAGTTTCAGGGACTGCAGTGAAGGATGGAGGTCTCCTGACAGGTGCGTCAGAAGGTCCGGAACTGGGTCCAGGATCCATGGATCTTCCAACAGATGATGGTGGAGAAACGGGAACCAAATCTGTCGAGGCCAGTAGGGGGCTATGAGGATAACAGTCCTTCCCAGCAATTTTGCTTTCTGTAAAAATCTGGGTATCAATGGGAAGGGTGGGAATGCATAAAGGAGACCCGGGGGCCAATCGTGTAAAAGTGCATCTCTCGGGGGATGACCGGGAGGTGGTATTAGGGCAAAGTAGCTTCTGCATTTTGAATTGATGTGGCTGGCAAAGAGGTCGCAGCAAGGCTGGCCCCATTTGCAGAAAATCAACTTCGCAACCTGTTGTTTGAGAGATCACTCATGAGGGAGCAATATTGCCCTGCTTAGCTTGTCCACTATCATGTTGGATTTCCCTGGGATGTGCGTTGCTAACAGAAAACGCTGGGACAACACAGCCCATTTCTGGACCCTGAGGGCTTCTCGACAAGGGGGGTAAGACTTGGTTCTGCCTTGCTTGTTAAAGTACCAAACTACTGACATGTTGTCCGTCTGAATTGCAATAGTTCCTAGAGGGAGAGAGTCCTGAAAGTACTGCAACGGCAGAAGTACCGCTCTCAACTCTAGAACACTGATGTGCAGATGTGATTCTTGATCTGCCCATGTGCCTTGGGCAGTCTTTCCCTGAAAATGCCCCCCCCACCCTATCAGGGAAGCGTCCGTGGTGTTGGCGGAGAAGTGAGACTCTTTCGATAGGAAGACGTAGAGTGGTAGTTGAGGTATCTAACTCTGCTTCTATAAAAATGGTATGCTGCGATGGCGATAAGGCAGAATTTTCTAAGTTGATTGTAATGCCTAATTGATGTCAGAGTGTCAGAGTGTATTGTGTTGCCTGAGTCAACTGATGCCTGGTGGTAGCGGTGAGGAGCCAGTCGTCTAGGTATGGAAACACCTGGAATCCTAGACGTCTCAGGTGAGCCGTGACCTCTGCCATGCATTTGGTGAACACTCTGGGGGCTGTAGTGAGACCAAAGGGCAGGGCTCGAAACTGGTAATGATTGGCTCCCAGCCGGAAACGCAGGTGATCTCTGGAGCATCTGTTAATTTTTATGTGATAGTATGCTTCCTTGAGATCTATGGAGCACATCTAATCGCCTTTCCCTAGGAAAGGAAGAATGGACTGAAGCGTGACCATTCAGAACTTCTCTTTCTTTACGAACTGGTTGAGTCTGCTGAGGTCCAAGATAGGTCTCCAGTCCCCTGTTTTCTTTGGTACCAAAAAGAATCTTGAGTAAGTTCCGAATCCAACTTGGTCTGCTGGGACTGGTTGGATTACTCTTTTCTCTAGCAGTCTGTGGACCTCTACGATTGCTTGTTCCCTGAGACTGGGTGGAATATCTGGGATTCTGTTTATAGGAATGGGAGGGGTAGAGAACGGTATGAAATATCCTCTGGAAATGATGCTTTGTACCCATGTATCTGATGTTATGTTTAGCCAGGCTTCTAGGTACAAAGACAAGCGACCACTGACTGCCTCCAGAGCCGAACAGCCGGGCCCCCTTTCAGGGGCACTGGTAGGGTTGAGCGGAGAACTGACTCCTGTCACCCTGTTGCTGCGGACCTCCTCTGCCACGGGGGTGGTGTCTTCCGTTATAACCCCCTCCTCTGCCTCTAGAGGGGGGTTTCTCCACATGTGTCCTGAAAGGCTCCCTGTGCTTTTCAGAACCACATTTTCCCTCCCATAGGGCCCTTGGGGTAGGGCTGAGTAGAGGGTAGAAAAATGGACTCCAACGGCAGATAAGGTCTTGCCTTCCTGCTCACACCTGGTTAAAGTTTCCTTTACTTTAGGCCCACACAGTGATGAGCCATCAAATGGGGTGTTGATAAAGGAAGACTTAAAGGGTTCCGCAAAGGAACAGAGACGCATCCAGGCTTGTCTTCGAAGAGCAATGCCCGAACTAGCGGCTCTACTCAAACCATCAGCTGCATAGGATATGAGATGCATGGACGAGTTTACCACTGAGTTTAGGGTAGCGAGCTGGGCGCTGACGTTGTCGGCCACCCCTGCAGCTACCGTACCCTGGAGAACATCTCCTAGCTCTTTCAGGAGATCTCTTTGTAGTCTAGTAAAATGTGTTAAGTAGTTCAGTGATCGCAGAGAAAAAGTCGCTGAACTAAACATGTGTTTTCCATATCTATCCATGACCCTAGAATCTCTGTTAGGAGGATGGATACATGTGGATGTCTCAGACACTTCCTTTTCAGTGGCTGCAGCTACCACCATGGCATCAACAGGCACTCCCTTTGTCAAAAATGTCTTGTCCACTCGGGCAGACATGAATTTATTTGGCTTGCGAGGAACAGGTTCCATGGCCTCCGGTGACTCCCACACCTTACGACAGATCAGTTCCATGAGCTTGTTGTAAGGCGGAGACACCCAAGAAGTGGAAAGTTGAGACCCAAAAGCCTTCAAGAGCACGGACTCATCCTCAGTAGGGGTCTTGGACTGCCAATTGCCCCTCTGACTAAGGATCTCTAGTATCTCTGCAAAGGAGATATCCTCAGACGGGGATCGAGGGGACCCTTCTGACTCATCCAAGTCCATGTCAGATGTCAAAGACTCCTGTGGGGAGTCTAAGTGCCTCCTCTTGCAAAGTTTCTTACTGGGCACCTCCTCAGTGGGAGGATCTGGGGAGGTCTCAGAAGAGCAGGGGATGCCCTGTGGGGGTACTTGAGGCTCAGGATCTCTATGCTTAGGGGGACCGGTAGACGAAGAAGCAGACACAGGAGCTTGAGGGAAGAGGGAAGGCCGAACCGATGCTGACGTTGTCTTTGGAGACAGAACTCTCCTCATAGCATCGAAGGCACCATGGCTCCGATGAGAAGGAATAGATGGACCCGAAAGTACCGCCCGATCCTCCCGCACCAAAACCATGGGCTCCGAGCCCGAGGTAGGAGCCGAGCTTATCCGAGCCAAAGCCCCAAGAGGAAGAGTCGGCACAGACAAATCGGTCCGACTATCCTCCCCGGACCCTGGACAGCGTCGGCTCCTAGAGTCCTCGGTCGGTGCTGAGGATATCAGAGTAGATGGAGCCGATAACACTGGTGCGGGTATCTGCTCCAAGGGTTCGACAATCATCAGTTCGGTTTCCTTCGGCTCCAAGAGTCCAGTACGGCTCAGAGGAGGAGTAGACAAATCCAGTTCCATGGTCTTTGGCACCAACGAGCTGGTCGGTGCCGACAATAATTTGGCATGTCCTGGTGCCTGTAAAAGCTTCTGCACTAGCTGATCCATGTCCAAATCTGAAAGGCTGACTGAGGACTTAGATGAATACACCGAAGGTGCTGACTGGAGCAGAGGAGAAGAGGGAACGTCAGAGACCGGCTCCAATACTGAGAGCTGACTCCGAATCAAAGGTACACTCGGTTCCAAGGTCTTTGGAACCGATGACCCTCCCTCTGAAGTTTTTGCCTTTTTTGCCACTTTGGGTTCTGAAGATTTTGTGGATTTGGAGGATTTGGAGGACGTGCTAGTACCTTCATGGCTACTCAACACCTCAGAAAAGGAATGCTGCAGTAATCCCCTGTCTATTAGCTTCCTCCTTCTCTCCAAGAGGACTACTGAAGAAAAAGAATGGCAAATGCTGCAAGTGTCTTGGAGGTGTTTATCCCCCAGACAGTAGACACATTGAATGTGTCCGTTAGTGACGGATATTTTCTGCCCACAATCTGGGCATTTCTTGAATCCCGATTTAGGATGGGACTTTTCCTTGTCATCTGACATAGTAAAGGTAAAACAAACCAGTATACTGCAAAAAACTAATACAGTAAAGTCCTTACTTTCCTTGTAAAGACCCACAAAGCAACTAAGCCCAACCCGGGCACTATCTATAACAATTAACTATATTTTACAAATACAGGGCTAAAGAGGCCCACAGAGAAAAACCCTGACTATTAGAAAAGAGATTAATAACTCTAAATAGGGCTAAAAGTCCCACACAAAACAACTAAGCCAACAGGGCACTAACTATTCAAAACTACAGATTCTATTATTAAAATTTTAAATGCTAACACACAACTATCTATATGAAAATATCTAAGACAAAAAGAAAGTTTTTTTTTATCAAAACTTGCTGTTTTTTTCTCACAAATGGTCCAAGCTAGCTGGATCACCGAGATCTCTCTTGCCGTGGCAAACTAGATCTGAGGTAATTCCAGCAGTGCATTGTGGGATAAGGGGTTTGGTCTTAAGCTACTGGCAAACCTTGAGCTTTGCTATTGGCTGTGTCGGAGCCAAGGATCGGCTCCGAACCCATCAGTGAGAATAAACGGAGAGATTTAACAACTTCACATCTTGCATTATTCTATATGTAAGTTCCAAACAACACATTTCATTATTTCAACTTGTCCTCTCCTTATGTTGTTTATATAACATACAAAACAAATATCCTTAGCAACAGTTTCCATATCCAGCAGTTTATTATGCACCATTTTTCTCAAAACTTTTTTTCTGCTTTCACATTGTATAAAAAAGTTTTAATATTATTTTCATCCCCTTACCATGTTTATAATCATTGGACCCATCCTCCATTATTGCGTTCCTTATTTGCTTTAAAAAAAATCAACTAGTATGACAACCTCCAGACAAATCATACAGTGTAGTAGTCATTTTAATCCTTCCCACACTTTAACTTATATGTTCATAGGTGTATACTAGGCGCTTATAAGCCTAGTCATGTAACCCAAATGTGACCTACAGATTTGTGTTATACAGGGGGTGATTTATTGACTGCCTCTGTCCATCAGAGACAAAGGTGTCAGACTAGGTTGACTTTCCAATTACCCATCCATTGATCCAAGTTGCGCTTACATAGGGAGGAACTTTGCTTCAGATGGATGGAAGGCCTGTCCCAGAGAATTGGAATTCCCTGAGAAACATATTTGTCTCTCTAACATGTTCTATTTATGCCGCAAGTAAAATTTAATCTAGTAATTCTGATGCTGTTTGTTTTGTGGATGTGCAAAAGTTTAATCAAAACAGGGTCAAGGGCTGCCTCATATGCCAGGCAAAGATCACCTCTCAGAAGTCTGTATGATAATGAGTAAAGAGACAGAGCCTAGGACATTTTATTTATTCTTTGTATTATTTTTGTATGGAACCTTTGTGGACATTCTAGTTGCTACATGTGACTGGTCAGATACATTACTGAAGGGGGCAATACACTCTATGATGGGTCTGATGAGGGCTAAGTACAAAGGTATGATGACCTCTTTGGACTTAGATGCCATACCCTTGCTTATAAGGTGAGCAATAAAGAAGGATTTTCTTACTATCTTGGACACATGCTGGTTGAGGGCTAGGTTACATAAGTTCCTAGATCCCTGATTAATGAATCAACTTTTAGGGGTGTTTTATTGATGACGTAGTTACCTGGGGTGGCCAACTTCCCAAAAGGTACTATAATGCATTTCTTGGTATTCAGTTTTAAGCCATGGCTATGGCGCCAAGCGTTTGTCTAAGTTAGCCTTCCTGAAGGGTGTTCCCATCTTGAGGCGGATTCAGTGACAGATCTCAGTTTGCAATCATCTGCAAACCTGTTTAACCAGAGGCCTCTGACATCCAAGAAATAGATGCCAAAGATTAGCAAGCCTACCACAGAGCCCCGGGGGACTCCACTGGTGACTGGTCTCTTTGGGGAGGTGGCCTCACTGATTCTAACCTCCTGGGTCCATTCAGTGAGCCAACTAGCTATCCAGCATGTTATAAAGGGGTTTATACCTAGTTCCATATGTTTGTTCACAATGCCCTAGTGGGGTACTGTATCAAATGCTTTAGCCAGATTGAGGTACACAGTATGCACAGTTTCCCCCTCATCCATTGCCCTACTGACCTTTTCAAGGAAGTCCACTGGATTCACTAAGCATAATCTTCTTTTGACAAAGTCACAATGGGATGGATCCAGTATCTGGAGGTCTCCTATGTCCTTGTTGATAATTTCCATGATAATTCCTTCCATGATTTTGCAAATAAGACTAATCCGAGATTAGTCAGACTAATGGATCTGTTGTTTCCAGCAGGTCCTCCCTTATGAAGGGGGGAGGGGTGACCATCACAATCCTCCATTCATGTGGTACAAAGCCTGTTTTAAGACTACAGTTAAATAATGAAGAACCCAAAAGAGAACTGAAAAGGATGCCACAAAACAGTGACTCAAACAATGAAAGGAATCCTGAGGAACAGCTTGCCAGTAATGCAAGAAATTCACCGGAAGAAGTAGAAATGCAATTTATTGAATACAGTAAAAAAGTTTAGTACATGAAAAATGTATACAGGGCTTTCATCCCAGTCATAAACATTATAATCAGAAAATATATACCTCAATAAAAATGTCATGTGCTAAAAAATCTAACTACTAAAAACACTCTACTAGTTATCCATATACTGGATACTAACATAAACAAGTGTGTATGTAGTACTCAACATATACCATATATAAAAAAAAACTAACTTAAATCACAACTCAAGATCAGGGAGAAGTGTGCGTATGTAAATCAACTTCCCAATGTAAAGTATGCTTCACATACAAGAACAAGAAAAATTATTATTGCTGTGTTATGCGTGTATTAGTCATAAATATATATTTAAAAATATTAAATCCAAAATAATCTCATAAAAAAAAACAAAAAGATTTTATGGAAATGGAAATATAAGAATAAGAACATGATGAAAATGTGTTAAAAATACATTTGCATCAACCACCAACGTATATCAAAGTTAAAAAACATACATCATATTGTGTTACAAAAAAATTACATTTTTTGATCCTATCAAAAAAAGTGTGGTGTATAAGATGTGTATAAAAATGTGTGTATAAAACATGACTCAAAAATACCTAGGGAGGTCCCATCTAGTCACAGTCACAATTTTGCTGCTCTAAGTTTCAAAACAGGATTAATGGATAATAGGATGAATATTTGCACTAACCTTTAACTACCAAAATAGTTCCCTATATTCAGTCCTGGTTTTCATAAACAGAGTTTATGAAAATGTAAATATAAGAATAAGAATATCTTGAAAATGTGTTAAAAATACATTTCCAACAACCACCAATGTATATCAAAGTTAAAAAAAACATCCATCATATTGTGTTACAAAAATAAATTTTTTTTTGCCTATCAAAGAAAGTGTGGTACATAGGGTGTGAAGAAAAATATGCATGAAAAATATAATCCAAAAATACCTAAGGGTTCCCATCTAGTCATAATCACAATTTTGTTGCTCTATGTTTCAAAACAGGATTAATGGATAACATGTCATTTACACCAGGATGAACATTTGCACTGACCTTTAACTGCCAAAATAGTTTCCTGTATTCAATCCTGGTTCCCAAGCACTACCCCTAGGATTATGAGGAATGATATCCAAAATAGCAAAGGTAATTTTTTAAAAAAATCACGACAGTATAGGGAATCTTTATTTAAAGTATTGTTCACGTTCTTTTTTTGAATATCGAAAACTTTTACATATATCTGCTTTTTCCAACACCTTTTGGTTTTGCCAATATAAAAAGCCGGACAGGAAACACGTTTAAATATATAAAACTATCCTTTACTGTTCCTGTTCCCAAATCTAGGGAATACCTTTGTTTTGTTAATATCTTCCCACTGCAGTTCTGCACCTAAACAAATATACTTGCACTGGCTACAAGAACCACACTTTCTAATGTCCTTTTTAGTCAAATTGGCACATTCTGCCACATTTTTTCAAATATGCTTTTCATGTTGGCAACAGTTTTATAAACAAACTGTGATAAATTGCCAAGTAACTCATGAATGTCTTTGTTGGCCTTAAAGATGGTCCAGTTTTTAATAATCATTTCACAGACCCTATCAGTGCCAGTGCAGTATGGTAAAACTAAGGCCCTTTCAAATTTCTGGTGTTTTTGTCCACCTCCCTATGGTTCCTCCTAGGTCTTTAACCAGCCCAAGTCCTAAAAGTGGTTTGTACTTTTCTCCCCATCTATTAATAACCTCTTATTTAATTGGTTTAACCATCTCTTGGGGATAAGCCCTCTGCAAAAACATTTCTTTTGAAATATTGGCTTCCTTATGAAATCTGTCCTTATTAGATGTCATCTAAGTAATTTTTATGAACTGCCCTTTAACCAAATTTTTCTTATAGTGAAAAGGATGACAACTTGTAAAGTGCAAATACATATTAGAGAAAGTTGTTTTTTTGTAAATTACTGATTCAAATCCTCCACATGCCTTAGAAATAGTAGTATCCATGTAATGTATTTGCTCAAAGTGAAAAAACTTGTAGAGCCATTGATAATATATTCCATGATATCTTGGATCAGGGTCACAGGTCTCTTCCACAAAATTAATATATCGTCCAGGAAATTTAGATGCAATTTACAATGGGAGTAATAATTAGAAGGAAATAAATGCTGTATCTCCCAAGCCCACATAACTAAATTCCATAAATCGGGACGCAAGGAGCTCCCATGGCTACTACCTAAACTTGTTTGTAAGTTTCCCCTACGAAATAAATAAAATTGTTTGAGAATACTAGGTCCATCATATTCAACACTAAAGACATTTCCTCACTGCTGAGTGATTTATTTAAAATTAGTGCATCGTTAAACATGTTCATTCCTTCCTCTTTGGGAATACAGGTAAAAAGACCTACCACGTCAATGGTGAGGAATTGTACATTTTCATCCTACAGGTCTGAAGAGGTACTTCCTAAAAAGTCCCAGGAGTCTTTAAGGATGTGTGTGGTTTGCTGTACAAAAGGTTTCAGCAACCTATCTATATAGACTCAGCACTCTGAGCTGAAACTATGGGTCTTACGGGTGAGATTAATAAGTCTTTGTTGACCTTTGTAATGACAAAAATTAAGGGGATGTGCAGATATTTGTTAGTAATTAAATCCACTAATTGCTTTGATATAATTCTTTGAAATAATCTTCAAGAAATAGATCAATTTTCTTGTAGGCTATATGGATTCCATTATGAGAAATCAAGCAATATGTGTTTATGTTCTGCAGTATCTCAAACATACTACTGGTGTAGTTGATGGCATAGAAAATAACTACCCCACCACCTTTATCTGGTTTCATAATCCTAATATCTTTGCTACACATAAGAGTATGAAAAGAAATTGTTCTCCTTCATACAAATTGTTTTTTCCATGAAGTATGTGCATTGAAAAATATTTCTGTATATCAGATTTACATGGCTTCTGAAAGGCTGAAATTAGGGGGTGGGTAGGGGGGTTAAAAGTACAGACAGGACAAGACATTTGCAGGGTGGAGTACAACGTTGGATGGTAAGTGTCGCCAGTAGGTCCAAGTATGCATTGTGAGATTCTTGGGACATGGAGGGTGACCTACAGCTGACTAGGTAAGATACAGGATTTTGTCTATGGTGATCTGCACATGGAGAAACTCCAGCATGTCATCATGTCTGACCACCCTACGGGCTTGTTATTGCTTTATATTGAGACACATCCATTGTTACCCCTTGTCTGTGCAGCTATTGGTCTTAAAGTGTGGAAAGCACTGAAATCTTCCACTACTGGGGTTCTCTCTCATACTTTAAACCATGTCTCAGTAACTGCACAGTTGTCTATGCTTTGAGTGTGAGGAGGGTTTTTAGATTTGACAGCTTACATATTACTCTTTTTCATATTTATATCATCTGTCTTTTTTACAATATGTATCTACTACATGATTTTCCACTCAAAATCTGTTTTTCGTTTATCTATCCTTTTGCCAATCCTCATTTCCCTACCATTCCAATATTACTCCATATTTTCATGTTTCCCCATTTTCCCATATTAAAGTTACAACATACTAACCTTCCCAAAACAGTTTCATTTTTCAATATCTTAAATTAAAAAAATCTACTCATGACACAATAGAGCCAGCTTAATCAGACTGAAGCCTTGCTGTCTTTTTTCCACACAAAATCATTTGTTTTATTGGATTTAATTTGGAATACAAAATTATTCAAGAACAATTTTTCAAAATATCATTTTCAAAATACTCTGGTAGCAAATAGATACCACCTATACATTTTGTTATCCTAATTAAAAATATATATTATTTGTAACTAGTCTTTTCATTAAATATATTGAATACAATTTCAAAATCCACTTACTTTATGTAGGCCCTCCACCAGCCCTACATATTATAATTTCTACCAAACCTTACAGAGAAAAGAATAGGATAATTTCCTTGGTGTCTTGGTCAAATAGTCATATCCCTAAGGGGACCATCCCACTTAACATATAATATTATTGCAAAAGATATAACTGGTCAGGGAATGACTGAAAACCTCTGCAGTAATAAAGCACCCATTTTGGTATCAGAGGTAAACCTTCAGCATCAAGAGAGACTCAGTTATCAAAAATCATGTCATAAAGACACTAAGCTAAAATGGATCCATTATAGATCCTCTGATGAACAAGTATAACTTTAGATGATGATGTCAATTTATCTTTGATTCTAACAGTGAATGATGGGTTATAATGTCAGTTATCAAGCCACAAATAATGACTCTAGGGCTGACACATGACATACATTTCACTACTGTGCAGAAGTCCACTAACCAACTCATTACTAGGGATGTTAGATGCATGTGTACAACTGCTGTGTGTACTCAAGAAAACTTAAGACATTCAAATGACCCACAAAAGAAGATAACATGCAGGGCTGCAGGAGCACAAGCTGGTGAACCCTGGGATAACACCTTCCTGTCTTTGTCCTGCGTGTAGCCTTTCAGCTTTAAACATTACCTTCCGTTTCCATGTCCAATTCTAAGTACATAAATTTGCAGCTTGCTTGTATCTGACATCCCAATCACTAAATTACATCAGCTTCTCATAGACATTATTTATTTTTAAGCACAACTGCTGGCATACAACTGAACAAGTCTCTTATGAAACATTTACCTTTAACACTGGTAAAGCTGATGGGCTGACAGTTTCTGTCTAGATATCTGCCACTGCCTTTGTGAATTGTTATAACAACTGTATTTATCCAAATGGCTGGCAAATAACAGATAGCAAAATATTGTGAAAAAATACTGTAAAAGAGTTACCAAGTGCTAATCATTTTTCTCAAAACTATGAGGAACGTTACGACTGTCAGATGAAGAGCTCACCTTGACCTTTTTAGAAGCATCCATCAAGCTTTGAAAGCTTAAAGTGAGGTAGACAATGCATATTATCTAAGTACACTTTGGTGCTTTTGAACATTAAAATGATGAGCTGTATATATGTCATTTGATGTGACAGTTCTAACCAATTTAGGCTTGTCAGTGAGGCTGAGCAGAGCATGCTTCCCACCCACAGGTCAATTTATAAGTGACAACGATCAGATCAGAACAAAGCAATTAACAAAGAGATGCCAGCAGGTCTGTCATTTCCTGAGACTAAATAACTGGCGTGTGCAGTATAGTCTACTGGTCAAGCAAAAGGGGACAGTGACCAACTTAGTGGGAGGTCCTTAGAGTGCAAAGATAGGGTTAACACCTTTCCCTCTTTGCGAGGGACAGTCCCACTTTGGACAGTTGTGTCCTGCGAAAAAAAATAAAAAATGGCAAATGTCCTGAGATTTTAAGACAATATATATTTCTTAAATTTTCTTTAATAGTTGCACAAAACGGTTATTTTGTATATAAAACACATAAATGTTATATCAAACAGCAAAGCAACTCAAATGCTACAAAAATAAGCTTTTATTTTGGCAAAAAAGTGAAGTTCTGACCTTTGCACTGGCCATGGGTATGTTTTGTCCTGCAAAATCTCACATTTCTACAAAAAGTGTCCCACTTTGAGCATTTGAAAAGGTGGCAACCCTATGCAAAGACTATTTCACAGAGAATTTCAGTCATAGAACAGGCATAATATACAGCAAGATTCTACATGATAAATATGCTTACATTAAACAATGACAAAATTCTCAGTAAGCTTGTAGGTGTAGGACCTTGTGGCAGAGCTCCTGCAATATCGAGGTCAGATGAAGTGACTGCAGGCTCCGAAATGAAAGAAAGAAAAAGCTACTAAGTTGTTAAATTATACTGAGGCAATAGCGTTAGCATGTATTATACAATAAAGAGATGATGGAAGGACCACAGTAAGTCAGAGCAAGAGAATAAAGGGGAAATACAAGGGTAGCGGGACAGTAAGACAGAGTATGAATGAAAGCAAAGAGTAGTTTTAGCAGGAAGTACACTGACAGAGAATCACAGTAATGTAGTGTAAATATACAGCTGTATCGAGCAAAGTATCAGATCATGGTACTACACTGATACACACAGTATAACAACACCAATTAGAAAACAATCATGGGATTCACCAGTACATCAAAACAGTGTAATATATATATATATATATATATATATATATATATATATATATATATATATATATGGGTTACCCTTAGTTCACTGAACGGCCACAACATCGAAACCCACTTCTTTGACACGACATAACATCGAAAACCAGAGAGCCGACATTTCCCACACAGAAAGTAACCGTTTGGCCAGCAACTTGAACTTTGCCCCGTACCCCCACAGTAGTGTGTTCTCGGAGGTGGAATATAAAGTAAGGGGGTTGTGGGGGGCATAGCCCCCCACATTTGTATGTTTATTTCAATGGTAGATTTCGACTTCTGGATAGCCAAAAGGTTACTTACTGAGTGGGAAACGTCGTCTGGTTTTCGATGTCATGCTGTGTCAAAGAAGTGGGTTTCGATGTTGTGGCCATTCGATAAACTAAATGTAACTCATATATATATATATATATATATATATATACCAGAACACCAGCAACTCACACTATATACACATGTAAAAGGAAACATGCTAAGCATATATAAATCTTATCCAATCTGAATGAAAATGTTAGAAATATAAAGTACCACCAAAGTCTTTTCACTTTTTACACAGTCTTAGAACAAACAGCAATGTAATAGCACATGATACATACCTACTCTAAGAAGGAAAATAATGACTGAATGTCGGAGGAGATAACTTTGAGGGGGATATTTAGCAATACATACTACTACAGTGACACTCCCACCCTCAAGTCAATTTATAAGTGAAAGCAATCATTTTATAGCCAGAGCAAAGCAGTTAACAAAGAGATGCCAGTAAAGCAGGTTGTCTGTCATTTCCTGAAACTAAGTAACTGGAATATGCAGTATAGTCTCCTGGCATACCTCTCAACCTGGAAACATCAAAGATCTGGACAAGGCCCATGAAAAATAGGTACAAATCTGTATGCTGATTAAAATAAACATTTGTATACATAATTATGTAACCCCCGTTCCTCCAATGGAATTGTGGGATGCCAACTTTCAAATGCAAACTGAAGAACAGACAACCAAAATATGGCACCAGAGTCCCCCTGCAGCCATTCCAATGTCCAATTACCTGGCTATTTTGCCCCATTTACCATAAACACTAATGTATGCATGCATGCCGGTTTACTTCTACAATGATTATTATTTGGATTTTATTTTTACATTTTATAGCACAATGCACAAACACTAATAGATATCTGCTAAACAAAGCAATACTGTCTCACAATGAAAATAGACTTAGCATTAAAACTTCTCTGCCCTTGAAACTCACATTCATTGAAACAGCATTTAAAATCCACACCACATCAAAGAAAATGCATCTCGCCAGTGGTAGATAAAGATTATCTTTGGGCTGTTTTCAAATCATAGACCCCTTGAACACAAAACAAGAAACATACATGCGTTCTTTGATGCACCTTCCTGACTTTAAATTATATTCCTTGTATAATACAGCACATTTGTTAGACTTAAGTTAGAGTGCATTTTAAATGTATTGCTTAAACATTTTTCCAGTAGGCGATGAAACAAAATGCATGAACCAATTATGACAAAACTGCCCAATTCAGAACATTTCCATTATAAAAGTCTACTTACACACACACACACACACACACACACACACACACACACACACACACACACACACACACACACACACACAAAATATAAATTTAGAATGACAGTAGTGTACACCAAATCTTAACATTTTTGCAATCACAGAATGATGTCTGCAATGGGAAACTCATTAAAAAACACAGTGCTGATTGCCGCTGCTTAACAGGTTTGATGGAATTTGTGACCTCTGTCTCGGACTCTGACCCACCTTTTCATGCTTAAGTCACTCTGAATCATTAAAAGAATCATGTCATTTTTCATTAAAGCCTATGTTGCATTGCTCTGTATTTTATATTGATTCTCTGGGTTTTTAATTATAGTCTGAAATACAGTGCAGTTTGACTTCTGAGGGAAGATGTTAAATGGATTATTGAATGATTGTTTGAGTTCTATCTTAAATAGTGGTTAGAACTACTGTTTAAGAGTTTCTGAAGAAGTCGAGACACTGTTTTTGATGAAAAGTGTATCGTTATTTTTACACACTTAAAAATTAAATACAAGTATTTTTCGAGTGGAGAATTTGATTTCTGTTGCTTTTTTGTTGCGGAAGTTGGAGAATTTTTTATAAGTTTGTCTTAGTTTTGTTTTAATGGATCCAGATTCACCACCCAGTTTTACGTTTACCCCAAATACCAACGGGGGAGATGGAAATTTAACTGTACTGATCGAACTATTATCCCAAAAGGTGGACTATTTAACACAAAAAATCGAAGGGACTAGCAATCCACAGTGCGACTTGTGTGGTTCGGAGAAGATGGTGCCTGTACTTTCAAATACTAATGCAGCTCCTCGGATTGGGGAGACCAACCGTGATGAGGAACCTGTAATGCCAACGGGAACGTGTGTTCGTAGAAGCATTATTGCTGACGGAACCAGCCCGGAGCACAGGCTTGGAGTAAACCATCAGCCGGATGGAAATGTAATACAGTCCGAGAAAGATTTAAACTCTTGGGTACGTAGAACATTTACATTTTCCGACACACAGCCGAGTGACCCAATTGAAGTAAACCAAGAGGTAAACATGGATTTAGCATCAAAATTGAATATGTTTGATGAAAAACTGTGTAAGGTTCAGAAGCTACAATTAGAGGTAGCATATTTCCGAGAATGCATTCATTTAAGAATAATTCCTAAAGGGCTTAGACGTTGGCAGTTCCCCACAGGGCTCATTGAGGGCTCCAATTTCCATAAAGCCCTAATTACCTTGTTTGATAAACAAGGAATAGAACCGTTGGAACTGTTTTGTATACATTATCAGCTGATGGTAGATGGACTGTTGGTTGAATTGGAAGAACTGGATTCTTCAATAAAGAAGGACCTCGGTTTCTCCAGGTACCGGTTTGAGTATGACCGGATTTTTAAAAGTATAGATCATTACTTAATAAAGTTGAATGCAACTAAAGTAAAGAAAATAAAACGTAATCTTGCAAGTTATGAAGCGCGTAATGTGTACCCGAAACTGCCAGGTTCCCAGGGGGGAGCGTTATCTGATGTCAATAGTACAGTGACTAACAATAACCAGGAAGTGGAAGCTAGACCACGGGCCCTTCCTAATACTAATAATAACAACAATAATAGTGTGCCCTTAGGGAACAATCACCAGGACAATTTGAATACTGTCCGGCGGAGTGAAAGGCTAGCAAACAACAATTCTTCTTTTCCTGTATCTCACACCACAGGACAAAATAAAATCACAGGGGACCAAAATGAGAGAAATTTTCAGGTCCGAGCCTCGAATGTAGGGGCACAGAACAACAGGCTAACCAAGGGCAAAAACAAAAAGAAGAAGTGGTAACGGCCTATGCTGGCTCCTCTGATGAAGGAATGAAATGCAGTGTACTGTCCAACTCTAGTCTTGACTTTAAGATTTTTAACTACACGGACATGGCCATCTGTCCTGAAGCAATTGATTTACTATCTAGAGGGTATACCTTTGTTCCTACTGTCCAGTTTGATGTGGCTAATACTTTGATTGACTTAAACATTTTTATTAGAAAACTTAATTTGTCAATTCTAATGGGGGGAAAATTTAAGTAACACATCTGACTATTATGTTTCGAGTGTATATAATCCCCCTTTGCATCCACTTCTGGCACTTTTTGAGAAAGTGTGTGAGGTTGATTTATGTAATCTAAAGAAGCCGAGTACATTATCCAACACTAGGGCGAGGTGTAAACATAATATCACTAGGGAGGAGAGGGACACTTTGAAGTGGTTAAGGCAGGCCCCAATTCGTATTATGAAACCAGATAAAGGTGGGGGCCTTGCGATTATGACCATTGAGGATTATAACCTAAGAATGTCCAATATTTTGGACAGTGACACTTATGAGAAGGCTTCTAGGAATGAGATGTATGGGGCATATAGGAAAGTGTCTGCTCTAATAGAAGAACTTTTCATTGAAGCAAGGATAGACAAGAGTTTATACAACTATTTACAACAACCGGCGCCAAAGATCCCAGTCCTTTTTGGCATCCCAAAAGTACACAAAAGTGTGAATAACCCACCAATGAGACCATTGGTGGATGGAAGGGATAGCATTACATATACCTGTGCTAAGGTTATTGATAAAATCTTACAAAAGTATATTAAATGTAAATGCCAGATTTCAAAAGACTCATGGTCATTCCTACAAGCTATTAACAATCTAGATTTTTGTGCTGATAGCATTTTCGTTACGGTGGATGTTAAAGACCTGTATTCATGCATACCACATGAAGTTGGGATTGAATGGGTATCACACATGTTAAGGATTCTGGGTGCACCTACTAGTGAGATTAAACTAGTAGAGGAACTGATAGATACAGTTCTGTCATTCAACTATGTAATGTTCAGCAATGATATTTACCATCAAAAGGTCGGTGTAGCAATGGGCTCCCCATGTGGGGGAGGCCTAGCGAACCTTGTTATGGCTTTTTGGGAACATACATTCGTGTTAGACAATTTGGATTATGGGGACAAAATTCTGTTCTATACCCGGTTCCTGGATGATATATTTATCCTATTCCAGGGGACAGATGTTGAACTAAAGGGTTTGCTAGATATGTTTAACAACAGTACTAACTTTTAGAGTTTTACATCGAATTATAGCAAAGACAGAATAGTATATTTGGATGTTGATTTAAGAAAGGATTATGATGAAAAGACTTTCGTTTCCAAAGTATATAGGAAGGAAACCTATTCCAATATGTACCTGCATTTTACAAGCTGCCACCCGTCATTTCAGAAAAGATCTGTAATTAAGGGGCAATTGGTTAGGGCGGCCAGGATGACCACCAAAGACGACGAGTTTGATAAGGAATGTACCTTAATGTTAAATTTTTTTAATCAGAGGGGTTATCCAGCCCTTTTTCTTCAGGAAATTATTGAAGAAGTTCAGTTCAAAAGATCTACAGGAAACTATGTCCCAATACTAAGTAAAACAAAGGGAGGGAGTGTAGTATTCAGTACGAAGAAAGAAATGGTGGATACCTGTGGCTTTATATGTACGTTTAATATTGACTCCCATAAAATAATGGACATCATTATAAAGAATTGGGACTTCCTGATGGGAGATAAATACTTTAGGGATAAGCTCCCAGAAAGGCCTAAGATAATTTATAGGCGTGGTAACAACTTAAAAGAAATTTTGGAAGCAAACTATGGAGTAAACACAAATAAAGAAGGTATGTACAAGTGCAATATGTGTAGGTGCTGTAAATACATCGATGTAGGCTGTAATTTCAGCATTCGTAATACGAAATACAGGTCAAATGGAAAATACAACTGTAATAGTAAACAAGTGGTATATTTAGCTAAATGTACAAGTTGTCCGGCTTTCTACATCGGGAAAACCGATAGAAAGCTGGATGAGAGAATTTACGAACACATTTATTGCATTAACAGGAATAAAACTGAAAATGCATTAGCAAGACATATTAGTGAAACTGTTGGCCATGACTTTAAATTTAGGGTCATTGATCAACTGAAGAAATATGACAGGGGTGGCCCAGAGTCTTTGAAACTGGAGAGAAAGGAACTCTTATGGCAACTCAGGGTAAATGCCTGTGTATTCCCAGGCATTAATGAAATGATTTCCATCATGTGTATACTTAGGTTAAAAAATTTAGCTAGGTAAAGGTTAGGTAAATGGGGAAAGACCAACCTATTTAAAATCAAAATTACATCTAATAAAAGTTAGCTTTTAAATAAGTTTGCCAGAATTATTGAGTTAACTTCCTAAGATGGAGTTAAGTGGTTATAAAGAATTAAATTAATATCATTCACAAAGGAATTCGCCCACTGGTTAAAGGGTTAAATATAAAATATAAATATAAATTTTCCATGTGATTGAAACGCACCTCTGGGGTAATATTCATAAGGAGTTGAATGTATATGTATAAAGGAATAAGAGAAAAAATTATTGAAAAAATTCTTAATATTTTACTTCAATATACATATATATATGCATTTTCCATTTTTCAAGATGTGATGGTGATTGGGAAATGTTTTTATTCATTATTTTTTACTTTTTGACTAATTTTTGTTTATTTCTTTGTTATGATTCTCTGGTTATTTGATTAGATTATATACATTTTTTATATGTATTTTTGTATTCATGGTTTAAAACACGAATTAACGGATTTTTTTAAATAAGTGATGCTGTGTATATTACAAGATTATGAGTGCATTAGTATTTTTATTAGTGTGATAGCGTAAAAGCTAGTTAAATTATGCTAGTCGTGAATGAGTGCTACCATGTAAGCAGATATTTTAAGATAATAATAAAATGTATGAATGGGATGTTAAATTTTAATATGCGCCTTTAAATTGTTAAATGGATTATTGAATGATTGCTTGAGTTCTATCTTAAATAGTGGTTAGAACTACTGTTTAAGAGTTTCTGAAGAAGTTGAGACACTGTTTTTGACGAAAAGTGTATCGTTATTTTTACACACTTAAAAATTAAATACAAGTATTTTTCGAGTGGAGAATTTGATTTCTGTTGCTTTTTTGTTGCGGAAGATGTTATTTGTTTGCTTGATAATTTAAAAAATTGAACCAATCTTATTTGGAAGGGTTTGCTGTTAGTATTAGTGTAAAGAACGATAGCTAATGCAGAGTATAATGTGTTACAATATTTTAAAATATAGTGGCAAGAAAGGGTAATTGCCGTTTTGTTATAGTTTTCTCAAATGTATAAACTGTACTACCAGTAAAAGTCGCTTTTGTGGCAAAGCCTAAATATAAAAACAGACATGGCAGACAGTAGTTAATATGTCAGGAAAAGTGGTATTTAATACATAAAGATAAATAGAATACAACATACGCAAATACTACTCCGGGGACAGACATAAAGAACCATCTGTTTCATAAACAGATAAACATGCTGCTAACTGCAAACAGCTTTCCAACTCCAAAGTGAAATGTATATAGCTTTAAAGTTTGCCCAATGCCGTCTGAAACAAGAAAATACCTTAACCTCTGCAAGCAGCAGTCCTGTTACTGGAGTGGCACCAATTAAAAAAAAAAATCTAACATTAAAAGTTTATTAGAAACAAACACAAACGAACAGAGCTGAGTATCACCAATTCCAAAAAAGTAACATTAAAACTTTTGCTTCACGTCACTCATCTGTTACAAATATAGCAATACAAAGTAGAAACAAATGCAAATTAAAGAAGCTGCAGTGCTACCGATTCTAAAAAAAAAATGTAACAAAGTTTTGCTTTACAACATCCCCTCCATACGCATTAGAGTTTAAAAAGGTACACATTAAGGCACAGCGGTAGTCATTCAAATAATAGAAAAAAAAACTCGAAGTGCAGTTTTTTTTAACTTCATCACCCCACCCCCGCAAAAAAAGAAAACATTCTATGAAAAACACAAGGGTAGTCATGCAATAGTAACACCATCAGAGCATGAAATAAAGTCACCTATAGTAGAATGTAGACAACAAACAAAAACACACGTAAAATGGAACAAACCGATCAATTGTACTATATTGTAAATGTTCGACTTTTCCTTACCATCACATGCAAGTCTTTACTTTTGTTGAAAGTCACGGATGTGGCACAAAATGTTTTCAAAAGCTTGAATTTCATCCCTTTGCAGTGAAACTTAGTCCAGCAAGGTGGATGACTATAAATGATGGTGGATGACTATAAATAAAGCAGAGTAATTCATGCCATATCCCATCTGTCCATAAAAGTAATAGTGCGACCTAAAAATAATGCTGATAGTACACTGATAGTACACTGACTGACTCTACAGAGAAAAATTAAACTAAATTATGGGCACTGCTCATCTTTAATGCCTGTCTCATTATCTCTCTCTCTCCATTAGGTACCTTAGAATCTGCACAAAAGCGTTCATACACACACACACACACACACACACACACACACACGATTTCTCTCTATTAGGTACCTTAGAATATGCACAAATGCGTTCGTACGTTCTGCCTTTAACTCCATGGCTTTGCGTTCAGTAATGTCTCCCCGCTCCCAGTTCAGAAATCCTGTGTTTAATGTGTGAGTAACGGCAGTTTCAAACAAACGAGCGGCTTAAATCTGGCAGGCTGACAGAGCTGACGTCATCGTGCAAGTGATGACAGCAGTTCCGAAAGGGCAAAATCTAAACAAATAGATTGAAAAAATCGGAAATGAAGGGGTGCCACGGGAATCATGGCACCCCATTATTGGGACCCCAAAACTCGGTAAAAACTAGTAATTCTGGATGGTTGGGAGGTCTGTTTCTTGGTCAAGCAAAAGAAGACAGTGGCCAGCTTAGTAAGAGGTCCTTAGAGTGTAAAATTATTTCACAGAGAATTTCAGTCACAGAGCAGGCATGTATTTAAATGATTAAAGTTAATATACAGCAAGGTTCTACATGATAAATATGCTTACATTAAACAATGACAAAATTCTCAGTAAGCTTGTAGGTGTAGGACCTTGTGGCAGAGCTACTGCAATATTGAGGACAGATGTAGTGACTGCAGGCTATTAAACACTGACGAAATTCTCATTAAGCTTGTACATATAGGGCCTTGTGGCAGAGCTCCTGCAGTATCGAGGTCAGATGTAGTAACTGCAGGCTATTAAACAATGACGAAATTCTCAGTAATCTTGAAGGTGTACAGCCTTGTGGCACAGCTCCTGCAATATCGAGGTCAGATATAGTGACTGCAGGCTCTGGTCTATTAAAGAAGATAGTGACTGAGTGTCACAGCAGATAACTCTGAGGGGATATTTAGCAATACATTCTATTAAGCTAAAGATAAACAAGTTATATTTAGCTTATAATGTCGTTTATAAAGCAGATTAAATGTATGAAACAAATGTGCTCCCAAGACAACAGACAAGCATTTATATTTTTGCTGTTCCAAAACTCAAACTTAAAATCCACGGACTTTCAAAGGGCACCCTAAATCAACAGCGAATTAAAGTGCAGTTGTATAAGTAAGCCTTAGAGGCTGTGAGGGTTCAGTGATATCTTATTTCTTGAAATACATAAAGTCTGTAAAACAGGCCAAGGATGTGTCCACCCTCTGACAAATTAACAAGCATGCAGTTAAGTAGATTTTATGGAGTAAATATTAGCATTGTAATAAAATAAAATGGACTAAAAACATTGAGCTAGCACAGATGTGCAGGTATAGCCAAATTATTCACATATTGCTAAATACCCTAATAATATACTAACTAAATCAAAACAGGAACATAATCTTAAAAACAAATCTAGTAAAGTACTAGGAATTAATAACAAGTTATCTTTAGCTTATAATGTAGCTTACAAAGCAGATTAAATGTGTGAAACAAATGTGCTCCTAAGACAACAGACAAGCACACAATTAAAATAGGTTCTATGGCAATAAATATTAACCAATTTAATACAAAATCACTTCAGTCAGTTACAGAATTATGATAAAACTGTGAAAATGAAACAACATTCAGTGACTAATAGTGTCATGAGACTGGTATGCACACTACTGTTATACTCAGAAAAATAAAGAAATAGAATTGTTGAGGTATAAAGGATTACAACATAGAGTATAAAATAAACAGATTTTATACAAATCATAAAAAAATAATTTCAGTAATTCAGTACTGATCCAGTCCACTGCCCACATGCTCACTCGCTGTTTATTGTAGAGTACCCTATATAGTATTAATGTAGTATGGCAGCCAGAAGTATAGTAAGTCATTAGACTGGAGCACTCAGTAACTATAAATTAATATTCCAAATGGAACCTGACTTAGCTGCCATGTAATGGATGTTATCCAAGAAACTGCGGAAAACCTAAGCATATAAGAATATAACAGACTGCATTACTTTATAAAAATTGAATTATGTTGATTTTCTCATACAGCCTATATGATTGCTATGAGTCCATATCTTCTGACTTATTGCTGTTATTTTATGTGTTCTTGCCAGAGACAACCTAACCAGTCTACATGACATCAAAGGCAGATGGAAGGACTACTTCTAGCAGCTTCTGAATGAAGAAAATCCTACAGAAGGTGTACTGCCCCAGACACAGCCCATGATGAAAAAGGAAGAAGAGCGTATACTAGAAGTAAGAAAAGCACTTAAGGAAAATTAAGTCAGGGAAAGCAGCAGGAGCAGATGAGGTCATGGCAGATATGATCAAGAAGTTGGGTAAGTTAGGGGAGAAATGGGTCCAGAGGATGCTTGCAGCAGAATGGAGAGAAAGGTATATACCAGATGGCAGCAGAATAAGCATTCTAGTACCAGTCCACATGACCTAAGGGGACATTCACAACTGTGGGCAGTACAGAAGTATCAAACTCCTCTCACGCTAGGCAAAAGTGCCAAAGAGGTTGACTGATGAATATGCACAGCAGTCGAAAATAGGATGTGAAATGAGCAGTTTTAGGATGAAGTACAACTGACCTGATGTTTGCAGTGAGATATATAGTTGAGAAGAAACTAGAGGGAAGGAAAGAGTCCAACTTGGCATTCCTATGCTTGGAAAACCATATGACATGATCCCAAGAAAGAGGATTTATGCACTCCTGTGAAGGTTTGAAACACTGGCAGAATTAGTGCAGGCTATGTACAAAGACCCAAGGTTATAAGTAGAAACAATGTTCAAACTCATAGAACAGAAGGGTTTCCAGTGGTAATGGGTATGCACCAGTGTTCACCACTGAGCCCACTGCTAATCATATTGGCGACAGACTGCATTAGCAAACAGATCAGAAGGGAAAGAAGCTGTGGTATGCAGATAATATGGCGTTATAAGAAGACTGAAGAACTTCAGCAAATAATAGGAGAATGGAAATGAACAACTGAAGGCACATGGGATGAAATCAAGTAAAGACAAGGCAGTTGTCACGGCAGCAAATGGGGGAAATCAGAAGAAGGTAAAAACTGAGTTAGAAGGGAAAATAGTGGAATAGGTTAACTGCTTCAAGTATCACAGAGGGATGGTCTGAATGAGGAGGTCATAGCCAGAATTACAGTGGATGAAGACAAGTAGCATAAAGTGTCAAGGGTACAGTATGACAAGAATGCCAAAGAAGCTGGAGAATAAGGTGTACTAAACACTGGTGTGACCAGTACCAATGTGTGGTACAGAAACCTGGGCAGTGAAAGCAGAGAAGTTGAGTAAGCTAGAAATAATGGAGATATAATGCCTTGGGTGGTAGGATGCACACTGTGGGACTGATGAAGAAATGAGGATATAAGAGCAGAAGCCAAAGTAAGTCAAATTGTTGAGAAGGTCAAAGAAAACAGATTCCAGTGGTTTGAATACGTGTAGGACAGCAGAAGACATTTTGGTGAAGAAGATGAGGGGAAAAAAGGAAGAAGGCAAGAGGAAATGAGGGCACCCAGCAAAGAGATAAATGGATTGTGTAACAGAAAACTTGAAATGGTCAGACATGCCCCAGACCTAAACCACGATGAATGAGGAAGAACAGCCCACACTAGAAGAGGTAAGAACAACACTAAAGAAAAATGGAGTCAGGGAAAGCTGCAGGCTCACATGAGATCAAGTCAGGAAGTAGGACAGTGGCACTGAATCAAGAAATATGCAATACATGTGATTACTTTTATATGAATGTAAATTTGCCTATGTCACAAGTAATAATTCAATAAAAGTGTTTGAAAAAAAAAAAAAAAAAGATGTTGATAGCTGATGCAACACCCCAACCCCATGTAAAAAAAAAAACAGGAAAAAGGGGGTTGATGAAAATGATGATGTGTACTTTTATTCCAGTTTTATCTGATGCCTTGAATGTTACCTGTAAACAAGTTTTGTACCTTTAAGCCACAATGCTTCAAAATTACCTTCAGGCAAAATATTACAATTTGCCATTTTGTCTAAGTCACATTAAACATTTCAATTGTTCGTTTTCAGCCCTTGTCTCATACTCGTCACATTGTTTCTGATACATTTTCAGACATCACTTTTTATCAGCTCTATTCACTTCGGTATTAACATATAACTTATTTCATGCTTCTGTCATCCAGAAGGAAATTACTTAGAACACAATTCTTTTTCTCTTTAAACAGACTTGATCCAGGATTCTTTTTACTGTATCTCCTACAAAACCGAATTTCTTCCTCATATGTGTACTTCATGGTTCTTTTTGCCAACACCATTGCTGTTACAATGCATTCTTATATTATTTCTCATTCACCATTTATAACTGACTCAAATTTTACCTTGCACACTTCCATTTCTTCAGCTATTTCTTTTTAGTTCTGTACTTGTAATTTCACTTCATCTGTATACATCCACATCTTTTGATAAAGTCAGGACTATATTTTAACTAGCCTTGTCCCTTTAACTACAAACAGTTCTATTTACTATGAATGACTCATGGAACTCACCAAATTCAGTCTGTTGGCTTTATTCTACAGCTCAGTAACATAAGCATCTAAAGTCTCAATAAGACCTTCTGCCCTTGTTAAAATGATGAATAAAAAGCATTTTGTAGGTTCACAATAACTGCAGAGCGCCTCTGTAATTGCTGTTTATTTGGTCTCGTTCATCTCTTCGTTTAATAAAGGTTGTCTTATAAAGTACCTTTAAGGTTATTTTCCCATTTACATATAGGAATGTGGTACACTGTACCTTTTCAAGCTTCTTTGCAATTCTGCTAGCAATAAGGAACAAACTGGATTTCTGAAACCATGTTTTCCAGTTTTCTGCTAAACAGTCTTGCAGGTTGAAAATTTATGGTAGTTGCAGAAGGACCCCCCCCCCCCCCACACACACACACACACATACACACACAGTATACTTCTGTACATCTAAACACTTACAATTTCAAAAACAAATATACTTCTCCAGTTATCTCACCATGTAACATCTGCATATTTGTCTGAATCATCATTAAATAATATAGACAATATGGATGAATTACCAGACTCCCATGATGTCTTCACTCATTTTTTTCTAAAAAAGTAGTCTAACAAGCAACTGCCTGTCAATGTTAAAGATACATATACCTCAATATGCTATGAACAAAGTGGGACTGCATACATTTTGTAGCTGTATCTGCTAACAGATTTTTTAACACCTTTATTGAATTACCACTTGTGACATAGATAAATTTACATTCATATAAAAGTAATCAAACTGTACTAACAAGGTCAAGTACACAAATATTACACTTCACATATTTTGCTATATCTCATATAACCTAAGCAACTTTACATAAATCATTTAATTCCTGCCCTTTTTTAAATAAGAAACATCTTTATTAAACCATCACTTATGACATAGGCAACTATACTTTTATATAAATGAAAACAAACCACACCAACACAATCCTAGTTGCAAGCATTTTACATCACAAACCATACTGACACACTCCCATTTGCAAACATTATACATCAATTATAATCTACTCAATCATTTTCAGTCAAACATTACATGGCTCATATAAGTCATGCCTTCTTTTAAACCTCATTCCTCCCATGAATGTATTGTTCCCACAATTTCCATTTTTTCTTATGTAGTTTTCTCCTACCCTGTTCTAAAGATCTCAATTCCAGTTGTTTTATCTCTTTTATTATATTCACTGCTTCTAGTATAGTTGTTTAGATTTAGATTTCCATTTTCTAGTTACTGGTTTTGTTTTTGGCAGCCATCATAATTAGAGACAGCAAGGCCTTACCATGTCTAAGCAATTTTGATTCCGTATCATAGCTCAGAAAAATCATCGCCTTCGTCACACCAATCTGCCCACCCAGCAAGTCCGACAGTGCATCCCGTAGGGGAATCCTTAAAGTCCACCAACTCACTGCACTCCCAGAAAATATGTTCCCAATTATCACTTTCTTCCCTGTCACACCTCCAACATTTGCTGTGCACCTGAGGAAAAATTCTCTGGAGTCTAATTGGGTATAAAAATATCTATGTAGACATTTCCAAGCAAAAAATCCTTTATCTTCTAGTTTGAGTTGCATATTTGGGAGAAACACATATATCCTCCCATTGTTTATTTGTGAATTGCTTATCCAGTCTCTCTTCCCAATCCTTTCTAACCTCCTCTGATTGATTCTTACAGCTATCATGCAGTATTTTATATGGTCTACTAATTATTCCTTTTTTAATGGCAGCGTCTGTTCTAAATTCTACTAAAAACTCTACCAGTGCTGGTCTTTAGTTTAGTACCCCCTATTTCTTTCTCTTTGCCTATATTCTGACATCAATCCTTCATAGGGAAGGCAATCTCCAACCTCCAGTCCAAATAAATTCTTGGTGTCTTCCCATTCTATCATCTTTCCCTCTCTATTTATTTGCTCCCATACCTTGGTTCCTTTGCCAGTTTTCTCCAATATATTGGCAGAATCTCCTTTCTCCATTCCCATGTTGGATTTGTTCTTAAGATACTTTCTGCTACTTTATGGATATAATATTCTGTATCATTACTGTTACTCTCCTTATAGGCCTGCATACAAAATCCCAGTCTCTCCTTGTTTCTTGAGCTTCCCCCCGTTTCATCATCATCCCTTTCCACTCTGAATTACAGTTTTCTAATTGTGCTATGTATACGAGTTTTAACTGTGTAGCTTTGAAATACCCCTTCAAATCGGGTAATCCCAATCCACCCTGTTCTACTGGAAGAATCTTCTTATCTCACTTGACACTTGTCATCTCCCACTCTCAGATAAAATTCTTCAGCTCTTTATTAATTGTTATCCACAACTTCTCCTCTGGTTGATAAAAATATGCCTGACGTGTATAAGACTAATGGGACTAAAACATTTTAACTGCTTGTATCTTACTATCCACATCCATATAATAAAGCTTCCATCTTCTCAGTTTTCGTATTATCTTTTGTTTAGTCTCTTCCCACAAATCCTTAGCTGCCACAGCAGAATCATTTATAATCTACACTCCTAAATACTTCATTTTATCATGTCCCCAAAATATGGCTATTGCTGAACCAATTCACATGTGGGTAAATAATTTACTGTTATTGCCTTTGTTTTAGCTTCATTCATTTTGTATCCTGAAAAGATTTGAAACTGTCTTAAAATGTTCCACAACACTGTACTGTCTCTTTCCAGTTTTGTCAGGTATAAAATAATATCATCTGCAAATACGCATACCAATTATATCCTTACATTTCTGAGTCCCTTATTTTATTTGTCAATGGTTCTAAATATAATGTAAATAACAAAGGGAAAGAGGACATCCCTGCCTGGTTCTTCTGCTCAAGCAGAAATTATCAGAGAGGACCCCACCCACTTTAATTTTTGCCACCGATCCCTTATATATTCTCCTAATCAACCTTATAATTTTTTCAGGAAATGGAAATGTTTCCATTGCCCTACTGATAAAGTCCCGGCTTCCTCTGCCAAATGATTTCTCTGCATCAAGACCCACCAACAACAATGGTATATTCTTACATTCTGCTTCCCTCTGGATCATCAATGTTCTAGTAATGTTGTCAAATGTTTGCCTCCCCTCCACAAAACCACACTGATCCATAGCTATCAATTTTGGAATTACTTTTGCCATTTTTTTAGCTATTATAGACATGTACACTTTATAATCATGGTTTAGTATTGAAACGGACCTGTATGAAGCTGGATCTGATAGATCTTTACCCTCTTTAGGTATTACAGCTACCACTGCTTTCTTCCAGAATGTTGGTACTTCTCCTCTCTTAAAATACTGTTATAATCTTCCAAATCTTTATCAGATTTTCCTTCCTAGCTTCCAAACTTCCACAGGAATACAATCTATTCCTGCGGACTTTCCTGTAGATTTGTTATATATCAAAATCTTTATCTCATCTCCTCTTACCCTGACAGTTAGTAATTTCCATTTGTGCCTTTTCTTGATTTTCATATTTCTCTTCTTTATATAAACTTTCATAAAATTTCCGAAATATTTCTAATACCTCTACCGGATCTCTTGTTATCTTCCTTGTTATTGGCTCCCTAAGCTTGGCGACAGCCCTTTCTACTTTCTATTGCCTGTGTCTTTGTGCTCTCTAGTGTTATTATCAAAAAACAGTTGCTTAACAGCAATCTTTCTAAACTTATACATATTATCGAAGTAATCCCTTATTTTCTGCTAAGCATTCTGCAGTTGATCCTCTTCCTGTACTGTGAAATTCCCCCTATTCTGCAATACTTTAACATTTGTTAGTCCCTCTAAATAATTCTTGTTACTTCTTAACCATAGTTTCCTTTCATTTCCATCCTATTTTTAAACTCCACCTTAATTTTATCCCACTGCCTAACTAAAATTTCTATCCACTCAAATAGCACCTGAATAATCTCCACTACCCATTCCTTAAATTCATCTCTTTTCAACAGATAGGTGGGAAAGTAACAGTGAGTCATTTTTATTTCATTAGTCTATGTTTTAATTTTAATTATTATTGGCACACGATCTGAAATAGTTATTGGGCACGTATCGAGATCTTCAATTAAATGCACATGTTCCTGTAAAATATAAATTATGTCTAACCTAGCCCAGTTTTCATATCTTGGGGAATAATATGTAAATTCACTCTGAACTCCTATTACTGAATTCACATCTTCCATGCCAAATATTTTCAAAAATTTCTTCAAAAATCTACCCTCCTTTATTATACTTTTCCTTCTGGGCCCCCCAGACACATCTTCACTGTTGCAAATCAAATTCCATTCCCCACCTATGAGTAAGATTCTTTGCTGAAAACTGATTATTTCTCCCAGAATTTCCATAAGCTCCATTATAGCAGTTTTAGGTGGAATATAAATACATGCCAGTGAAATCCTCCTCCCTTGCCAGTAGTCCCTTAGCACTACAAATCTGCCATTATTATCTTTTTTATCCTCTTCTGTCACTATTGGAACTCCTCTTGCAATATAAGTACTCTTTTCCTTTGTCCCAGATATTCCACTGAATAACCATCCTGAAAACCTTTTTTTATCAAATTCACATGTTCAATTCTTTCCAAGTGTATCTCCTGTAACACAGCAGTTTGAACGCTGCATTTTTTAATATAGTTCACTATTCTTTCTTTTTTGTATTTATCTGTGAGACCATTGAAATTTAAAGACATTACAGAAAGCATCACTGTATTAAAAAGTTAATATTCCCACTTTTATGAATAACACTTTTTTGTTAAATGTCTAGTTCTAGCTTTTGTGTTACATGCATACACTGTTTGTTCTCTTGGAATTTCAGCTTGTGTAGGAGATATCTCAACCAAGACAGAGATTCCCGAAATAGACTCTGCAAAAATAAGCAAGTCATCTAAGTATGGAAAAATCTGGATACCCTGTACCCTATAATGAGTTATACCTGGAGCTAGACACTGAGAACAATGTTGGTGCTGTGGATAGACCAAAAGGCTAAGGCACAGAACTGCTAATGTGATCCAGACTCACACAATTTTAAGAAACTCCTGAAATCTGGATGAAAAGGAACATGATGATAAGCATCTTTTAAATATAGTGACACCACGAAACCTGAATGAGGAAAAAGCTGTAATAGCTTGTGAAGTGGCAGCATTCTGAATTTAGGCAGTATCACAAACCGCTTTAGGAAAGAAAGATCCAGAACTGGTTACAAAGCATTTTCTTTATTTGGCATTAAAAACATCCTTGAATAAAATCCTTCCCCACCTGGGAAGGGGGAACGGGTTTTATCACTCTCTGGGAAAGCACGTGATGAAGGACAGGCAGAAATAAAAGAGTCTGGCCTGGAGGACAAGGAAAGCCCCCACACCCCCCACCCTTAGAAAGCAGGAATTTCCTCCCATTGCCATCTGTAACCTTGATGAATAATCTTCAGAACCCATTTGTCCAAAACTATCTGTTGCCAAAGGAAAAAAAGTGGAGATTCGGACTTTCTGGAAAACAAAAGGGGGTGACGTGGGGGGGGCAACGTCTCTTAAATAGTTACTGACTTATTGGACTGTCATTGGTTTTGAGAGTTTCCATCATTCTTCTGGAAACCCCCTTTGCCATTTCTTGTTAAACGTCTATTTACCTGCATTTTGTTGAGACTGTTTACTTTGTTTCTTATCAAACTGGACGAGGAGTTAGAGAACCTATTGGAAAATTTGGAAAAGGAGAGATGAGGAATCTTAGAGATTCCCTGTTTCAGCTTACTCCTTTCATCAAACTTTTTGATCACCTCTGAAGCAGAAGGGCCAAAAACTAAATTTCTATCCAAAGGAGAATCTCATTTTTAACATCATCTGTAAGATTCTGAGAACACAGCCATGCAAACCTTCTCAAACCAGTACCAGTGACTATAGCCCTTAAAGAAGTATCAACAGTCATATACACATTATAAACAATGAGTAGTGACCTAACAGAAGAAAATTAATTATTTAAAGCAGAATTTTCTTTACAAGATGAAACGCAGACAAAACATTCCTTCACTTTCACAATTAGTCAGGACAAACCTTAACATATGAGGCTGACAATTCAAAATTCTGAAAATCAAAGTTGCAGAAGCATAGCCTTTTCACATACTTATCAATAATCTTCCCGTTCTTATCAGAAATAGAAGGATTAGAATTAAATGAGTGTTTAGCAGAAGGATGATTAAAGCTCCACTACTGGAACAGGTTTGGGAAAAGTGTATAAAAACTCAAAAGACTGAGGAACTTTATACATCCTATCTGCCTTTTTAGCCAAGGGAAAAAAGGAGCAAATGATGGTAAAAATAAAAAGTCACTTTTTTCCCCAAGACAAATACATTAAAAATCACTTTAAAACACTATGCCAGCCTTCCAACGTAAAATAAACATAATTTCTCCAAAGAAATTTTTTTTTCAGTTACTTTAAACAACTTTTAAATTGTCAGGAAAAAAGAGCGCTTCTGTTTATAAGTAAAAAAACAAAGAAACTGGTGGTCTTAAAACTTAGTTGATGAGCTCAGTCACAATCATTTCCAAAAATCATGAAACCCAGCTGGGTCATCAACAGCTGAGCTCATTGACGAAGTTTTAAGACCACTAGTTTCTTTGTTTTTCTTTTTTTTTCCTCAGCACTTGTGCTGAGGTTGGAACTAGATAGATTCCTGTGCTTGTTAATTTTTTCTGTTTTATAAGTCTCGTGATAGACTGCTAAAACACAAACTCCTATCTTTAAAATAACTTTCCTGAATTGGGAGGTATAAATAATAAGCAAAATTATAAAATGGATAGATTTTTACCCAAAGGGAATTTATCTGCTTAGCAAAGGAAAAGCACAAGTAGGGTTACCACCTGTCCCTCTTTGTGAGGGACAGTCCCTCTTTGGGCAGTTGTGTCCTGCAAAAAAAAACTACAAAATGGCAAATATCCTGAGATTTTAGGACAAAAAATATTTCCCAAAGTTCCTTTAATAGTTGCATAAAACATTTATTTTATGTCTGAAACACCTAAATGCTATATGAAACAGCATAAGCAACCCAAATGTTATAAGAATGAGCTTTTATTTGTGCAAAAAAGTCAAGTTCTGCCCTTTGCACTGGCCTTGGGTATGTTTTGTTCTGCAAAATCTCACGTTTCTACAAAAAATGTACCACTTTGGGCATTTGAAAAGGTGGAAACCCTAACCACAAGCCAACCATCAATCCTCAAAAGCCTCAGAGGAATGTACTCTCCAGTGGCAGTACAGCTTTGGAGTGCTTGGCATCCAAACTACTTTTAGTCAACTCCACTCCACTTGCATGTCCATTTGGGTGCATGGAAGTTGCTCTAAATTGGAAGCTGGCTGGATGTTATATCCTCGGCAGGATCATACAACACGGACTCAAACAGGTAAAGCAGGAAAGAATGCTCCAATACTGCGTAGAAGCTCATTTTAGATGTCCTGCAGATATTGACAACTTGAATAAATAAAATACTTCCATCATTTTTAAGAATCTTGTTTCTCTGAAAAGTTGTCATAACCATAAATTTGTAGTTCTGGATTTGATTTGTGGAATTTCCTACAACTTACTAGTCCAGACCAGCTCATGGAAATCAACTCTTACAAATCATATCAACATGAGATTTCATTAAAAAAGGATTTAAAACAGATGGTGGTCTGTGAAAATAGACCATTTTTCTACTGAAATGGTTCTTATTAAAAAAAAACTGTAACAAGCAAACTCCTTAAAACCACGACTCAATAACAGTGGTCAGGCAAAAGACCTGGGGACTTCCATTTCTGGTGAAGATGGCAAATTAAAAGAGGAGGAGCTGCATGCCAAATTCTTGTTAAAACAAAATACTTGGTTAAAAGAAAAAAAATGGAGAATTCAAAGAACAGATAAAAGAAGAAAAATATCAAAATGTAAGAGATATCAGAAAAAAAGGGAGGGTAGAGCTATATGGTGAATTTCTTAACCACCTGGCTTCCAAGAACATTAAACCTACAGGAAGGTCTCTACTTTTGGATAGACAGAGCTTATCAGTCTCTCTTGAAATCTTCTCCAAATCCAAAAACACATCCAAGATCAATGAGTGAAAAATGTATTTCCTTTTTGGATAAAGAACTTATACTAAAAACTTCATGGTCTAATTCTCCTGTCAAGGTGGGCAATAATAATATCCTACTTGATAAGGATTTTTCCAGTACAGAGGTCAATAATCCGGGCAAAGGTGTCATTAGTCAGCAATGGACATGCTACTGTGTGGCTTAACGTATGTGTGGGGGAGGAGAAGATAGGAAATAAAAGTCAGTGGTGTGGTATTTTAGGGATGTGGCATATTCTGTGCTAGAGAGAAGGTCAAGATAAGTTAGAGGACTGGGACAAAAATAAGGGAAAAAAAAGCTATGGGAATCGGCCAGAGAAGGAGAACTCAAGCTATGGGCAAGCATTTGAGAGAAAAGCAAAAACACAAAAAGAAATGAAGTCCAAAGTAGCTAAATAGGAATGTGAGGCTTGCGATTAGGACAAAGGATTGCAAATACAAGAGGTGGAAGGCAGAAGGGGTGGCTGAGGAGACAGTTCAAGGAAGCAAGCGCAGCACCAATAAGGAAGGTGACAGAGGTGCACATTGAAAACGACCCAGCAGAATGGGTGAAGAAATGGAAAAAGTTTTTTTAAGTTACATAACACAAAGGAGAAATGAAAGGATTGATGTGGCCAGACTAAGCAAAGATGACAGGGAGATTATGAAAGACTGAAAAAAAAACAGAACACTTGGCTTCTGTTATCATAAAGCAGAGGAAGGTGATGGGATGTGATCCTGGGAGGGAAGTAGGTTAGAATGAAGCCAGCAGAAGACAGACACTAGAATAAAACAAAGTAAGTGGAGAGGAATAATGCTGCCCTCAGGGAGGATAAGGCACTAGGACCACATAGGTTGCTTTCCATTATTCTCAAGTATCGGGCCAATGTGTTGACAGTTCTCCAAAGGAGATCTTCAACAGATTACAAACAAGAGAAGAAGTATGACAGGTCTAGAAGAAAGTATGCATGGTAACCCTGTATGAAGAATGGGGTAACAGGAAAATCACAATTCACAGGTGAGTAAGTCTGATGCACAGTGTAAGGCCATAAAAAATTGGCAGTTGTAAAATGTGCTCATTTATTTTATTTACTTTTTTTATTTTATTTACTTTTATTTTTTCATTTGTTAACCAGGTAGGCAGAATGGTCCAAAGGCTCTTTTTAACCATGTCCCAGGCCCAGAAAGGCAAAACACAACAAAATAAGCATACAAATGTACAGTTAAAATATACAAGAGACAACAAGAGTAACACACAACTCTGCATTAATAAATATATATATACACATTAAGATGCTAAGATTATAAACACATAAAATAGGCATTTTCATATGTAATACTGGATAACAGAAAGAACATCACACACAACATACTCAAGGTGAAAATCTGTCAGGAAGCAAGGAGGATTACATGGCAGAACTGTTAGCCATGATCGATGAAACAATGGCATGCCATGACTTTATGGAGCTGCTCCACAAGAGCAGTTCTGAAATTTGTTAGTATGCCTTTGCCCTCTAGGTCAGAGAAAGATTGTTCCAAATATCAGGCCCAAGTCTTGAAAAGGCCCTTTCAACAAATACTGTTTTAAAGGGAGGTCTGTGAAGGAAAATATGATCAAGTTGCAAATTAGTTTGGTTCTCTAATGGGAAGGAACCTTTATAATGATGCGGAGTATCCTTTGTGCAAAACGTCATATAATTAGTGAACCAAGTAGGTGGATCTTTTCTTCACTAGAAGCTAATTTACCATTTGCAGAAGGAGACAGTGGTGAATGCAGTTGGTAGCCAGGAAGACAAATCTACAGATTTTGTTTTCTGTGGTCTGAAGTTGTTTAGTATTGTAGGAAGAATAAATGGTCAACAGAGGAAGACATTATTCAGTTTTAGGGATTAGTACATTTTTAGCTACGGCAAGTATAGTAACAGGTAAAAGGAGATACAAGAAAGTTGGAAAAGGACTTTATGGATAATGTTCTCAATATGATTACAGAGAGAGAGCAAGAGATTGGTCCAGAATAACCCAGGTATTTATATTCTGTGACTGTGGGTATGGTATCGTTATAAGAGTCTGAAATAGAAAATAAGGATATTTGAGGGGATGGTAGGGTGACCATTACACTGTTTTTATAGTTTATCAACAACCTATTAGATGAGGATCAGTGGTAGAGTTTGGTGATGGATTGTTGTAACTGAGTTTGCAAATTATGTGGACATCTGTTTGCTTGAAGTAGGAGAATATCATCCATGTAGACTACAAGGTTTAACATGGAAAGGTCATCTCTGAGGTCACTGATGAACAAGGAGAAGATGGCCTAGTACTGACCATAGTGGAACCCCAGTGTTGAGTGCATCCACTATGAACACAAGATTGAGTGCACTTGGAAAGTTCTATTTTCTAGATAACTTTGGAACCATATAATAGTATTCTGACCAAAGTCAAATCTGATGAATTTGTTGATAAGCAGGAAGTGGTCAACAGTTTAAAAACCTCTGGTCATAGCTATAAAAAGAAATGTGACCTTCATTCATGTTACAGTAAATAGAGTTAGTAGCCATAAATAAAGCCGCTATGGTGCTGAAAGCATTTCCGAAGCCATGTTGCTTGTCTGATAAGAGACCATAGCTATTACTATGTTTGAGAAGCTGTGTTTAGAAAATATGTTTTCCAAGATTTTAGTCAGTGAATATAGAGTAGAGATAGGGTGCCAATCTTTACTGGATTTTGGGGTGGGTACTTTTGGAAGAGGGGACACTGATAGCACGTTTAAATGCAGGTGGCAGCATGCCAGTTTTAAGTGATAAGTTGTGTGTTTATGTAAAAGGTTTAGCAATACAGTTTGCTGCTTTACTGAGAACAATAGGGTGAAGCTTGGCATGTTTAGGGGAAGATTGTTTGAGGTTATTAAATATGCTTTTGTTTTTTTTTTCAGTGAATTCTCTAAAGTAAAAGTGGCTGCAATTTCATCAAAGGAGAACAGGGGAATTTCAGGAGAGTTGTTTAGTAAAGATTGTGCACTATTGTTCTTAGGACTGAAGTGTTTGTGATTTCACTGATGGAAGAAAAAGAAAGTTTTAAAATTTTCTACATAGTTACTGTTACTGTTACACTTATTCATAGTATGGAGGGGGTGAGAGTTGTTATTCCTATGACTAGTAATTTGTGTGAGATGTTTCCAGAACTGTTTGGGATTAGAAACAGCTGATATTTGTTTATTACAAAGGTAGGTGGCTTTTGAAATGTTAGTTTCTATTCTAGCGTGCTTCCTTAGGTTAACATGATCCTGCTAGAGGTTTATATCAATTTAATTTTGTTTCCAAAATCTCCACGTTACGTCCCTTTGTTTCATAAGATTCTTAATGTCTTATGATAACCAAGAATAGAGTAGTTGAGAGGGTATTCACGAAGAAAGCTAGAGCTTCTGTAGGATCAATAATAACATAAACAGGAGACAAGTCAGTAAGACCAAGTTTTTGGAGAGTGGGAAATTGGTCATTAGGAAATTGATGTCTTCAACGATTTCGGGTGGAGATTTAGGTGTTTTGAAGCAAAAGCTTAGCTGGGTCAGCCAGCACTCTGTGCCAGTCCCACAAACTAGTGCCCCACCCCTCAGAAAAAAAAACATTGTTAATTCTAGTGGTACACCAACCAGGTGGCCAGAAGCACAACACCCCCCACTACAGCCATTCAGGTCCCATTTCTGTGCTCTGCCCCAGTCCATCCTTCCTCACACTTTTGTTTAAAAAACAATAATTTCTTCTTTTAAACTGTTACAAAGTGCTAAAAGTAAATTTTTTTTAGCTAAAACCTGACAGTTGCTGTAGTCTATACCCTGCTACATGAAGTACTATCTTTAACCAGGATTCAGTGATGGACAGAATATAAGGATTTGCATTAGACATACATGCTTCAAGGAAGGACCATTTGTTATTGACGGCACATGACTGATACTATTATTGGGCTGTTGTGCCTAAAGAAGGCATTGCTGTGAGGGATGTAGCTAACTAGTACAGATAGGAAATTACTAGAATTTACCTGTGCAGAAGGTCCTGAGATAGAATGAATGTCATCTCGTCAGAGAATAATAAATTTGAGATAATTTAATAAAGGTGTTTTAAAAATGGCAAAACTATCATTTAACATGTAGGCAAACATACATTAACAGAAAATAAAACAACCCATTTTACATGTTTCCATTGAAATACAATATACATTACATATTTTTTCATTGCTACTATAATCAGTCCAACATGATAAAGAATTGCTGAATTCCTGCCTTCCCTTAAACCTCACTCCTCCTGCTGAACATTATTATGCAATTTCCATTTACATCTTATGTAATTTGCTCCTTCCCTTTTCTACAGATCCCTCCTTCCAGTCCTTTTATCTCTTTTATAATATTAAATACCTCAAATACAGTTGATTTCCAATTTCTACTAATTGCTTTTTGGCAGCCCACAGAATTTAAACTTAATAAGGGCTTAATATGTCTAAGCAATTCAGATCCTGTATCCCAGCTCATAAGAAACACTTCCTTACTTACAGTCATTTGGTCATCCAGTATTTCTGACAGAGTACTCTGCAGGGAATTTTTTGAATCTGCCAACTCATTACACTCGTAAAATATATGTTCTCAGTTACCTCTTTCTTCTCCATCACAAATCCAACATTTGCTAACTACCTGAGGAAAAATTCTCTGAAGTCTACTTGGAGTATAAAAATAGCTATGCAAACACTTCCAAGCACATATCCTAAACCTTCTGGACTTTGTTGCATACATATGTCTTCCCATTGTTTTCTTGTAAATTGCTTTTCCAGTTTCTCTTCCTAATCTTTTCTAACCTCCCCTGATTGATTCTTATAGCTATCATGCAATATTTTATATGCCCGACTAATGATTCCCTTTCTAACAGATGCATCTGTTCTAGATTCAACTACAAGAGCTATCAGAGCAGGTCTTTCATTTAAAATTCCCCTATCCCTTTCTCTTTGCCTGTACTCTGAGATCAAGACCTGGCAGTCTCTAGCCAGTAATCCAAATGTCTTCTTGGCCTAATCCCACTCTATTACTTTTAATGCTTCAGTTGTTTCTCTCAGAAAAGTGCTATTCCCTCCCAATATCTTGGTTCCTTTGCCTTTCTCTAGAAAATTCCAGTCCCCTCTTACCTATTTTCTGTACGCCTACTTGCAGTCATCCCACTGGCAAAATCTTCTTTCTCATATTGGCTCAATTCTTAGAATACTTTCTGCTACTTTATGAATATAGTATGCTGTATAATTGTTATTATTCTCCTTAAGGATCTGCATTCAAAATCTGACTGTTTCTTTATTTCAGGAACTCCCCTGTTTCATCATCATTCCTTTCCACATTGAATTATAGCCTTCTGCTTTTGTTATGTATATGAACCTTAACTGTGTAACTCTAAAATATCCCTTCAAATCAGGTAAACCTAAACCACCTTGATCTACTGGAAGTTTCAACTTATCCCACTTAACTCTTGCCCTCTTTCCCTCCCAGAATTCATTCAATACTTTATTAATTATTGTCTACAACTTCTCCTTGGGTTGATAAAAGAATGTGCCTGATTCATATAAAAGACTAAAAGAGACTAAAAAACATTTCCATTGCTTGTATCTTACTATTCATATCCATAAATAAGAGTTTTCAGTTTCTCAATTTTTTAATTTTCTTTTTAGTATCTTCCCACATACCCTTTGCTGCCATAACAGAAGCCTTTTTAATCCATACTCCTCAATACTTCACCTTATCATATCCTCATAAATATAGGTATCGCTGAACCAATTTGTTTGTGGGTAAATAACTCATGGTTATAACCTTAGGTTTCTCTTCAGTAATTTTTATATCCTAAAAAAGACATGAAACTGTCTCAAAAATGTTCTGCAAACTGAGATGTCCTTTTCTGGATTGATCAGGTAGAAAATAATATCTCCTGCAAATAAATCCATCTTTTCTTGAATGCAATATAGAAAATAATATCTCCTGCAAATAAATCCATCTTTTCTTGATTGCAATACTAATTATATCCTTGTATTTCTGAGTCCCTTATTTTCTTTGGCAATACCTCTAAATATAAAGAAAATAACAAAGGAGAAAGAGAACACCCCTCATGGTTTCTCTGTTTAAACACAACTTATCTCAGAGAAAAACTCCCATTTTATTCTTGCCTCTAATCCTTCATATAATTAACTTTCTTATTAACTTTATTGCTGTACCAGGGAATGCAAATGCTTCCAATGTCCTATTCATAAAATCACAGCTTACTTTGCTGAATGTTTTCTCTGCATCGAGACCCAACAACAACAGAGTTATTTTCTTACATTCTACTTCTCTATGGATCATCATTGTTTTATTAATGTTGTCAAATGTTTGCTTCCCCTCCACAAAACCACACTGATCTATATGTATCAAGTTTGGAAACACCTTTGCCATTCTTTTTGCTAGTATAGACATAAAAACTTTATAACTGTGGTTTGAAATTGAAATTGGTCTGTATGAAGCTGGGTCTGAAGGATCTTTGCCATCTTTACGTAACACAGTCACCACAGTGTTCTTCCCAGATGTTGGAGCCTCCCCTCCTTTTAAAATATGGTTAAACAAAATCTTTCTGATATGTATCACTTTCTTTCCTCCTAATTTCCAAACTTCCACAGGATTACCATGTGTTCCTGAAGACTTTCTTGAAGACTGATTATTCATCACAGTTTTAATCCTTCTAAACACGAATGATACAAAGCGGGATATATGCTTTACAGTCCACCCACAAGTTTATGAAAGCCAACAAAAGTCCAGTGTTTTTCAGCCACTTTTTCTTACAGAACCAAATTTCACAAATGTGATGAAATGCTTTATAGTTTTTCGTGTATTCACTAATTTCAGAGTTGTTGGTCTTCTTCCTGTTCATCTCCATCTCCCAGCACCAGACTTTGGTTCAAGTCCAAGATATTGATGATTCTTCTAGTAAATGCCTGTGCTTTTTTCTCTCTCTCTCTCAATCATTTCCTTTGGAACACTGGAAAAGGTTTTACTGGCAAAGTCTCTCTGTGATCCATATCATCAGAAGAGTGAGAAGCACAGTTCCCTTCTACTTGCTGATTTACTTTTTGTTGGATGCACTTTTTTATTTCCTCCTTATCCTGTTCTGCATAATAAAATGACTTTGATTTCCAGAAAACACACACACACACACACACACACACACATACACTTTGAACACAGTTAAATACAGCAGCTTGAATCTTACACCTGCATCTCAACATTCCCTGCTTTGCTGGGGTATATTTGCTTCTCTTCTACATTTTCTACAAATATCCTGCTGTCTCCAATTTTTAATACTTTGCCCTTCTGCCACAATTTTGACAGGATCAACTCTTTCTGCTGGTATGATTTTATCTTTACTAATATAACTCTGGGCTGCTTTCTCATGGTCAGGTTTACAGTCTACACTTGATGTTCCCTTTCAGTTAAATTCTGCTGTGGAACACTAGTCCATTTGCTTATATGTGTTTTCATAAAATGAAAACAGTCTCTGTCCCTTCCAGTTTCTCTGGTACAGCAGAAAATGTCAAGTCTTCTCTGCGCAGTTTGTCTTCTAACTTTACTATTTGTTAAGCATTTCTTCTTGAAAAACCTCATATTCAGCTAGCATTTTCTTCTTGTCAGCCTCTGAGTTTTGCAGTTTTATCCTGTCATCTGAATGGCTAGTTAAACTTCGTCTATTTTTCCATCCTTTTGTTGTTTGAATTGATCTATTCCTTCAGTGTTTCATTTATTTTAATCATGTCTGAGTACCTCTTGATTTATTTTTTTTTACTTTAAATTACTGGAAGCCATCTCTTGAATCAAAGCTGAAGCTTTTTGCTGAACAACTGTAGAATCCTTCCCCAGACAGTGTTTTCTCTTCACCTTTTCTGGTTGACTTTGTTTCAGGTTTTCCAGCTTTCTTCTTTACTAGCATCCAGGCAGTATATTTACTAGCCAGTAACTGAATTTTACCAAAACGATTTTAAATGACACTCCTTTTTCTCAGTTTAAGTTTTCACAATCAGAGAGATGAAGTTATGCTGTTGCTCAGTGTGCAGCCATCTTATAGTTTTGCCATTTTTGAAGAAATTTCTTAATGCTAAAGGAGATTTTAGTATGATGTAGCACAAACACCTGGATTATGAGCTTTTTTTTAATCAGACTCTGTGCATGTAAATATATAAGTGTGAGTGTGTAGCCTAGGAAGAACAGCACGGTTCTTCAACTGGGAAATGATCCATGAGATGTAGAGTGAAAGAGAGAAAATTGTGATAACAGAAGTAAAAATTATGAATGGTGTAGGTATGACTATAAGTTAAATGAGGTGGAAAAGCTAAACTGATAATTACAGGAAAGGGGGATGGTGATAAGGAAGAGCAAAGTTGGTTATTAGTTGGGTCTCAGGGAGGAGGAAGAAGGGAATAGAATTATCTGCCACCAAGGTCTAAAAGAAAAGAGCCAATCTGTCACCTTGACTGCAATGAATGAATGAAAGGGGTAAGGACAGAAGATAGTGAGGAGGAGGACGGAGGGATAGACCTTCTGGCCACCTAGGTCTGGAAATGCCAGAGCCAATCTGCCAACTTGGCTATATGGAATGAAAGGGTAAGGATATCACATAGAAAGGCGTGTGTGTAAGGGGGTGAAACTGCCACTTGTATAGTAGTGATAAATAGGGTGGTGGCTTCTGTGCCATGCTGGTTGGGAGTGTGAGACATATGGATACAGTAGAAGTGAAAGGGAGTTTATGTGCTATGTGCCACTTAGGTCAGGAGTGAGTGAAGTATGGGGGTGAGGCAAATGAGTGTGAGAGACAGGGGTGGATGCACCATTTAATAAAGCAGGGGGTGAAAATGTGTATCTGTTGTCAAGATGGTGGTGAGTCTAGATGTGGAAATGGAAGGGTGAACAAAAAAAATCCTGAAAAACCTGAGCCTGGTCACTATACCACAAGACCAAAAATCAAGACTCCCTTCTTACCTACCATCAATTATACAACCTTGCCCAAAAACAAATCAGGTATGACAAAAAACTATACTATACAACAATGCAACAAAAACTCCAAAACAATCCCCAGAAATTTTGGGGAGCCATCAAACAACTACTAAAGTCTGGACAGATCACAACCCCAGCTCCAACCACAACAAATTCCACAGACAGCATTGCCTCACAATTTAATTCACACTTTATCAAAACTATACTCTCCCTAGTAAAAAACAACAGCAAGACCCCCTCAGTCTATTCCTAATGAATTAGACAGACCCCTCAATTCCTTTCCAATCAAGCAAATTAAAACTAATACCATCAAAAAACATCTTTCCAAACTTAAGCCTTCCTCCCTCGCAGCTGACCAACTCTCCAGTGAATTTCTAAACAAATGCCACCTCTTACTCTACATCTCTCCTAATAAACCGTTCCACTGCTGAGCAGTACATCTCCAAACCCTGTAAAGTCTCTCATGTCATCCCTCTTCACAAAGGTGGCTCCTCTACTGAGTTCTCAAATTATAAACCAGTTGCCTTTCTCCCTCCCTTAGCAAAGATTCTTGAAAAATGCATACGCAGACAACTCCTCAACTACCTACTAATCAATAATCTCCTATCTGCATCTCAACATGAGTTCAGACCTAAACATAGTACAACTACTGCCCTTGTTAATTTTATAAACTCAATCAACCAGCTTAGAAATGACAACCAACTCATTTCATCTATCTTTCTTGATATATCTAAGGCCTTTGATACAGTAGAACACCAAAAGCTACTAAATGAGCTAGCTTCCCTAAACCTAACCCAACCAGCCCTAGAGGCAGTTAAGTGAAAAAATGAACTCTCCACCCTATTAACGGTCTCAGTAGGAGTACCCCAATGCTCAATTCTTAGACCATTGCTCTTCACCATATTCATCAACAGGCTGCAACCATAATTCGATATGCAGATGACTCCTCCCTCATATGTTCAGCTCCTTCCCTTCCAAAACTCCTACAAACAACCCAACAATCTTTCTAAGACATTAAAAAATACCTGTCAGACTCTCAACTCATACTCAGTCCAAATAAACCAAAGCTTATGCTCTTCACTGATAGCAAAGTTTCTGATTACTCTCCTCTTTCACCATCTACTTTGCCACTAAAACTAAAATTGAACCTGTCCAGCACATCAAACTCCTTGGGGTCACAGCTGACAACAACATAAAATTTGACAAACACCTCGCTCTAACTATCAAAAAGGTCCACATTAAGCTAGGCTCACTATACAGAGTCAAGCCATACCTAACCAAGGCCACTAGACATTCCATAACTAGGACTCATCTACTTTTTACCCTTCTATATGCCTCAGCTATATTCACTAATCCCAGAAAATCAGATTTAAACAAACTGGAGTCTTCCTATAACAAAATTGCAAGATTCACTACTAACCTCCCTTACAGATCACATCACTGCACAGCACTTCATAAACTAAATTGGATTGAACTACCCAATGTCCTATCCCTTAACCAACTAACTTTCAATCATTCCATCTTCTACCATCCAGACAACTGTCCAGCGCTCAAGAGCTTAGTGCAGCCCTACTCAACTGGCAGACCACTAAGATCTTCCAACAAACTACTACTCAAAGTAACTAAATCTAATAATAATCTAATAATTGTTACGGTAACTTTCTATTCTCCCACCAAATATCTAAGTCCTGGAATTCCATGCCTCAGACAATACTAAATTCTGCAAACACATCCAAATTTAAACTACTGCTTAAGGAACACCTAACCAAAAACTGGCTTTGCTCCTGCACTAATCCAGGCTGATCATTCTGTCCTTCCTTGTTCTTACAACCAAACTATCTATTCCCTTACTTAATTCTAACATCCAAACTATCCCTTCTCTCATGGAATTCCAATTTCTCTCTACCTGCTGATCAGTCATTTCTCTATGATGGCACAAGCTATTTCATGCTAGTTTATTTATTATCTTTCTTTTTTCCCACTTTATATTGCTCTCTCAATTTTTATTGTTTATGTATAAACTATTTACTACCTATATTTACCAAAGTTATGTATTCTTGATTATCGATTTCTTGTATTGTTTTTAAAGTGTTTTTCCAATGGAACTTTTCTCTCCGGGCCTCCATTGAAAAAGGGCTACTGGCCCAGTCGGGCATCCTTGGTAAACAAATGTAAAACAAATAAATAAATGTGTACATATATGTACAGGAATGGTGGCTATGATATAAGTCCATATGCACTCAGAAACATGATGCAACATTGTGGTGTGCTATTAAGTGGACGTTTCACCATTGAATGCCAGTATAAATTCCAAGGGTCATGGGACACTGTCATAAGGTGAGTAGGAACATTTGTGCTGAGATCTACTGTATATCTACCTTTGATCAGTGCCTACACTGTCTCTTGGCAGATATATTACATCTGCCTTCACCTGAGCATGGGCAGGCAGTAAGTGTCCTACTGGGGAACTATTCACCTATACTGTTTTCAGTTCTTGCTGTGATGGCCTATCATTCACTCAGCTGTATTACCATGCAAATATCAGATATGGTACACTTTATCCTTCTGATATTTCCCTCTTTAGCTCCTGTAACCTGCAGTCTTCTTTTGACAGTTTGCACTTCATTTAAACTGTTTTTCTGTCTACTTTTTTGTTAGCTGCAGCCTATCACAAATATGCAGATATTTGTTACAGCAAGAAACAATAAAATATGCTTCATAATCACTTAATTTTTCTACAGTCCTCTAAAAAAATCTCGCTATGTATATCATTTAATCTAACTAAATGCAAAAAGCAATAACATAAATAACATTATCACTATACTATTTACAACTAAATTTTGTTTACTTTTACCAGCTAGTTGTCAATGAAACAAAGCTTGCATGATCTGTCCACTGCCTGCTACCATTTACAACTATCTTAACACTGATCTGTTTTGAAGTTTTAAGACATATTTTTTTTTTCGTTTTGAAGTTGTATTTCCTCTAGTGGCCCGAATCCTATTGTTTTATCAAGTCTGTACCCCTGGATTTGTACTGAATATCATTATGTATTCTGTCTGTGCACTGTCTTTGGCGCAGACTGTCTGATTCATACTGGCTCAACAGTGACTCACTCAGAGACATGTCAAGTTACTATGGTATGTTTTGCTTTTATCATCTGCAGCTCCCCACATCACATGTTGATTAATTATGATTTTTTTTTAAATCAAATATGCTTTGTTAGTGCTGCAGGACATTTTTGGAAGATAAGAAAGGTAAAGCTAGTTACCAATCTATATGTATATATATATATATATATATATATATATATATATATATATGTATATATGCACATATATATATATATATAAAACTATATATATATATATATATATATATATATATATATATATATATATCAACTCCTACAAAGAACTGCGTGAGGCCCACACTATGAAGAATGAAGTACAGACTTATTTTAAAAAAGAACTTGCATACATTATTTCTTAATGAAACACATCAGGCATCTAAGTAGCTAGCAGCTTCCGATACAATAGTACTAAAAGCTTGCTTTACTACATTTTAATAAAAGTGTGAAATGCAAAGATCAAACATCTGAATGTATATACGGGACTTCATAAATAAAAGCAAAGCAGAGAGCAAGTTGGTTTAGGGTCATGAAAGGATTAGGGAATTGCATTTAAGTCTCATAGCCTCGGGGATGGAAATGCGAAAAAGGACAGAGGTCGCTTGTGGGTCATTCTTGGAAGAGAAAGGACTGAACTTCTGAGGTAGAACGGACATCCTTCAATACAGAAAGATGAAGCTTGCTGTTTTGGCCTTCTGCGACACTGCCACCTGCTGATATTCTGTAGTATTGCAGAGCTTAATACATGACAGCAGGATCTCCTTTATGTTTTTCAGAATGAGGAGCTTGCCTGACCACACACACTGCACAGTCTAAGTCTGATGGAAAACATTTTTATTTGGGGGATGGGTGCCTGCAGGGTGAAGTCTGACCCCTTGCAGGCCTCACACTGGTGACAGGTGGTTAACAGGGTAGTGCATGCCTGGAACAACTCTCACAAAGAGGTAAGAGCATCAAAACAGTGAAGGCATCAAATGCATGGGGTCAGAGAAATGGCAATTCTTGTGCCGTGTGGAAAAAAATAACAAAACAAGCTGCTATTTGAATAGGACCTGCATTCTATCAATAAAGAAGGAAAATGAGTGTGCCATGTGGTCCTTACTTACTATCAAAAGTCAACGTTTCTACAGAAACAAGAACTTCAGTATTGCAGATGATACATTTTTATTTATTTATTTATTTACTTCAGTTTGTTAGCCAGGTAGATGGACAGGTCAAGCTGGCCCTTTTCAGCCATGACCCTAACCCATGAAAGGGCAACTGTGTCAATCCAATAGAAGAATAATGATACAAAACTGGGAATTGTCGTAATAGTCAAGTATTCAATGGCAGAAATAGGAATGCAAAAAAAAAACACATGCATACTATTTTGCATTTGTTAGTTATTACATAGTGAATACTTGGTTATTAGAAAATATATCACTTACTCTAGCACATGTAACAGAAGTAATGCAGTACAGTGTAAACACAAAAGTCCTATAAACCATATATGAGAGCCCTTCTCCTTGGCTGCAGTTGAAAACAGATTAGTACTTACATGAGTACAAATGAAATTATACCTAAGTTATTCCATGATGTATAGTTTAGTAACAGAATTCACATGTAATAAAAATTTCCATAAGGTTTGTAGTACTGTAGAAATGTATAACAAAGAATAGCTCTGCATTTTTGGTTGAAACAGTATTTACTTATATACAATAAAGACAATTACACATTTACAAATTTGACTTGCAGTATTGGTAAGAATTCCCCTGATGGAAAGCTTCTAAGATTAGTGTATTGCACTTTTTACAGAGAACACATCTATCAAATGTTTCTGAATTATAATAACTGAATTTCTCTAAGCACTCATTTAACTTGCTGTTAAAATGCTCAGTAGTTTTCTGACTCCGGATGTCAGCTTGGAGACTATTCCATATTGCTCGAACCGTCTTGCAAAAGTTTTTTTCCTAGTTTTTCAAAATGGTAGTCTTCTTATTAGATTAAATTCATGATCATTGTCCCCGAGTACGCCAATCTGATCTCTAGTGGTGAGCAGCAACTTAAGAGAGGGTAATAATTTTTCTTGATTATGTAAAAGAGTAGTGAATCAAAGAACAGGGCTGCTATACTTCGGAAAAATAACCATACGAATTTGTCTTGGAATTAGAACAAGTGACGGCTTTTATTTTCTGTCGCTTGCAGTAGCTGGGCATACTGGGGCAAATTTGGATACAAGTACATTTCTTGCTAGTTCTTTACTAGTGGTGGGTATATGAAGGTAACAGACTTTCTTGCACAGTCATAATTATGTCACTATTTTACAAGTAGCAAGCTCAATGTAAATGCTTAACGACAGTGCAGAATCTAGACAGAGTCCCAAGTATTTCACATGATGAACAGCTGCCATCGGGTTCTTTTGCACATCACAAATTAATAGAAGTGGTAACTTGGGTGATTTCTTGATAGTGCTAAATATCAAAACTCCAAACCTGTTTAATTCTATACATTGTTTTTAGTCATCCAAGTAACAAATTTGCTGAAACTGCACCATGCCTCTTATTTGATGTGGTCGAAATTTGTGCCGGTGCTAAGCACAAGGTTGCCGTTTGCTTAAAGTACTGCTTCAATAGTAGGTAGGTCCTGACTTCTATCATTTATAAACAGTGAAAACAGAAGAGGGCTCACTATTGACCCTTGAGGAAAACCACAGTCAAATATTCCTGTCTCAGAGATGTTTAGTTTATAGTACACATAGACAGTTCTGTTAGCAAGGCAATTGCTGAATCAGCCTGTGAAGATTGGGGGAAGATGGGCGAAGGCTGCCAGCCTAGTCAAACAGAATTTGATATATAATTCTATCATTGGTAAATATAAATGTAAAATACAGGTTTGTGTTCTTAAATGAAAGAAAACACTGTAAAATGTGAACTTCAAGATTGTTGCAACATTGCCATCTGCTGTAAGGAAAACTAAGCCAAGCATTTCAAATGTTCTTTGAAGTTAAAATTATTTAAATATGGTGCCGAAGCGGCTGGCTGAACACATTCTTTCTATTGTCTTAACTTAAGGAATAATTGCTAGAGTGTACATATGAAAAATCTTTTATTGTTGTAGTTTCCTGAGCAGGTGTTAGATTGCTAAATAATGTAGCCTTTTTGCCTGGGAACTCCAGACTAAGTGTCAAAATGATGTAATGTGTATACTGGGAAAACCTAAGTGTCCAAATGATGTAATTTGGGAGGGCCTAGCAAAGATGTTTGTTAGTGAGTTTAAAAACTATTGTTCAGAGAGAGACTGTGAGCATTTTGATCTTGATATCCCACTTATCAGCACTCTGCATGTTGTCTTATGTGTAGTGTCTTAGAAGTATGCTTTCTTATAATAATAGCTAGGAACTTAAAATAAAGTTAGACAAGTGTTTTTCTGTTATATCAGAACTTTCCTACTGTATTGTTTTAAGTTTCTGTATGATCTATGAACTCTTAGATATCACTGTGGTGTAGTAGAATTGTCTTGTGTTTTTTTAATTATTTATTATTAAACATTTTAAACCCTTTACCTGTGGCTGGTTTGTGTAGAGATAAGTAAGCTCTAGAGCACATTGCATATTTATAGAGTTTATTGTAATAAGCCACTTTAATAAGCCTTAGACTGAATAGTCACATTATTTATTTATTTATTTATTTCAGTTCGTTAACCGGGAAAGTCCATTGGGCCAAGGTAGCCCGTTTTCAATGGAGGCCCGAGGAGAAAAGCTCCAGACAGAAAGACAATATACAATATACAATGTATTAGTACAGCATATGAGAACAACAGTTTAACATTCAATATACACCAAGACAAGATTTTACATATCTTGAAATATATGAGCTGAATCAATCACTTATAAGATATTAGCAAAAACAATAAATTTATGTTCATTTAATACACTACATGTATTTAGGCAAAGGAATTTTAGAGAGATGAATTGAAGCAGTGGCAGAGATTAGAGTAGAATAGAACAGGGATAGGTATCAGGAATCAGGTAGGATGGGTACAGGAGCACTTCCAGAGGGAGTAGAGGTGAGAGTGGAGTAGGGTTTTAAAGGATGGTAGGTTAGGGGTAGTTCTAATGTAAGAGGGAAGAGAGTTCCATAATCTGGCAAGGGAGAATGATAGTAGAAGTTGCCCTGGTGCGTGTAAAGGCTTGTAAAGTTCTAAGAGGTTCTGATTTGTGGATCTAAGTGTTCTATGTGACTGGTGAAATTTTAGGGAAGAGGAGAGTGATGGACAGTTAGAAGGTTTGAAAATTAGTTTGGGTGCTGTAGTTAGTTGAATGAAATTTAGGTAGCTTGGGAGTTCCAACCAATTTAGAGCATGTAGGGAGTTGGAATGGTGAGTAGAGGATTTGGATCCTGTGGCAAACTTTGAAATTTTGTTATAACATGAGGAAAGTTTAGATTTTAGGGATAATTGAAGGTTAGAGAGTAGCGGAGCTCCATACAAAAGGGAGGATAGGAGGTAGGTGGTAGATAGGAGTTGTCTAGAAGACAAAGAAAGGTAGCGCCTATGTTGATAAAGCATACCAAGTTTTTGATGAGTCTTTTTAATATTGGTTTGTAGGTGGATATCAAATTTTAGCTGGTCATCGATATGAACGCCCAGACGTTTTGTATGGGGAACTATTTCAATAGTTGTTTTATTTAGGCTAAGTATAGAGAAAGATGCTTTGTCAGCAGCAGTGTGTCTAGAAGGGGTAAAGATCATTATTTTAGATTTGGAGGCATTTAGGGCTAGGTGATTGTCAAGCATCCAGGACTCAGTGGAGGAGAAGGCTTCTTGCGTAAGGTTTATTAGTAAAGGAAGAGTTTTGGCTGAGCAGATGATAGTGGAGTCATCTGCGTATTGCACCAGTTTAGTAGTGGGGATCTTTTGGTGGAAATAATTGATGAAAATGTTAAATAGTAAAGACCCAAAATAGAGCCTTGGGGTACACCTGTTGGGGTGTGACGGAAAGATGAAGTGCAGTAGTTCCATTTTACAGCTGGTTCCCTGGCTGAGAGATAGCTGGAGAAACATTTGATAGACGAAGAGGAGAGATTAAGATGGGAAAGTTTAGAAAGTAGAAGCACATGAGAGACAGTGCCGAAAGATTTACATAAGTCGAGGAGGAGCGTAGAAACTATGTTCCCAGAGTCACGAGCAGAGTTAATGATGTCGAGGAAGGAAAGAAGAGCAGTGGTGGTGTTATGTCCTGGTCTAAACCCGTGTTGGGTAGGAGTTAGGAGTTGGTTGTCCAATAGGTAGGGTAATAGTTGGAGGTGAATACATTTTTCGAGTATCTTAGAGATAGGGGATAGGATAGCAATAGGGCGAAAGTTGGAGATTGAACAGTTTGTACCTCCTTTATGGAGGGGGATGATGAAGGCTTTTTTCCAGAGGTATGGTACATAGGACTCCTCAATGGAGCGATTGATTAGGATGCTGATTGGAGGGGCTATGCCATCAGCAGCTAGTTGGAGAAATTTGGATGGAATGTCATCTGGGGCATTAGAGCAAGGTTTTAACTTTTGTAGGAGCTTTTTTATAGTGTGGGTAGGAATGGATTTGAGAGTAAAAGGGGAGGACTTAGGGTTCATGGATGTTAAGTCTTTGTTATCAGTTAAGTTGGAGGGGTGTTGTTAGGGAAAGAAGAGATGAGTTTGCCTATGGAGTCAATGAAAAAGGAGTTAAATTGGGTAGCTAAGTGGAGGTCTAGTGTGTCTGGGTCAGGGCAAGGGTTCTCTTTTTTGCCTGGGGATAATATTGATGAAATACTATTCCAAAATTTTCTGGGGTAGGTTTTATGATTATTTTGAAGTTTAAGGTAGTAGGATTTGTGGTCAGTGGCTATTTTTTTTACTTGATTTTGCAGTTGCTTGTATTCGGCAAGAGAGTTGGGAGTTTTGCATTTTTGGTAGTATTTCCAGATTTTATCTCGTTGATGCATAAGTAGTTTTGTGTCTTTAGTTAGCCAGGGGGCTGTTTTGGATCTGAGTCTTTTGGTTCTACTGGGGGGGGGGGGGGGTAGTGGTTAAGTATATCAGTGAAAATTCTATTAAAATGTGAGACTGCAGCATCTAAAGGGAGGGACTTTGGTGGGTTCCAGTCTATCTGTTTTAAGGTATTAGAGAAAATTAGGGGGTTGAAGTTTTGCATGTTGCGGGTGATAATGTGTCTGTGTTGAAAGAGGATGGTGGAGGGGGAATGACATATGTAGGCAGGGAGATGGTCACTAAGGGAGTCTGCGAGAGTACCACTATCAGAAACTCGGTTTGGGTGGGAGACTAGTATCCAATCAAGGATGTTACCTGTGGTGTAATCTTTATTTGGTCTAGTAGGGGTTTTGATTAGCTGTGTGGATTGATATAGGTTGATGCTTTGAGAAGGGGTAGATGAGTCAACGGAAGACCAGTTTATGTTGACATCACCTAGGAGTATAGTCTCACTATTTATGTTGGAAGTGAACCAGGCAAGAATATCTTCCAGTACAGGGATATTGTTACCAGGAGGAATGTACAGGGAGGCAGTGCATAAAGTTTTATTGTTATTTACTTTGAGAAGGGCGAGGGTTAGCTCGGTGGTGTCAAATGAGGGTATGGGCTTAGTATAGGGTGTAACTGTTAAGGAGAAGAGTAAGGCTACTCCTCCACCTTTCTTTTGAGGTCTGTCACTTCTTATAAGTTTATAGTTAGGGGGCATAATTTCGGTATCTTTTATGTGTGGTTTTAGTCAGGTTTCTGTGATAGAGACACTAACAGGTTTGTTATGAGAGATCCAGGCATGAAAGGAAGGTATTTTATTACAAAGGTGTGGCAAGGAGAAGAGATTTGCGGTGCAGGGGAGAGCTATGTGAATGCGGATTAGAGGTGGAGTTGTATGAAGGCCCTGGGTTAGGGTGTATGTCTTCAGAACGGAGGAGGAGGGTGATAAATTTTGAGTAGAGTATGGATAGGTATCTATTTTCTAATGGGTCATAGGTGTAGATATTGGAACCTAATGAGGTGAGTTTGGTGGGTATGGGAAGTGGTTTACTAGGGGTAAGGAAGAGCTTCCTTTGAAATAGAAAAGATTCATTATGTTTGCAGAGGTGGGGGAGGCTTGGGTTGTAAAGGGAAAGTATTTTTTAATGTAAATCACAGTTGTATGAAAGGGAGGGGAGTGCTGAAACTGTGGGAGACTAGTAAGGTAGAGTAAGCGGAAGAGGATTAGGCTTAGAAATAAGGGTATTAGAGCATTGGCAGATTTTGTTTGCATGGTGGGAGACAGAGTATGAGTTGAGTGAGAAGGATGTGTAGGAAGAGAAATGGTTAATAAGTTTGAGAGGACAGGATTAGAATGAAATGTGTGAGGGTATATTCACAGGGATATAGAAGGGTGGAGTGGAGGGGGGGAGGCAGTTGCAGTAGTGAGTGGATAAGGAGTAAGTGGGGGACAATATTTGGAGGGTTTGGCTACTGGCTATCCTGATGGGGTGCGTGCACTAACCACCTAGCAGGGATAAGGTACAGTCAGTTATTCAGTAATTATTGAGACAAGCAAGTTACACAAAAGCATACACCATCCCTCGCCATCTAATCCAAATCAAACACCCACTGGAAAAATACAATGTCCGCTGATCTCACAAAGTACAAACAGTTGAAAAAACAGAGAATGTCAAACATCCCATTCGTTAGAACATTAATTAGGCCAGACCTAGATACAAAAATGTCCTAGGTAGTAAGTTCACACAAGAATCCTAAACCTTTTTCTCCAGTAGTTTGCTTACTTTAATCCTAGGGCCTCTCATTCGAATTCCCCTTCCAAATATCTTTCCTTCTAAAGCTGGAACTTGAAAGGAGGTCTATAGGTCACATTTGCCCAAACATATAGGAATTGTGGACAACATAGAAGTTTTTGTCAGACTGCATCTCCGTTTTCAATGTCAGGAATAAATGGTGACTTTAGTTTTATCTTTCAATAACTACTGTCACGTGGAAGGACTGCTTCATAAAAATACATTGCATGTTAAACAAACATGAGTCTTTTCATGAAACTTTCTATCAGATGAAGATTACTGCTACAACAAATCTATATTCTCTAGATATATACCCTCTAAAGCCATCATCAATGTAAAGATATTTGTGGAACAGAATCTAAATGAGATATCGCAAACTGAACTGTTATCACAATCATAACCAAATTAAGGTGTCTGGATGTGTTAATTTCAGGCTTTCAGCTTCATTTCTTTTGGAGAAAAACACTCTGGGGTCCAGGACACACACAACAGATCTGGAGATGGTCAGGAATCAGGTCAGGATCATGGATAATGAACACCGATCATTACCAATTGGATAATAATATTGCACAGTAACAATTGGACACCCTTTTAAGGGCCTTTGGGTAGCTGATAAGTATTAGCCGGTGGTGGCAGAAATTACTACCGTATAGTCTGGGTAAAGGGGCACAGCTGGAGAATCTGTGTCAGCCTTTCCCAGGAGTGTCTGTGAAATTGCATAAATACTTATCTCAAAGTGTGTGTGGTGTGTCAGCTACCTGGGCAGGGACACAAATCACTGGTGGGACAGAGAGGGTACTGGAGGTTAGCTTGTCAGCTAGGCTGAAATCTGGACCCTATAGCTGTGGCACTGGGGACCTGGAGAGCAAGGGAGCAACCATCCCCAGACTGACTGTGATCTCTGTGTGCACTTAAGGGAAATTGTACTTTACTCTGTGTATTTGTTATCCTCTCCTCTTATATGAGACGCCTTCCCTGGTGTTAGTGGTGAGGATTGAGGCTCCTTGATTGCTGGGCCAGGGCACGGTCGTCACAGTGCCAACAGTGTTTTCTTCAAAACTGAATATGACAATATTCTTTTTTAACAAGTATGAGTTAACTGTCTCAAGTTGCTGTTGTCATATCACTAAAGGTGTGATGACTGTCATAATACCATCATTGATATTGTCAAAAATGCTGTCACCGACTATGTACAGAGCAGTGGTTGGCTGAAGCCATTGCAACAACTGTTTTCATCTTGCAAGAAGTCATAGTGATTGATGTGTTTCAATAATTTTGTGTATATTATTTTTGTTATAGTATGTTGATCGAGTACCAAACATCGTTAACAAGGCATAATTGAAATTATTTACGTACTGGTCTTGTGTAGCAAAAATGATCTACATACTGGTCTTGTATAACACAAATAATGGTTATCACAAAATCTTCTCAAATAATCGGCCCCTATACTAGCCCTATAGGTGCAAAAATAAACAAATATTCAATGAATCAATGTATTAATGAATGCTACAATCTATTCATGTGCAAATAATTATATAAAAAATTATATAAAAAATATAAAGAAAAAAGAACACATGATCCTATCATTAGTGCCACAAATTAATGTTTTTTTGAAAACACTGTAAATATATGTATTGATTCTATACATAGTCTATTGGAAACACTATACTATCAATGATTTAAATGTAAATGTAAATATAAATGTGAATATAAATATAAATATAAAATTAAATATCAATTTGACAATATATATATACATATAATGTCTGGTTAACGTTAGAAACAAGGAAGTGGATAATAGTGTTAGATATTTGTAAATAAATAATTATTACATATTATGATAAAAATAATCAATAATAGTTATTACGTGTTGTAGTAAAAAAGCGTTTTTTATAATAGTGTTAGATATTTCTAAATGTATAATTATTACATATTGTGGTAAAAATAATCAATAATAATTATTACATATTATAGTAAAAAACATTTTTTTTTTAAATTAAAAATATTGATGAAAATATTAATATATTAATACATAACAAACTTAATATATAGTAGACTATAAGTGTTAAATACATAATAAATTGTAGGTCCTTGTGAGAAACATGTTTGTAAACAATTTGTTTATATGAATAATATGTGTGTATAAAAAAAATAAATATATGAATACATATTAAAAATAGAATAATTATACATATACTTGATCATATGGCTATCAGTTGAGCATAATAAATTATGTATAATATGTCTAAAATGTGTTAACAGTTGATATTGATGTTTAAAATGTTAAAATCCTGTTGTAGGTATTAAACAATTAAAATAACAAATGTCCCTAGCTACGGTAACTTTAGGTCACATAAATCACTCAAATTACACTCCTGTATTCAAAATAAAAGTGATTTTGTAGATATAAAGTCATTTAACCCTGGAGGACTGGTAGCGTCCAACTGCAATTGCCACCATGTTTCACGAAATGCCAAAATACCTTTAAGGTCACCTCCCCTAGGGTCATTATAAATGACTTCTAATATAGTGAATTTGAAAGTGTGTTTGTCTCCAAATAATTCAATGTGTCTAAACAAAGCATTAGTTCTATCCCTATTTTTGATACAATAGACGTGATCGTAAATATGTTTTTTCAAACATCGTTCAGTTCGACCAATATAGAATGCAGGGCATACCTCACATTTAGCCAGATAAATCACTAATTTTGTGTTGCAATTTCCTTCCTTACTAATAATCAAACTCTTGTGCCCATTCTGTAATAAAATGTTCTCCTCATTTGACATATATCGACATTGGTTGCAAAATCCACATTTTCGACTCCTGGGTCTCTTAGGTTGAATCACTTTTTGTTGTTCAAACAAACTCTTTAAGTTCTGTCCCATCCTATACACAAATCTCGGTTTGTTACCTAAAATTTTGACTAAACCTGGTTCATTACTAATCAAATGCCAAAACTTGTATATGATTCTCTTAATTTCGTCTGCCGCTAAACTGTATGGTATTATACAAGCTCGAAAGAAATTAGATTTCACACCATTGATATTCAAGGTGGAATTGACATTATTTAGTTTGTTGGTTATCTCACCTGAACCCAGAAGTGGTTTGAATTTCGTACCCCAGTTAGTAATAATGTATGACTGAACATCATCCATCATATCAATCGGGTAGCCTCTTTGTCCAAATAATGTTTTAATAAAATTTAATTCTGAGAGCAGGTTGTCATAGTCCGACACCATTCTGGCTGCACGGATACACTGACCCTTGAAGACATTATATTTAACTTTTGGAGGGTGGCAACTGGAATATTCTAAATAATTGTTGGAAAATGTGGTTTTTCTATGTATACTTGAACTCACATTGCCATCATGATGAGTTATATAAGTATCTAAGTAGGGTAAACCTTTCAAATCATAAGAATGTGTGAATCTCAAATATTCACTACTGTTATTTACAAACTCCATAAATTCCAACAATTCATCTTCACCACCCTGCCATAGAATGTAAATGTCGTCCAAGAACCTGGAATAATATTTAACCTTCGTAAAATATTGGCTCTTGAATAACATAGTGTCTTCCCAGTTCAACATAACCAGGTTGGCATAGATGGGAGCACAAGCTGCTCCCATAGCAACGCCCCTGGTTTGTCTGAAAAGCTCGCCCTCAAAATAGATGAAATTGTTTTCCAGTACTATAGACATCATTTCAGAAATCAAACAAACAGTATCCCATTCTAAATCAGTATGTCTCATCAAACTGTTTGTGAACGCTTCTAACCCTTCAATTTTGGGTATGCATGAAAACAAATTGATCACATCTATTGTAACAACATATAAAGGACTACCAGTCAATAGATCATTTACTGGATATTTGGAGAGAAAACACCATGAGTCTTTGACCATATGATGAATAATAGTATAAATGTTTTTTAATTTTATATCAATGAATTTACCTATTGGAAAGGTTTTAGAAAGACTACCAGATACTATAGGTCTCATAGGGGGATCTTGTAAATCTTTATGCATTTTAGGTATGCCTACAATAGTAGCTAGCTTAGGATGTTTGACTTTGATAAATTTGTATATTTCATCAGTTATCCTTCCTTCTAATAAATACTCCTCAATGTACGAATCAATTCTTTGATAGGCTATATGTAATTCATTCAATGAAATAGTTTCATAATTGCCAGTAGTATACAATATATCATACATTTTCTGAGTATATAGTAGATTGTCATATATGGCTATACCTCCCCCTTTGTCTGGTTTCATGATTCTAATAGAAGAGTCTTCCCTTAATGTCTGTAATAAAGCAGTTTCATCATATGTCAAGTTCTTGATGTCCGTCACTCTTTTCAAATTTTGATACTCACTATAAATTTCCCTTGTTACTACCTTATCAAAGGCATCAATTGTCGGGTCATTTGCAGGTGTAAAATTGCTTTTAACAGTAAATAAAGATCCAATACTGTCCAAACCGTCATTAATATTCTTAGTTGTCTTATCTTTAAAAAAAATATCAAGGTTGATTTTTCTAATGTATTTCTTAAAATCAATCAATACTTCAGCAAGTTGAAATTTAGGGTTTGGAATATATTTCAAACCTTTTTCAAATAGACCAAAATGTATTTTATCAATACTGATATTAGAAAAATTAAAAATATTAAAATTGTGATAAGAATAAATATTCCCTTTAATAACTATATCTTGATAATCTGAAATTGTGGGTAAACCAGTACTTCCACTGTCTAAATGTGTTGAAGTACTGGCTATATTAATGTCAACGTGAGCAGTACCTAATAATGGTTGTTCGTTTTCCTTACCCAGTGGTTCCCCCTTGGGTATGTCTTCTGATGTGTGTTGTAATAAGGTGGGTGTTTGTCCTTCTGGTACCTCTGAAAACCCTGTGTCTCAGGGAATCCACCATCATCGTAATAGTCATTAGAAACAGTACCTTGGTAATCACCCCTTTGTCTGTTAAAATTCCCATTATTATTATGCTCAATAGGCAACACAGAATGATTCTTCGGCCAAACATAGGCCAATTGTTTTTGGTACTGTTCCCTGTCCCTCTTCATTTTGTTATTTTTCCTTTGACACAACGTTAATGCCCATTTTTCAGCTTCTAAAAATTGCTTATTGTATAATTTCTCCCAATCCTTAAATAATAAATCATTTACAATATTAATATTTAGATTATCCACTTCCTGAATAAGTTTACTTAATTTCTTGTCATAACATTTCATTAATAGTTTTATATAGTTAAAGCCAGATTCATCAAATAGCTTGTTAAATTTTTCTATACCAGTGTCATTTAGATCTATTCCCATTGGTAATTTAAAAAATCGTAACCCTTTGGGAACAATCTTAACATCTAGACATTTTTGTAAGTACATATTATCGGCTTTAAGACCATTGATAGTCTTCAATTTCTTGCCCAACAAATAAACCATTCTTTCCTTCAGCTTTGTCAATAGCAAAATCAAAAGTCAAAAATTGATTGAATAAGTTGCAATTGTCATTCCCAACATTCACAGGGTCAGATTGGGGTCTGGCTGGTAATCGTGAAGCGATCACCTTACCCTTGTTATTGAAATTAGATTCTGCGACAGCTGAATAAGTTTTTATAGGTATCCCCCGTTTGGGTTTGGTACCAGTCCTTTTAGCCTCCAAGTCGATGTCATATAACGAAAAATCAAAGGTAAAGTCAGATATGTTGATATTACTACTGGAAAGGGGTGCTGTGATATCTAACCCCTGTGATCTACTATGTTGTAGAATTCTTTGCCCATTAGGTATCTCAGGACTAGATTGGGGTGTTCCCCCTCACTATCTAACCGATTTTCATTACAAGAAGGTACCACATTAATATGATTGGATGGTTTATGCATCTTTGTTGACAAGTTAGTGTTATGACAGTCAGAGTCTGAGGCTGCAATATTCACAATAGCCTGAGAACCAATGCCATTGTTTTGGTTCCCAATTCCAGTATGAAAACGCAGTAAAAATGATGGTGATAACTGCGCTTCTTTCGACAACAATTTACATACTAAATTAGTGAGATGAAAAACTTCACCTTTGAGTGCCTTAATGTCCGCATGAATGCCATCCAAATGAGTAGTCCCAACAATAGCAGTGTTCGCATAGTCTTGGCCTTTCTCGGCTCCTGTCGCTGGATATCCAATATCACCTGGATTGCTGGCACCCTCGCCAGTGTATGTACATACTACCTGACATGCTGTTCAGATAGCAAGTAATTTTCTCATTTCTTTGTGTGGATTGCTTTTAAGTAAAATACTGAGGCAAAGCTAGCTGGGTGCAATGTTCCTCTGTGTAGTCAGTGACATTATTTTGAGGATTTATGTCACTGTGTTTTGCAATAGAGCTTATGGATGAGAGAAAAAAATGTTTCTTTGCAGCAAAATTAACACTGATGCAGTTGTATCTATGTTTTTTATCTTTGATGTGTTCGAGTGATTTTTGTTAATAGCTTGCAGAAATATTTGGGGTTGGGTACTTGAGTTGCTTGCTTTTTCTTACAATATGCTGCTTTAGGAGCATTTGCAGTGATTTTGCACATCTTCTGTGTTCTATGCAAATCTGGTGTATATGGGCAATAGGCTGATTCATTTTTCAGTTTATTTTTCAAGATATGTTTGTTTTATTATATTTTTGAGATTTTTTCTAAGCCATGGACATACATCTTCTGAGTCTATAGGTTAATATAGCAACTACAAAGTCTTGTGGCAATGAAAGCTGATCAATGAAATAAGCTACGATATAGCTTGGGTCTGTTTGGGTGGACAGGGGATTCCAATTAATAATCTCTAACTGGGTAAATAGGGCAGAAGCTTTAGATTCAAAAGCTGAAATGCCCTGAACTGACTGTGGTAGTTCTTTGGATAGCTGAGTGATCAGTAGGAGATAACTGGGCATTGATTACACCACATCAAACCAGTCCCAGAAAAGCTAAGTAAGGTAGGAAGGTAGCTGTGAGATGGAAAGAGGAAGTATGGTAGTTGGAGGGCAGCACATACTTAATAGTATTTACAGTATTTAATTACTTAATTTTCTGCCACTCCAAACCTGATCATCACATCCCCCATTAGCTGCTATAATGAATCATTTGCTCACCTTGAAGCAAATTCTCTATGGCCCATTCATTTCCCTCAGGTTGAGAGTTGAGTACCAGGAATGATACCATCAACCACAGTGGGTTTATGTGTTTTACCTCTACCTTTGCTCCTTGCATATCTCCAGTAGTGCTGTTATGACTGAGTGTGCAATGAGGATTGCACAGGATTGTCACTAATATCTGTGAGTAATAAAAACCTGCAGATAACTTATGCCCTTGAAGCAAATGCATCTAAGTTCTTCAGTCTCCACCATGGGTGGGCCCTCCACACCACCCTTACAGAGGTGAGCGGACTCTGCCGCTTCATTCCTCTCCTGATGCCATTTGGTTCCTCCAGAGGTGGAACATCTAGGTAATACTCAACAACCTACCTACCCTTCCATGCCTTGAAGTCAAAATGAAAGCAATTATTTATTTATTTTTACTGGCAAGATGGTTGGCTTGCTGAGGTGAAATACATTTTAAAAGATAATAATCCAGGGATAAGAATGCCAGGCAAAAGGTTAAGAATATTTTCTTAAAAGGAAACAATGCAAAACTGTAAAATAATAGCTTAAGCAGCGTGACCTAAACAAGCAGGTTGCACCTTTAAAATCCTACATTAACAATGCTACCTACATAAACAATACAAGAGGAGCTGTTTGATTATTTAAACAAATAAATGCAATATTTACACATTTTTCTACCAAAGGGTCATATGGAGTAAGAGGAAGGATTAAGAAGAAGGGGAGTTTGGAAGTAGAGAAGGAAAAACTTAGGGAGTGTTGGCACCAAGGGGGGTAAAAAATGACAGTGAGATAGGGATTTAAATGAATTCAACTACATTGACACGTCACTAGATCTAGCTTGGTCAGTGGTAACCATAAGAACTAACCTAGATTCTCAAAAATAAGTTTCATGAAGTAACTTCTCTTCTTATTGCTTCCCCCTTACGCATATAAAATTTCAAAGAGAACATCTTGAAACACCACAATTAACAGCCTATTTCAGTAAAACAGCATTTTTTTGTGAATTATGGTTATCTGGTTAAAAAAAACACACAGAGTTCTGATGTGAGACAAAACTGGAGTTTATTACATTACTTAGGAGGATGAAAAGAACACAGTTGAGAGCCATAGCCTATACTGTATCTGCACTCAGTGAGCACAAGGGAGAGAAACTAATCTAGAATATGACTCCAGTCTATCACAACATGCCCACACACATATCTGCATTCTGGCATGCACACCTATAGCAGCTTAGATGATCACATTAACTACAGCATATCTTTGGGATGTGGTAAAAAATGGAATGCACGATGATAGCTCATATGGTTACAGGGAGGACATACATCTGAAATAGAATGCACCCAGTTGAGAAATGAAATGGAGAAAGAAGCTCTGTAAGGCTGCAATGCAAACTCTTGTACAACTATGCCACCCTGCCTTCGGTCAAAAGTACCTTTCATTGTATTATCAGCTGGCAGATTATCTGTAGTGATTTGGTTCACCCAAGTTTACAGAATATGTTCACTACTCCGTCTTAGCATATATAACCTTAATTACAGGTCAATTAAAGCCTTTGAGTGTAGCTGTCAATTTGAGACAACTGTTTCTATTAAGAGGGTTTAACTTCATTATTTTAAGATGTACATAGCTTTGTGTGTTTGTATTAAGGTAAAAGGTTATAAGGGTGTTCTGGGGATATGTTTTTTTTTGTTTTGTTTTATGTTTCAAAATTTCCATTAAAACATTATAAGATGTGACATAGGTTCAAATGGATATGGCAAGAATAATGTATAAAAGATCAACATGCCAAACATTAGTGTATGCATGTAACATAAAAGCTGAAGCTAGACATTAAAAAAACTGTTATATATAACAGGTGGGAATAATAACATTTCATCATAAAGGCAACACCTTCTATATTACCTTTGAAAGAAAGTAGTCTCACAGGTATATACAAAAAGAGAGTAATGAACTATTTTAAGAAATGCAGAGTGCAAATAGCTATGCTACACGAGACACATTTGGAAAGAACTGAGCATCTGAATTTGATAAAGAAAGGACTTCAGTATGGTTATTCAGTGGAATATCTGGGACAAAGGAAAAGGGCAGTACATGTATTAATTTCTAGAGAAGCTCCAATAGTGATAAAAGAGAGAAAAAATATAATAATGTAGATTTGCAGTAGTAAGGGACTACTGGCAAGGAAGGAGGATTACTCTGGCATGTATTCATATTCTACCCAAAACTGCTACAATGGAGATTAAGAAAATTCTGGGAGAAATAATTAGCTTTCAACAGGGGAATATTACTTATAGGTGGGGATGTAACAGGAGGCCTAGAAGGGAAATATCACAAAAGGGATAGATTTCTGTAAAACTTATGAAAATGTGAATTCAGTAGTAAGAGCTCATAGATAATTTACATATTATTCCCCAGGGTACAAAAAATGGGCTAGGCTAGGCAGAAATTATATATCACAGGAACATGTGCATTTAACTGAAAAGTTTTGATACACACCCAATAACTATTTCAGATCACGTGCCAATAATAAAGTGAAAATGCAGGGCAATGAAATAAAAATGAGACACTGGCACTTGCCCACCTAACTGTTGAATACAGAGGAATTTAAGGAATGGGTAGTGGAAATTATTTGGAAGTTATTAAGAGGTTATTAGTAAAGGCAGAAATTGCTTCAGAAAATTTAGTTAGGGAGTGGGTTAAAATAAAAGTGGAGTTTAAAAATAGGGTAGAATTACAAGAAAAAGAGATAGGTTATGAACTAACAAGAATTATTTAAAGGGACTGACTTAAGGTGAAAATATTGCATGGTAAGAGAAATCTCACTGAACAAGAAGAAGAGCAACTGCAGTATGCTAAACAGAAAATAAGGGTCTATGCATGAGTTTAGAAAGATTGCTATTAAACAACTGTTTTCTGATAATAACTCCAGAGCACAAAAGCTTTAAGCACAATGGCTCAGGCAACAGAAAGTAGAAAGGGTTATTCCCAAGCTTAGGGAGCCTATAACAAGGAAAATAAACAGAGATCCTGCAGAGATATTAGAAATTTTTCAGAAATGTTATGTAAATCTGTATAAAGTAGAAATGTGGAAATCAAGAAAAAGTACAAATGGAAATATTAATGGAAAAATTAAATATGCCGAGGTCAGAGGTAGATTAGGCTCACTTATTAACAATTAGGATAGAAGGAGATGAGATAAAATGGTGATGTAAAACCAATCTAATGGAAAATGTCCTGGAATACATAGTAGTCCTGTGGAAGTTTGGAAGTTGGGAGGGAAGAAAATGATAAAGATCTGGAAGGTTTTGTTTAACAGTATTTTAAAATGAGGACAAGCACCAATATCCTGGAAAAAGCTGTGGTGGCTGTAATACCTAAAAATGGTAGAGACCCACCAGATCCAGCTTCATATAGGTCCATTTCAATTCTAAACCATGATTATAAAGTGTTAATGTCTCGAGTGGCTATAAGAATGGCAAAAGTGATGCCAAAATCCACGGATATGAATTATTGTGGCTTTGTGGAGGTGAGGCAAATATTTGGCAACATTATTAGAACAATGATGATCCAGAGAGAGAGGCAGAATATAAGAAAATAAACCTGTTGTTGGTGGGTCTTGATGCAGAGAAAGCATTCGACAGAGTAAGCTGTGATTTTATGTGTTGGTTAATGGAAGTGTATGCATTCCCTGACACAATAATAAGGTTAATTAGGAGATATATAAGGAATCACAGGTGAAAATTACAGTGGGGGGGGGGGGTTCCTCTCAGATAAGTTCTGTTTAAATAGAGGAACCAAGCAGGGGTGCCCTCTTTCTCCTTTGTTATTTGTGCCATTTCTAGAACCATTGTCAAAGAAAATAAGGGACTCAGAAATTCAAGGATATAATTGGTATGGTAATCAAGAAATGTTGTCTTTAATATGATAGTATTTTGTACCTGATAAAAAAGGATATTTCAGTGTTGTGGAACATTCTGAAACAGTATCAAGTCTTTTCGAGATACAAAATTAATGAAGATAAAATAAAGGCAATACCTGTAAACTATGTACCCACACACGAACTGCATCACATATGTATGAAGACATTATAAAATTAAGTACTTAGGAGTATGGGTTAAAAAGGATTGTTATGGCAGCTACGGATATGTGGGAAGAGAATAAACAAAAGATAATAAAAAAATTGAGAAACTGAAAGCTCTGTTTTATGGATATTGATAGCAAGATACAAGCCTTGAAAATGTTTTTAGTCCCTTTAGTTTTATACACAGGTCAAACATATTTTTATAAACCAGAGGAGACGTTGCGGATAGCAAGTAATAAAAAGTTGAAGGGTTTTATCTGGGAAGTGAAAACGGCAAGAGTCAAGTGGGATAAGTTGATCCTTCCGATAAAACAAGGTGATTCAGGATTACCTGATATGACGGGATATTTTAGAGCTACACAGGTAAAGCTCCTATACATAGCACAAGCAGAGAGTTATAATTCAAAGTGGAAAGGCATGATGGGGGCCCAAGAAATAAGGAAAGACTGGGATTCTGGTTGCAGATCCTTAAGGAGAATAATAATAGCCACGCAAAATATTGTATTCATAAAGAATGTATAAAGTAGATTTTGCCAATAAGGATGACTGTAATTAGGGATACAGAGAACAGGCAAAAGGGGGCTTGAATTTACTGTAGAAAACTGGCACAGGAACCAAGGTATTAGGAGCAAATAATGAGACAGGGAAAGTTAACAGAATGGGAGAGACCAAGAATATATTTGAACTGCAGGCTAGAGACTGCCTTTACTATCAAGGATTGATATCAAAGTATAGGCAAAGAGAAAGGAATAGGGGGATCCTAAGTGAAAGACCAGCACTGTTAGAGTTTTTCGTTGAATCTAGAACAGATGCTGCAGTTAAAAAGGGATAATTACTAGGGCATATAAAATATTAAAATATTGTATGACAACTACAGGAATCAATCAGAGGATGTTAGAAAGGACTAGGAAGAAAGATTAGATAAGAAATCACAAAGAAACAATGGGAGGATATATGTATACCCTAAAATATGCAACAAAGTCTAGAAAATTTAGGATTTTTGCTGGAAATGTTTCACAGATTTTTATTTCATTTCCAGGGAATAGCACTGATATCCACAGACCTTTTTCAGATGAATCCTGGGAGTGGTGTCTTGTTAAGTGACTTGCTCAGTGTCATGCAGGTAGGTTAAAAGAAGTTATGTACCTACCATAACGTTCCATGTTAGTTGTCTTCTTCTAGCCTTCTTTCTTGCTGGTTGGGTTCGGAGCTGATCCTTGGCTCTGATTCGGCCATCTTCAAAAGCTCGAGAGCTGCTTACTGGCTCGAGGCCCCCCTATATCCCATGATGCCTGGTGCTAGATACCCAGATCTCATTTGGTAAGTCTAACTGCAGACATAATAATAATAATAAGGGAATCCTATCCTAGAATGCAAGGATCTTACTGGAGAGACTACTAGTCAGAAAGAAATAGCCAGAGAAGACTCAGCCAGTGAAAAATCAAGAAGAACTCTTCTCAGTCCACTAGGATAGGGGGATGGAGGGTGGGACACAAGAAAAAAGGTGCAAAGAAGACAACTAACATGGAACGTTATGGTAGGTACATAACTTCTTTATGTCAAGTTGTCTATCTCGCCTTCATTCTTGCTGGTTGGGACAGCATCCCTAGCACCTAAAGCCCTGGGTGGCTCATCGGAAGAGACTCTTCAGAACAGTGGAACCAAAATCAGCTCTGCTCCTGGAAACCAAATCCAACTTGTAATGTGAAATAAAGGTATGTGGGTTGGCCCATGTAGCCGCAGCACAAATAGATTCCATGGGCAACCTAGCCTGAAAAGCCACCAAAGTAGCTAAAGCTCTGGTGGAGTGACCTTTTGGTTTGACTGGTAATTTTTTATTCCTGAGTTGATATATGAATGTGATGATAGAAGTCAACCACCTGGATAAGGTTACCTTGGAGACCGGAAGACCTTCTTTACCTACTGCATAGGACAGGAAAAGTTGATCTGATTTTCTAATGTCTTTGGTTCTATGCAAATAAAAGCGTAGTTGCCTGTGAACATCTACCTGATGCAACTTATATTCTGCCCTGTTGGAGTGGTTCGGGAAAAACACAGGAAGGTCTATGGATTGATTCAAGTTACTCCCTAAAGAGACCTTAGGAAGGAAGGAAGGATTAGTCCTAAGAGCAACCCTGTCATTGTGGAACACGAGGTATGGGGGATGGATTGAGAGCCTGTAGTTCCGAAACTCTTCTGGCTGAAGTAATAGCTACCAGAAAAAGGGTTTTCCAAGATAAGAACTTCAATGAACAAGAAGCTGCAGGTTCGAAAGGGGGCAAAATTAAAGAAGCTAAAATCAAATTTAGATCCCACGGTGGTGGAGGATCTCTCACTGGGGGCCTGAGCAGACAGGTTCCTTTGAGAAAGGCTTTACATAGCTTATGGGACATGATATTGTTTTCCGACAGTCCAATGTGAAAATATGACACACTAGTCATTGGTGACTCCATAGTCAGACACACTGACGTCCCGCTCACCAGACTGAGTAAGGAGAAGGTCACAGTAAGCTGCCTGTCGGGCGCTAGAATCCGCCACATAACGCAAGCACTCTCTCAACAGCAGGTACAAATATGACTCAGTCATTGTCCACGCTGGTGTAAATGACCTGAGACGTACCTCCTTGGACTACATGAAAAGAGACATTGAGGAGCTCTCTGATTACGTAGCCCAGGCAGGTATGACCCTGACCTTGAGCAGTATCCTACCTTCACCAAGAATGATGCCACAATACAGAGATAAGATGATCAGCTTTAACAATTGGCTTAAACACTGGTGTCATTCAAAGGGGATCCAGTGTCTGTCTGCCTGGGATGACATGCTGGACAAGCCACGCTGCTTCGCAAGGGATGGCTTGCACCTGTCACCCTGGGATTCGGATATTGGCAAAGGCTCTTGCCACCCCCATAGTGCCTTTTTAGGTAAGGCTCAAATTCTAAACCTACCACCCTAGAACACAAAAAGGAAAAAACTAAGGGTAATGCTGCTCAATGCCAGAAGTCTAAATCTCAAAATGCACGCACTCGAGGCCCTTCTCAGTATGGAGAACATCGATGTCTGTGCTGTGACAGAAACCTGGTTCAAGGCTCCTGAGAGCACCCCAGCTGTCAGGTTTTACCTCATATCATGCGTTCGGCCCCAAAATCGGACAATACCAAGAAAGGAGGGGGTATCCATATTCATCAAGGACACCCACACCTCAAGACTGGTGGCAACGCACGATGCATCGGAGACCATCCAGGTGCAATTAACCATAGGCAAGACTGCTCTGCAAATTGTAGCATGTTACAGGCCACCCTCACAAACTCAGGAACCTCACATGGCCTTCCTGAAAACACTAGAGGGATAAATGTATCACCAAACACCATCATACTAGGTGACTTCAATTACCCTAATATAGACTGGGAACACTACTCAAGCCCAAACACCCTAGCCCAAAAGTTCCTGGAATTCATAAACTCAAATGCCATGGAACAACTAGTCACCATCCCCACAAGAGGAGATAACATACTTGATCTCATCATCACGAACATGGGAGCACAATGTTCAACACCAGAAGTACACCCCTCACTGGTGAGATCAGATCACAAACTAATCTCGCTGGAGGTCCTCATCCCACCCCACCTGAAATAAAAAAAGACCACAGTAAAGAACTTCTCAAAAGCCGACTTCACACTTCTAAAGACTAGTGTGGTCTCCTTTAAGGCCCCGAGCTGGCGGAAAACAGTACTCAAGCCGCTGAATCACTTACAAATGCCTTCTACCAGCACCTGCAGGACTGCATGGATAAGGCAATCCCAAGCAAAACAAAGACTCTTTGTACCAAAGGCAAGCGTCCAGTCTGGTGGACCCCAGCCATAAACAAACTCTACAACAAAAGGGGAAGCTACTACAAGATAGAGCAAAATCCTTAAAAGGTAAGACACCCTTGATCACTATAAGTAAAAACTAAGAGCCCTCATAAAATCATCCAAAGCAAATTTCGAGAGAAAAATAGCTAAAGACTCAAAAGACAATCATAAGGCCTTCTTTAGCTATGTTAGAAACCTGGGAGGAAACTCCCAGATATGCTCAGAACTAGTTCAAAATGATGTGAAGATTACTGATCCTACAGACATTGCCAACATACTGGCTGACAGGTTCAATGCAAACTTCTCCCCTCCCCAAAAGGAGAGATATCTATACCAAACGATTGCAGCCCCCAAACATCTCCAGCGCCCAAGTGAGAACTGCTCTCTCCAAAGCAAAAACACAGCATCCATGGGACCTGATGGTGTCCCCAGCTGTGTGCTCCACGAACTCAATGAGGAATTAAACCCACAGCTAGGACAGCTGTTTAATCAAAGTCTTACCTCTGGATACGCATACCCAGGAGTGGCGCACTGCAACTGTGGTCCCACTTTACAAAGGCGGTGCCTCCACCGACCCTGGAAATTACCGGCCCATTAGCTTGACAAGCCTTATCTGCAAAGCCATGGAGAGGATCATAATGGACCTCATAAATAAAGACATTGGGAATTTGCAGACTTTGGATCCAACCCAGTTTGGCTTTGTCAAAGGAAGATCATGCCTTTTAAACTTGGTTGACTTCTTCGAAACAGTCACCAAAGCCATTGATGAGGGAAAGGCAGTCCATACAGCCTACCTCGATCTGGCTAAGGCCTTCAATACAATACCCCACTCGGGTATCATTGAAAAACTCATCAGCTTAAATGTTAACCCATACATCACAAGATGGGTTGCAAACTGGCTGAGTGACAGAACCCACAGAGTCAGAGTTGCTGGCGCCATGTCAGACTCAAAGCCTGTCACAAGTGGTGTCCCACAGGGCTCAGTCCTGGGCCCACTCTTGTTTGGCATCTACTTTTCCAAGTACAAGCAAACACAGAAGGGTTATGGCTGACAAAGTTTGCAGATGACTGCAAACTGGCCATAGTAGAAAACACATCTGACACAGATATCCTTCAGAAGGGTCTCACAGAAACAGATAACTGGTGCCAGAGCCACGGCCTAAAGTTAAATGCCAAAAATGCATAGTCATACCCTTCGGGAAAAACAAGGTTACCCCTAGCTACCAAATAGGTGGCAATCCACTGAGCACAGAAGAAGTTATCAGGGACCTGGGGACCCAGGTTGATAGTAGTCTGTCATTCGACACCCATGTAGCTAAAGCAGTTAGGAAGACCTTCTACATTGCCCACCTTATCATGAAGGGATTCTCATCTAGATCAAGGGAGGTCATAGTCTCCCTTTACTCATCACTCATCAGACCAATGATTGAGTACAATGCCCCATTCGGAATGTATCTGACCCGACACTTGCAGCAGCTGGAGAGGCCACAAAAGTTCCTCACCAAAAGGATAAAGGGTCTCAAAAATCTGTCCTATGCTGCCCGACTGAAAGAACTCCAGCTCTATTCAGTCGCCACGCTTGCTCAGAGGTGACCTTTGCATAACATACAAGGCCATGTCAAACCCAGATTTGATGAATATGCTTCACCTCAAAAAATCTAGATCCATCAGAGCCACAAGGGCGGGAGACTTAAACCTCGACACGGCTATTAATAGGACGTGCTGGAGGGATAGATTCATCACCCAAAGACTCCCTATGCTGTGGAACAAAATCCCGGTACATGTGAGGCAGAGCACCTCGCTGGCCTTGTTCAAGAGAAATCTTGACCAATGGATGGGAGATCGCAGATATACACCAGGGATTACCTCAGTGTCACTGCTCGACAGAGGCACAGCAAAATAACGGGTATAGTTCCCCATACTTAAGGGGTGGCGTAAGCCACAAAACGATGGGCTAGGCTTGCAAATGCCCTCGGGCAGATAGCCTAGTATGAACCTATGAACCTATGAACCTATGAAATTGCAGCTAACTGAACTCTAATTGTAGGGGAAGCGGACCCAGCATGGAAGAGCTCCGCAAGAAATTCCAAAATGTAGTGTACAGGGGCTGAAAATGGGTCTATACTTTTTGCCTCTGCCCAGGAAGAAAAACGTTTCCACTTACTAGCATTGTTTTTCTTGTTGTAGACTTGTGTGATGACAAAAGGATTTCACGCACAGAGGGGGAGATATCTGGGAGCCTGGCTAAGGTTGGAAGTGGAGCAACCAAGCCGTGAGCTGGAGAGAGTGTAGGGATTGGTGCAGCCCGCCTGATTGATGAATCAGGAGGTCTGGAGCTAGGTCCAGAATCCAAGGCTGCTCAAGAAGATGGCGACGCAGGAACGGGAACCATATTTGTTGAGGCCAGTAAGGAGCAATGAGGATCATTTTGCAACCCAAAATGGTAGCTTTCTGAATTAGCTTCGGGATGAGGGGAAAGGGTGGGAATGCATAAAGAAGTCCCTGAGGCCAATCGTGGACTAGAGTGTCTCTGGGGGAATGTCCGGGAAGTGTAAGGAGAGAGAAGAAATTGCTGCACTTGCTATTGAAGGGAGTTGCAAACAGGTCGCAGCAAGGTTGGCCCCATTTGCGGAATATTTGGTCTGCAACTACCTGGTTCAGAGACCACTCGTGAGGCATGAGAATTGCTCTGCTCAGTCTGTCTGCTATGACGTTGGACCTCCCAGGGATGTGCATTGCCATCAGAAACCACTGGGAAGAGATTGCCCACTGCCAGAGTCTGAGTGCTTCTCGACACAGGGGGTAGGACATGGTTCCGCCCTGCTTGTTGATGTACCACACTACAGAGATATTGTCCGTTTGAATTGCAATAGCCCCGGTAGGAAGAGAGTCCTGAAGGGCCTGCAACGCTAACAGCACGGCTCTCATCTACAAGACATTTATGTGCAGATGATACTCGTGAGGTTGCCACGTGCCTTGGACTGTTCTGCCCTGATAATGCCCCCCCCACCCGATCAGGGAGGAGTCCGTGGTCACCATAGCCACTGGAGGGGGGAGAATAAATGGTCTGCTGTGGAGCACTGATGCTGAGACCATCCACCACGCAAGGTGCTTCTTGCATGCTTGAGTGATCAGAATCATGTAAGACATGGGAAGTTGCTGGAAGGACCACTGGGTGAAAAGAAGCCACTGGAGAATCCTCATGTGAAAACGAGCTAGAGGGACAAGTACGATCGCTGCTGCCATGAGACCCAGAGTTTGAAGCACAAACCTGGCTTGAATTCTTTTGCATGCTAATAAAACCTTGACATGCTGACGAATCACTAACACCCTGTCTGGTGGGAGGCTCGCTAACATGTCTTTGGTATTTAAATTTGCGCCTATAAAGGTGATAGACTGACAGGGCGACAATGCAGACTTTTCGAAATTTATTGTGATACCTAGCCTGGACCAAGTGTCGATAGTACAGTCTCTGGCTCGCAGAAGGTGATGTCTGGTGGTAGCAGTGAGGAGCCAGTCGTCGAGATATGGAAACACCTGGAATCCTTGCCGTCTCAGGTGAGTGGTAACTACTGCCATACATTTGGTAAACACCCTGGGGGCTGTGGTGAGACCAAAGGGCAGAGCTCTGAACTGATAATGGCTGGCTACCAGCCGGAAGCGAAGGAATCTTCTGGAGCACCTGTCCATTTTGATGTGGTAGTATGCATCCTGAAGATCTATGGAGCACTTCCAATTGTCCTGACCCAGGAAGGGTAAAATGGACTGAAGCGTGACCATCCGGAACTTCGTTCTTTGTACAGACTTGTTTAGTCTGCTGAGATCCAAAATGGGTCTCCAGTTCCCTGTCTTTTTGGTACCAAAAAGAACCTTGAATAAATTCCGGATCCTTGTTGGTCTGCTGGGACATGCTGGATCGCCCTTTTTCTTAGCAGTTTTGAGACTTCTTGCACTGCTTGGTCCGTTAGATTGGGTGGAATGTCTGGAAGGGACTTATTTGACCTCAAGGGGGTGCGAACAAAGGGAATTCTGTAGCCTCCGGATATGACGGACTGTACCTATTTGTCTTGTGTTATGTCTTGCCAGGCTCTTGGGTACAGCGATAATCTTCCCCCAACTGCCTCCAGAGGTGGGCAGCCGGGCAACCCTTCAGGGATGCTGGAAGGGCTTCTCAGAGAAAGATTCTCTGCTGCCCTGATTTTGCGGACCCCCTCTGCCACGAGGGCGGCGTCTGATATTGTTCCCTCCTCTGCCCCTGGATGGGAACTCACCATGTGTATCCGGCAAGGCTCCCTGAGATTTCCGGAACCACATCTTCCCACTCTTCTGACCCTTAGGATATGGTCTGGAAGGAGTGGAAAAATGGACTCCTACGGCAGAGAGAGTCTTGCCTTCCTGCTCACACCTGGTAAGGGTATCTTTCACCTGTGTGTGATCCAAAAAGAGAGGAAAAGAGGTGAAAGATGCTCTGAAAGGTTCCGCAAAGTTACATAGCTGTATCCAAGCGTGCCTCCTTAGGGCCACGCCTGTGCCTGCAGCTCTACTCGCACCATCAGCTGCATACGAAATGAGCCTCATGGAGCAGTTTACCACTGAATTAAGAGTCACCAGCTGGGAGGCTGCCTTAGCCTGGGCCCCCTCAGCTGATGGATCTTGGAGGGTATCTCCAAGCTCTTTCAGGAGATCCCTCTGAAGACGGGTAAAGTGGCACAGGTAATTCAGGGACTGCATGGAAAAGGTCGCTGAAGAGAACATCCGCTTCCCATATCTGTCCATCGTCTTAGACTTCTTGTTAGGGGGATGGACAGATGAAGTTTCAGCCAACTCCTTCTTTGTGGCCGCTGCTACCACCATGGCATCAACGGGGACACCTTTGGTCAAGAACTGTTTGTCCTGCAGTGCAGTAATGAATTTGGCAGGTCTTCTAGGGGTCGGTTCCACTGTATCTGGAGCCATCCACGCCTTCCGAGCCACCACAGACATCAATGGGTCAAAAGGCGGAGACACCCAGGAGGTGGAAGGTTGGGATCCAAACGCGTCCAGGAATACCGACTCATCCTCGGAAGGGCTTAGGGTAGTCCAGTTCCCCCTCTGCCTAAGCATCTCAAGGATGTCTGAGAAGGAGACATCTTCAGAGGGGGATCTTGGGGACCCTTCCGACTCCTCTAAGTCGGTATCCGATGTGACAGACTCGGGGGAGTCAACATGCTTCCTCTTGCATTTCCTCTTGCGAGGTGGCTCCTCTGAATGATCAGGGGAGGCCTCGGAAGAGGAGGATACACCCAAAGGGGTGTCCTGGAGCACTGGATCCCCATGCTTGGGGTCTGGAGGAGGGGCAGAGGCTGACGCAGGCACCGTAGGGGGAGGAGCCAATGGGGTCGATCGTGGGACTGACTCAGGGGCCAGTACACTCCTCATCACCTCGAAGGCATCCCTGCCCGGACGCAGAGAGGGCTCCGGCTCCGAAGAAACCAGAAGTCCTCCCCGCACCGAGGGGGACGGCTCCGAGGCAGATGTGGGAGCCGAGCTCACCTGAGCCGAAGCACCGAGGGGGAGAGCGGGGTCGGACAAGGGTCCGATGCCACTCGCCCCCTCAGAGCCAACGAGGGAGTCTCGGCGCCCAGATCCCTCCAGGGAAGGTACCATGGAAGAGATCGGAGCCGACGACGGAACCGAAAGAGAAGGTATCCACGACTCGAACCGCAATGAACTCCGGCTCCGAGCGCATAGGATGAGTCGGAGGAGGAATATCTATAGCTGTAGACGGAGCCGACTCCTGATGAGGAGGGCTGGACAACATTTTAGCTAGGGCCTGCGATTTTAACAGCCTACTGACCACTCTTTCCAAGTCATGGTCCGAAAGTCTAGAGGACCGAGAAGAGTGGGATGAGCGATGACTATGCTCCGATTGGAGCAGGGGCGATTTCGGAGCCGAACGTATCGACTCCAAGAAAGGAGACCTGGATCTTTTCCGACTCTCAGCCGGCTCCGAAGAACGTGTCGGAACAGAATGGGAGGGAGGGACATCGGTTCCAGCCAGAGCCGAGATAGACTGTGTGGCTTCACCCAACGACAGCTCCGAACTGGGAGCCGACGGTTTAGGTGGCCTGGAAGATTTCACAGGCTGAGCCTTCGCCGGTGAATCTTGAGGTTTAAGCAAACCCCTCAGAATCAATTTATTTTTGCGCTCCTGCAGAACTCTTGGACTGAAAGCATGGCAGATCGAGCAAGAGTCCTGCAGGTGCACAGCGCCCAGACAATAAACACAAGAAGTGTGACCATCTGTCAGAGACATCTTCTGACAGCATGAGTCACACTTCTTGAATCCAGATGGTTTAGGATCCTTGGACATCCTGGAGGAAAACCAAGGACAAGAACACACACACAGAAAGGTTAAAGTAACCAAACAGTAAAATTTTACACACTACAATTACCACAACCAACTACAAGCACTACTACAACAAAACTAAAGATAATTATCACTAAACACTAACAGTGATTAATAAAGGAATTTTTTTTTTTTTAGAAGGAGATAGAGAGAGAGGTTAACCTCTAACTTAAATGGAAAAAACTTTCTGAGGAAAGGGAGAGAAGGGGGGGGAGGGGAAACTCTCTAACTTAACGATTTTCTTGGGGAAAGTAAACGGATCTAGAAAAGAAACTAGCTACAATACAACAGTCTAATCTAACGACTAATTTTACACTAAAAACTACAGTTTTGACAAGAAAAATACAATAATAATAACGTTTTATACGACCTGAGCCAGTAGAACAACCTTGCAGCAGAAGCGGCAAATGAGATCTGGGTATCTAGCGTCAGGCATCATGGGATATAGGGGGGCCTCGAGCCAGTAAGCAGCTCTCGAGCTTTTGAAGATGGCCGAGTCGGAGCCGAGGATCGGCTCCGAACCCAACCAGCAAGAATGAAGGCGAGATAGACAACTTAAAATTGGATGTTGAGAGAATCAAACCTTGCACCACTGGACCACAGGAAACAATGTGTTAACAGCTCCTTAATCCTCTAAACCAACTGCCAGACGTGAAAAGTTCAGAGGTTCATAGGTAAATACTAGGCTACCTGTCTACAGACTATTACAAGCCTAGGCAATAATCAGAGGTCAGAAACAAATCATGTACCTTGTACGTCGGAAGTAAAGACCTGAACAATTATAACAAACCCTCCCCACTATTTACATATGTATTTTTATACCCCAAGCAGACTCAAAATAATTTTTCCTCAGGTACTTTGCAAATGTTGGAGGTATAATGGGGAGGAACGAGGTAACTGGGAAAATATTTTTTGAGAGAATGAGTTGGCAGATTTAAAAATTTTCCTGCAGACCACCCCCCCGTCAGAAATACTGGGTGAGCAAATTGGTGTAACTATGGAGATTGTTTTTTTTGTTTGTTTGTTTTTTTTAGCTGTGTTACAGGATCTGCATTGCCTAGCCATAGTAAGGCTCTGATGAGTTTAATTCTGGTGGTTGACAAAAAAAGCAGTTTCTAGAAAAAGGAAATCAAAGTATAAGCCAACAGTATTAGAAGTAGTGCATATAGTAACAGAGATAAAAGAACTGGAAGTTAGATCAATAGACAGGGTAGCACCAAATTAAATTGAAAACAACAATGGGAATTGTGAGAACAATACATGCAGAATAATGTTTTGAAGAATGAATAAGGTTTAAGGGAAGGCAGGAATTGAATAAGTTAAGTAATGTTCAATTGATAATGACTGTATAGAAGATTATATGTGTAGCATGTTTACAACATGGCTTGTTTTCATTTATATGAACATATGATGGTCTATGTCATAAGTGATAATTCACTAAAAATGTTTTTGTTTAAAAAATAAAAGACTATATTCACTACTCATAAAATAATTTTTCTCATAAAGCAACCTGGGGTTTTAGGGATAAACTTTACCTCAAATTATGATGGCTCCCTTCACTTAAAGCTCTTGTTTATTTAAAAAGTAATGGAAGGTCTTCTCCAAACCAACATCTAACATTTGTATAGCATTTTCTAATATCCTTACTCCACTCCAAAATGGAGTTGCTTCTTCGTTTGGATCACATGACAAATCGAATCTCATCTGAAGCTGACAGACAATGCCTACTTAAAGTGCAAACTCAGTAGTAATTGTCGTGATGCCATAGCTTCCTTTGTCAGCTTGAGGAATGATTTAAGATGCCAAGTTGCAATGTTAGGGTTTTCAAATCAACCTTCTCTAGAAACTGGCAGATGTCCCACCCTAAGAATCTCAAGACCTTTTGCAAAGAAATGAATTTCCTCACAAGCAGAGAAGGCACCTTTCAATCTCCAAATATTAAACAAATTGTAGCACTGGAGTTTATAAGTTATAACAAGGGGATACAAAAATCTCTTCCTTATTTTCAGAATATGAGGTCTTCAGAAATACGACTCATATACAGTTAGTGAAAATAATTGTGTAGACTTACTTAATAATTCATATATCTAAACTAGTCTACCTTTATAAAGAAAATCAGTAAATACAAGAGAAGCAAAGCTAAATGAAAAGGCAAAAATCATAATGTTATGCCTAAATCACATTAAAGGGATCTGTAGAGACAAATTATACCTTAATAGTCATAGAAGGCCCCAACATGTCACTTAATATCTTATCTGATTTATTTTCTATTATCACCATACCACTTCACTGTCATGCTCCTCATCCACTAACCCATCACTTTGCAGAGGATGAGGAATCCTAGACAAGGAGCACGTTAGTAACTACACACTGAGGGAGCCCAATAGACAGAAGTATTGTGCCTACATTACATTACATACTGTTGGCAGAAAAGTGGATATGGATATACTGCTTGTGCAAATGTATATGCATCAGGTGGGGACTTGCATGTACTACTTATGCAAAACTGCATCATAGATAATTCACTGTGCACCTAGATCAGTGAAGTCGATTATTACCTCAGAGCAAAGCTTTTACTATGCCATCAGGGAGAAATAATGATTTATGCAAGACACAAGGAGCTATCTGTACCTGTTGAAATGTACAGCAAATTTAGATCGGGTCTGTATTACATTATCAAAAAGCTATTTTATCGAACGGCATTTCATCAACCTGTAAAAGTCAAACTCTTATAACAGCAAAAACCTGAATGAGCGAATTCTTTCCCCTGGGAAAGAAATCGCTAGCCCTACCACGAACTACACACTGCTTTAAACATAACAGAGTGGGGGGCTTTGCCCTCCACACACCCCCCAATGTGGGAAGCTGTGCCCCCACACATCCTTACTAAATGTACCAACTCTGAGATCGCACTACAGTGGGGAAAAGGGCAAACTCACAAGGATGGCCAAGCGTTTTTTTTCCCAGGGAAAGAATTTGCTCATTTGAGTGTTCGCTATTATAACAGTTCAACTTTTACTGGTAGATGAAAAGCCATTCAATATAACGCAATATACACCCATTTAGATCACATAGCACACTCCACTTTGTCTTACAGTAAATCATCATAAATCTCACCCTTGATTCATGAGAACAGCAAAGAAATGTAAGATATTAGCTTAATTTCACTGCTGTCTTTTGACTTAATGTAATTTTCCCACTTAACAAAGTAACCCTCAAAATGTTAATATGATTATACATAAAGACATAACACACTTTCATATAATAATGTTTAAAAACAGCAACAGAAAATATGCATTTTCTGAGTTAGCGATGGCTTAGTTATTACATTTTTTTATTTACATCATCCAGGCAGCACATCTTCAGCTTTCTGTAACTAAGAATATCTACCTTTACTGTGCTATTCTTTAACTGTAGCATATCTCACAAGTCTTCTCTTAGAAGATAGTATTTATCCTTATTGTGCTTTTCCATACCTGCAGTGTAATTCACAAGCATCTCTGCAGATATTACTATTTATTTTTACTGTAGTATTCCATACCTGCAGCTTAATTCATTTAAGTCTTATCTTGTAAGTAACCTTTTACCCTGTTCTGTGACTTCAACACTGCATATGGTCAGTAGTACCTTAAGGATCCCAACATCAGGAACACCTTGCTATTAAAACTGCTTACAGTCTATTTTTATACTATCAAAGCACATGCACAAGAAAGTGCAATTATCTATAAATTGCTAATGATGTTAAAGAGCTAGGAAGGCCTAGTGAGCTTTAGCCTAGAAGGATCTGGTTTTATATGTGCTGCTGGTGTGAATTATGCCTTTTTTGGCATGCTGGACTGAGTGGAGTTGGACTGCTGCTACAACTTTGCTCAATGTCCAACATGTGGTTTATTTGTGGTTTATTTGTAGAATCAGGAAGCAACGTGGTGCACGTATGGCAATTGCATGGCTGTGAAGTCAGCACATCAAAGTACAAAAATAGCCAGCAGAAAAGATGGAATCCAAAAGGTTTAACGTAAAAAACACATAGCTAGGTACAGGGTAGTAAGCCCAACTACCTGTCTCAAACCGGTTTCGGCTATAATAGCCTTCTTCAGTGAGTTAACAAAAACCAATAGTAACCATTCATATAAGCATTAAAATTGGTCATGAAGCCCAGGTGGGAACAAAGCCCCTAATTTAATAATCCATTTATGTTCCTTAAAGTTTAGTAAATCATGCCATCCTGATTTATCCCTACATTTACCTACAATACAATCAATAACAGTAAAATGAAAAGATGCAGAGTTATGTTTACAGACATGTTTAAACAGAGCATTATTAGGACGCTTATTCCTAACGTCACTAGGATGCTCCCCAATCCTGAGGCGAAAAGGCCTGGAAGTTTGTCCCACATAGAATGAGGAGCATGAGCATGTGACTAGATAGATGACCCACTCTGTACTAGTTAGCCCAGAAGTCGATGTTGAAAACTTCTCATGTATTACGACTACTAAATTCCCTCGTATGTTGGACCTTGTTGCAATAAGTACAGTGGCCACATGGTATGCAACCCAACACTGGGTCACCTCTTAGTGTATGTTGAGTGGGGACAATGGAACTAGGACCCACCCTCTTATAATGGCTAAAAAGGGATCCCAATGTCCATCCTCTTCTAAAAGAAAAAGAACATCTGTCAGCCAAAAAAGGGTGTAATCTCTTCTCAGTCATAAGAATGTTCCAGTGTCTATTAGTGATATTCATAAACCCACGTGTACTGCATCCATATGTGGTCACCAGACGAACCAAAGAATTAGATGAATCTTTTTGTTTGTTCTTGTATTGTAACAAGTCAGTTCTATTCTGATTGGAAGCCCAATGACAAGCAGTGCTGACAGTACCAGAGGGGTAACCCCTCTCACGAAACCTGTGTATTAAATCATCCCTGGTGTTCTCAAATGTTTGTTGGCTAGAGCAGATCCTTTTGACTCTGAGGAATTGTGATTTGGGGATATTCTGGATGATATGTCGGGGGTGAAAGCTTGTAGCATGTAAAAGTGAGTTATATTCAGGGAATTTCCTGAAAACCTGAGTGGCTAGGGTATCATCAGGATTCCTGCTGACCTCAACATCAAGAAAAACAATCTTCGATTTATGGAAATTTAGTTTGAACTTAATTCCCCATACATTGTCATTGAGGTATCCAATAAATTCCTGTAGATAGATTTTATCCGACTTCCACACCACCCAACAATCATCCAGATATCACCTCCAGATATCTAATTCATCAATGTATAAATTATGACTAGAGTCATAAATGATAACCTCCTCAATATAAGCCATGAAAAGGTCTGCATAAATGGGAACGATAGAATCACCCATTGCTGTGCCTTTGACCTGCCAAAAACATTGGTCCCGGAAGTAGAATACGTTACTGGTAAGAACATATTCAGCCAGGCATACTAAAAAAGTATTAAAGCCTGGTTGGTATAAACCAGATCTTCCCAACCAAAAATCCAAAGCCTGCAAACCTGCCCAATGTGGAATGTTTGTGTAGAGAGAGGTTACATCCAAGGTACATAATAGCCAATGGGGCTCCAATTGCATGTCAGAAATAATATCCAAGAATTGGGTAGTGTCCTGAATTCTGGCCCGTATCAAGGGTAGTAGTGGTTTCAGATAGTGTGTCAAATATTTGGAGAGAGGTTCAGTAACAGACCCCCACCCTGATACTATTGGTCTTCCAGGGGGCCATCTACCAGGGTGCTTTTTGGTCGCTCAACTTGGTTTCCTTTGCCTTGTGGATCTATTTCATATAGCATATCGGCTTTTGTACAGGTTCCTTGGATTTTATTTTCGTGGCCTCTTGATGTCGGCTGATCTACAAGCAAAAACATGGGACTAGATCGTTGAATTCACTAATGTTTTTTTTCGTTCCTATCCAGATAAGGTTCTGAATGGTCAAATTCTGGATATTTAACTATTTTTCATATAACTTTGGTTTGGCAGTTTGGCGTTTTGGGATTACAGTCAGTATTTTCATTTTTGAAAGCAGTGGGACTGTGCAAGGGGTCGTAAATCTATGTGCTTCATTATTTACTGATTAACAGCTACAGGTGACTTTGTGATTCCATCTACTGACTGGTTCTTTTTTCTACCTTTAGAACAGGGTGCTAATGGTCAAATTCCAAGCTATGGATATTTTTTATCATGTTTTGGATGTTTGATTTGACTTTTGGACACGTTTTTTGGTTATCGTTTGTATACAGTTGGGCTTTGGGAAGTGTTTGAAGTCTATGTGCTTCGTCATTTAATATTTCCTCATGGTTACACAGGAGGATTTTGCCAGGTCCACTGGGTTTTTGGTTACGATTTCCTCTTTATGAGGGACTCATAATGACTTTTTTGTTGTGATTTATGGGCCTTTTTTATGTTGCAAGTCATTTCTATGATTTTTATATGTCATATTAGTAATTAACCTATAGATGGCATTTCTGCCATCTTTTTGTTATACATTTTTGTATTATTATACATCATGCAGGTCAAATACTAAGTGATTTTCTTAGTTATATATCATGGTTTGCTGCTTAAATGGCTATTTGAGGGCTTAGCTTTATTGGGACAAAGGGAATAGTTTGTATGCTTCGGCACTTACTGTTCTGTTTGAATATCTATATGTCAATAGGGAGTTCCCATTACGAATATAGATATATATTATGGTTTCATACATTATGTAATATATCAATACTGTTGTTTGTTTAATTCATATGCATTCTACCTCTCGCTGAAACCTTAGCTTAGAGTTTAATGTTCATGCATTATGTTAGCCTATTGGTGACTTTATGGGTATTGTGTGGACATTTAACCTTGTTGTATTTACAAATCGCATCTAGTTGGTTGAATTATAGATATGTTGCCTTCCATCATTCAATGTGATGCTATTTACTGTCATTATTTTGTTTAACGCTATTGCCTTTTATACTAGGCTCCATATTGAATGGACTTGTATTAGGGACTAATCTAGGCCATATTTTTTCTCTTGGGGGCCAGGTCTCCTTTATCTTTCCAGTATCACAATATACAGCCACTTGGTGGTTTCAAGAGGGTGATATATGGTCTTTTGTGGTCGGCCTTGTGGCAGTACACAGTATAATAATTACATTCCCCTATTTGGCGAATGTTTATGAAGATTGTCAATTTTGCCTACAGCAACTTTTATAGACTATATAATTGGGGTCACATATATGTTTATGGGCCGATTTTACATTGATATGATCATGGGGTCTATGATATGAACATGTTTTTGATATTTATATGTGGTTGTGGTATTGAGTGGATATTCTGAACCATCTGTATTGGGCCAACTGGTGCTAATCTATTTTTGTTTATGATGATACGCAGCATTGTGGTTTTTTGATAAACAGGATTATTCCTATGTGACCACAGCGGCTAGCTATTGTATCATTGATATTTGTGTATTAGTACCCCCTACTTTTTGTTCCCTTGGATATCATATAAGCAGGGGTCAATATTTTATGCTATTTCAATATCCACCTATATGATGGTTTTGGTTGCGGTTCAGTTTTGCACCTATGGGGATACGCAGCATTGTGATTTCTTTGTTTTATTCGGGCTAGATCACAAGGGCTGGCTCTTGTATCTTTGTTGGCTTATATTGATCAGGCTCTTTATTTTTGGGTCTACTCTTGTATGTAATATTCACCAATACAAACAATTATCTTTTCTTTATTTAATCTAAAGTTTGAATCAACGGAAACATATTGAACCCATTTTTGTGTCTTAGCTCTTTTTATATGTATACTTATCTGTCCAAAAGGCTGGCTTTGGATAGGGTATATATTTTTTAGTCTTATTCTTGCTGTCTGCAAAATTGATCAATGAATTATTATATTTTTTGGTGATTTTTATACATTTTTTGCAACATGGCTTTGACTCCACTTGTGAAAGGCTTAGCATCTGATATGAATGATTTGGCCATTTTTGGTTTAGGTTTACTAGATGCGGATAATCATTCTTCAGGGGTGACTCAAGACCCGGATAAACAATGTGAATCTATGTTCTTTAAGTTGGGTAAAGGTATGAAAGGTCTTCAGACCAATGTTTGGCATTTACGCCTGTTCAAGGCTTACCAACTCAAAAAGATTACACCACGGGGTTTGAGGGTGAAAGTACAACCCTTGGTACATAATACTGATGAACAATTAACAGATGAGTGGGCACAGATTCAGCAATCAGCATCCTTAGGCTTTTTGGATGCACTAGCTGTTTTTATGAACGGGCTGTTAAACAAGGGATTCAGGAGGTAGAAACACTTTGTATGGAGGTTAACAAATTTGAATCTAGTGGGTGAATCACTTAACAACAGAACTACTCAAGCTAGAACAGGTTCTAAAGGACAAAAAATTGAAAAAGTTCCAAAGGGATATAGGGGACTATGAAAGAGGCAAACCATTTGATATGCCTAGGAATGTCACTTATAGGCTTCCGAGCAACAAACCATTGGCCCCCAAGAGAAAAAGACCCAAATCCATTTTGAAACGTAGCTCTGAGTCATTGAGCTACACATCTGAGAATGGGACGTCCTCCAATACTGAAGAGGAGGACAACCACACAGATGCCTCACCTGATCCCAAAATAAGAAGTTTGTCACACCCTTTGGGTTCAGGTACAGACGAGGGGGGAGAAAGCATAAAAAACGCCAAACCTGTGGAGGGTTTGAAAGGTCTGTTTCAACTGATGATAGAACACTAACAAATTGCATAAATGTACATAATATCTCATCTGTACATCTTTCTGATTTACAAATTAAAGTTCTTAATAAAGGACTTAATTTTGTCCCCGTTTTTTTTTTGTTCCAGAATACACTTCAGCACAGGATGTGGTCAATTTCTGCCGTTTACTCAATTTAAAATTGTTTTTTTGAAAATAACACTATTCAGGAAGCTCCAGAGTTTAGATTCAAAAGATCTACTTTTACTCCACCTATGTCACACTTAGTATCCACCTTTCAAGCTAATGTCCTGAAGGATCTACATTGTAACCTCAGGGATTTTCAGGTATCCTACAATAACCTTTCTAAAGAGGAGGTACAATGTATAGAGGATCTCAAGAGCAATAAAGAAATTGTCATTGTACAAGCAGATAAAGGTGGGGCGGTAGTTATTCAGGATTGTGTCAACTATAATGAAGAAGCAGCCAGACAATTGGGTGACAACAAATATTATATGGCTATGCCATTGGACCCAATTAGTCATTTCAAGACCAAAATTGATTCGTTTCTGATACAGACTCAGGAAGAGGGCATCATTACAGAGTCAGTTAGACATCAGTTGCTAGTTTCATCTCCGTGCAAACAATATTTATACCTTTTACCCAAAATACATAAGGATGCTAGATGGCCCCCTGGAAGACCAATAGTCCAAATATTTGACACACTATCTGAAACCACTACTACCCTTGATACGGGCCAGAATTCAGGACACTACCCAATTTTTGGATATTATTTCTGACATGCAATTGGAGCCCCATTGGCTGTTATGTACCTTGGATATAACCTCTCGCTACACAAACATTCCACATTGGGCAGGTTTGCAGGCTTTGGATTTTTGGTTGGGAAGATCTGGTTTATACCAACCAGGCTTTAATACTTTTTTAGTATGCCTGGCTGAATATGTTCTTACCAGTAACGTATTCTACTTCCGGGACCAATGTTTTTGGCAGGTCAAAGGCACAGCAATGGGTGCTTCTTTCGCACCCATTTATGCGGATCTTTTCATGGCTTGTATTGAGGAGGTTATCATTTATGACTCTAGTCATAATTTATACATTGATAAATTAGATATCTGGAGGCAATATCTGGATGATTTTTGGGTGGTGTGGAAGTCGGATGAAATCTATCTACAGGAATTTATTGGCTATCTCAATGACAATGTATGGGGAATTGAGTTCAAAATAAATTTCCATAAATCAAAGATTGTTTTTCTTGATATTGAGGTCAGCAGGAATCCTGATGATACCCTAGCCACTCGGGTTTTCAGGACATTCCCTGAATATAACTCACTTTTACATGCTACAAGCTTTCACCCCCGACATATCATCCAGAATATCCCCAAATCACAATTCCTCAGAGTCAAAAGGATCTGCTCTAGCCAACAAACATTTGAGAACACTAGGGATGATTTAATACACACGTTTCGTGAGAGGGGTTACCCCTCTGGTACTGTCAGCACTGCTTGTCATTGGGCTTCCAATCAGAATAGAACTGACTTGTTACAATACAAGGACAGACAAAAAGATTTATCTAATTCTCTGGTTCGTCTGGTGACCACATATGGATGCAGTACACGTGAGTTTATGAATATCATTAATAGACACTGGAACATTCTTATGGCTGAGGAGAGATTACACCCTTTTTTGGGTGACAGTTGCTCTTTTTCTTTTAGAAGAGGATGGACATTGGGATCCCTTTTTAGCCATTATAAGAGGAGTGGGTCCTAGTTCCATTGTCCCCACTCAACATACACTGAGAGGTGGCCCAGTGTTGGGTTGCATACCATGTGGCCACTGTACTTATTGCAACAAGGTCCAACATACGAGGGGATTTAGTAGTAGTAATACATCAGAAGTTTTCAACATCAACTTCTGGGCTAACTGTAGTACAGAGTGGGTCATCTATCTAGTCACATGCTCATGCTCCTCATTCTATGTGGGACAAACTTCCAGGCCTTTTCGCCTCAGGATTGGGGAGCATCTTAGTGACATTAGGAATAAGCGTCCTAATAATGCTCTGTTTAAACATGTCTGTAAACATAACTCTGCATCTTTTCATTTTACTGTTATTGATTGTGTTGTAGGTAAATGTAGGGATAAATCAGGATGGCATGATTTACTAAACTTTACGGAACGTAAATGGATTATTAAATTAGGGGCTTTGTTCCCACCTGGGCTTAATGACCAATTTTAATGCACCAATGAACTGTCTTTGTGATATTATATATATATATATATATATATATATATATATATATATATATATATATATACATACTTATATGAATGGTTACTATTGGTTTTTGTTAACTCACTGAAGAAGGCTATTATAGCCGAAACTGGTTTGAGACAGGTAGTTGGGCTTACTACCCTCTAGCTAGCTATGTGTTTTTTACATTAAACCTTTTGGATTCCACGTTTTTGCTGGCTATTTTTGTACTTTTATTTGTAGAATACAGATGATCAGTCAATCAGCACTCACAGTTCCAGTGACAACAAGAACAAGAGTGAAAAAATGCAGCTTTCAAGCAAAGTGTCAGTTTTGATATAGATGACTAATAACTGAGCTCGAAGGGTCACGTTTGGACATCTTCATTATTTTACAAACAAGCACATGCATCCGCACACAGCTCACAAGTATTGCACATTATTAAGTACAGCACTAATTCTGGTTCTCAAAAATTCTCTGTACTACAGGAAGATATGTTTTCACACTACTCAAGGCACGTTAGAAATAGAAATTTGTGTTAGTTTGTGATGCACTATAATCTGCAATCATTAAAGACATTGCTTTCCCTGATCCCATTGTTTTGCATTTCCATTCTCAAATATGATCATCATGTGTCACATATTCTGCCCATTTGTCACACCTGTGTCACCCAATTTATTGAAGAAAGCTTACAGGAATAGCATCTACATTACTTAGACAGATCTCATGATTCACAAGATTCTTTACTGTAAACAAATCATATGTAGAAGGTACAAAACGTCCATCAAATTTGATACAAGCAGCTTTGCATTGTTGGAGCAAATATGTGAAAGAGATTCACCTGCAGCCTGCACATCACAGCCATGCCACAAATCAAACAGTAATCTGAGGAGACATGGAATGACATCAGAGGCAGACTGGTGTGGCAGATCCAAAGTTCAGGTGTCTGGTTCCTGCACTGGTTGACAGACATCACTCTGAAGTGAAGTTTATAGGTTCATAGGCAAGTACTAGGCTAGCTGCCCTTGCGGGCCATTTTAAGCCTAGCCAATTTCCCTTTTACACACTGCAATTTAGTTCATAGATTCATAGGTGTATCCTTGGCTAATGACCACAAGGGCCCTTATAAGCCTAGCCTAGCAACCCAAATATGAGCCACAATATTTGATTTATACAGATGATGATTTACTGACTTCCTCTGTCCATTAGAGACATAGAAGCCAGACCAGGGGTGAATTTATGATTACCCATCCATTAGTCCAAGTTGTGCTTAAAAAGGGATAGGGAGAAGCTCTGTGTCACATGAATATCTGTCTCTTCAACATGTCCTAGTTATGTAGCAAACAAAATTTAGTTTTTTTAATCTAGTAGTTATGATGCTGTTCGTTTTGCAGATGTGCAAAAGGTTCATCAAAAGAGGGTCCAGGGATACCCTGTATACTAGGCGAAGATCACCTCTAAGAAGTCTATATGATACCAAGTAAAGAGACAGGGTTTTGAGACAATCAGCACAGGACATTATGTTTGCTCCCTGTATTCTTTTTGTAAGAACATTCCAGGTGCTGCATGTGAATGGTCAGGTACATACAGAAGGCAGCATTATAGTCTATGATGGGTCTGATGAGGTCTGAGTACAGTGGTAAGATGGCCTCTCTGGACCTAGATGCCATGCCCTTGTTTATAAGTTATAAGCAACATAGAAGAATCTTCTTACTACCTTGGACACATGCTGGTGGAAAGCTAGGTTACTATCTACATGAGCTCTCAGATCCCTGACTAGTGAATCAACTTTTAAGGGTGTTTTATTGATGACATTGTTACCTGGGGTGGTAGACTTCCAAAAAGGTACTATAATGCATTTCTCAGTATTGAGTTTTAAGCCATGGCTTTGGCACGAACTGTTTGTCTGTATTAGACCTTCCTGAAAGGTGTTCTCATCTGAGGGGAATTCAATAACTGCTCCCAGGTTGAAATCATCTGTGAACTTGGTCAGCCAAAGGCCTTTGCCATCCATGAGTAGATGCCAAACAGCAGTGGGCCCAGCACAGAGCCCTGGGGGACTCCACTGGTCACCATCCTCTTTGTGGTAGTAGCCTCATCAAATTTAACTTCCTTGGTCCTATACTGCTAGCTATCCAGTGTGTTACAAAGGGGTTTATACCTAGTTCCATAAGTTTGTTGACAATGCCCGAGTGGGGTATTGTATCCAATGCTTTAGCCAGACCTAGGTAGACAATATGCACCATTTTCCCCTCATCCATTGCCATAATGATGTTTTCAAAGATGTCTACCAAATTCAATAAGTACAACCTTCCTTTCACAAAGCCAGACTGGGATGGATCCAGTGTTTAGAGGTCTCCTCTGTCCTTGTTGATACTTTCTATGAAAATGTTTTCCATGGCTTTGCTAATATGACTAGTCAGATTAATGAGTCTGTAGTTTCGGGTATCTGTTGGAGGTCTTCCCTTATGAAGGGGGGTAACCATTGCAGTCCTCCATTCATGTGACATAAAGCCTGTTTTAAGACTATAGTTAAATAACGACTTCTGGAGTCCTGGTAAGTCAAATTTTAGACTATTCAGGAGGCATCCTGGGATGTTACTGAAGTCCATTGAGCCCATATTCTTGGCTTTAGTGAGTGCAGCCAGTACATGCTCCCTTACAGTTGGAGGGGTTACGTTTGAGGGGATGGTTAGGGGTGAAAGGGTGGTAAAGTTGAAAATGAATTTGTCCACTAACAGGCTTGCTATATTACCAGCCTCAGTGAATGTGGCATCATTAAGCACCAGTTCATCACATTGCTGTGTGCTTCCCTTGAGGTTTCTAACATAGCTGTAGAAGGCCTTATGATTATCTTTTACCTGGGAGGCTATCTTAAACTCAAAGTTGGCTTTCCTTGACATAATTAGCCTTCCTAGTTGCCTACTTACTTTGATGAGATAGTTTTTATTTTTATAGGAATTACCCTTCCTGATTTTTGCTGGCTAGGATATGGTACAGAATTTTGTCTATGGTGATTTACACTTGGAGGAACTCTAGCACTTCATCCTGTTTGACCACCCTAGAGGTATGCTTCTTACTCATGTATATTGAGACACCTCCTCCTTTAGTCCTTGTCGCTTTTGTGTTGGTACACGAATAAATGAGTCTTTGTGGGTTCTGTTTAAACAGGTTTATTTTATACAAACACATCACTGTAGATGCTTATTGACTATGACTAGGTAACTTATATACAAGCTAACCACTGCGATCGTACACGCTCACTCACTGGCTACTTCTACAAAATGGCAGTAGGGATTGCACATGTCTAGAATTTAAACATGCACGCACAGTCTTTCATGCTTCTTAAAGACATAGCACATACACATTACACTCTCATCTACATCCTCCTTGTTTGAGAAATAGATCATGCAATTTGTCATGAGATTATTTAGCATGCAGAAATCACAGATAATCTAAAGACATACATTATACAATACTAAGTACATATATATATATATATATATATATATATACACACACACACACACACACACACACACACACACACACACACACACACACACACACAATCACGTCCATGTTGCTGTGTATTTCACACTAGGTCTGGAAACTCTTCCATACCATGTGACATAAAATTGGGACTCAGACTTAGCAGCTGGGACAGTCTCTGCAAAATAGCTGACCTGTGGAATGTTCGAATTACTTTCTGCAACAGAATCAGACTTTTGAATACATTCTGGTCCGGAAATAATGTGTGACTCATTTTTTGATTTAGAGTTTGCATCACAGATACAATGTTGTGATTGCAATGGTGATGATTCTGGTAAAGGAAGAAGATATCTGCGATTCCTCCTATACTACACAACCTCAGAGCTTACCAAACAGGATCTCGGCTTGGTACAGTTAACTGTAATCTGTCCTATTCGATCAAAACCTTTCATTGTCTGAATGTGTCCTGTCTAGCCTTCCATCAACGGAAGAAGTAATCTGCTTGCTCTGTCATAATGAGATTTGTGGATATTAACGCTTCTTCAACAATTGAGCCTTGATGGTTTTATTGTTCTTAGAGTTAGGCTGTAACAAACTTGATGAAATGGGTAGCATAGTTCTAGCTTGTCTATAAAGTAGTATTTGAGCAGGTGAGCCAAGGATATCATCACAAGGTATGTTTCTGAGATTAAGTAAATTCAAGAATATATTAGTATTATCACGCTTTGACTTTTCAAGTAATTGCTTTGCACTCTGTACTGCTCGTTCAGTTAGACCACTGGGTTGAGGATATTCAGGACTACTAGTGACATGTACAAAGTCCTATTCTCTTGCACATTTCCAAAACAACTGGCTAGTAAATTGAGTACCATTGTCAGAATAAAGTTTGTATGGACTACCATGAACTGAGAAATCACGTTTTAACTTGGCGATAACAGCTGTTGAGGTTAAGTGTGGTAACAGATCAATCTCAAACCAATTTGAGTAATAGTCTACCAAAACCAAGTAGTGTTGATAAGTTGCTAGTGTAGAACAGGGTAGTTCAGGTATTAGATTTAGCTGAAATGGTTCTCTTTGCAAATGCGCTCTGGTACAATTACATACTCAACAAGTATAAAGAACTATATCAATGTCTTTTGATAATGAAGGCCAAAATACTAGTTCTCTTGCCCTACTGTTAGTGGATAATAAACCTGAGAGACCACGATGCAAAATCTGAAAACATTCTTGCTGTAAGGAAGCAAGAACAACAATTTCAGGACCTTTGAAAATAATGCCATCTTCCATCAACAATTCATCTCAACACTTCTCTGTCTTCTCTTACACTATTTAAAAAGAAACTCAAATTATATCTCAATACACACTGGTTATGTTCCTGTACTAATCTAGACTAACTTTCCTATGACTCATTAATAACAACCATTCATCTTTATGTATGTATACCACCTTACGGTCCTTGCGAAGCGCAGTTGTAGTATTGAAGTTAGTATTGTTATAAGAATGTTTATCTATTGCTAGTATTGAAGTTAGTACTGTTATAAGAATGTTAATCTATTGCTATTACAAAAAAAAAAAAAAAAAAAAATTTTTCTTTTTTGTTTTATTTCCTAACTGCTACTACTTTCTGTATTTCAGTTTGTATGTATCTTTACTGTACTTCTTTTCACATTGTATTTTTGCATATGTCTTGGAGCTTTTCTCCCCGGGCCTCTACTGAAAATGGACATATATCCAGTTAGACTAGCCCGGTCAACAAATGTAAAATAAAAAATAAAAAAAAATCTCTGTAAGGAAAATACGATTGCACCTCAGATGATACACTGGATTGCTTTGACGGCCATCCGACATTGATGTAGTGATTAAGCTTTTGTGAAACTAGATCAGTCGTAGTGTGATCTCTCACGTCATCAAGACTATGGTGGAAAAATTACACACTGACATTACATCAAAGTCAAAAGTTTCAGCATCAAGCTGTTCTGTTCTACTTCTAGGCGATCTGGTTAAGGTATCAGCTAGATAGAGCAATTTACCTTTAGTGCAGACCATTTTGAAATTGTACTATTGCAAATTGAGCATCATTCTTTGTAATCTCGCTGGAGCAGAATGCATAGGCTTCTTTAGAATAGTAACTAGAGGCTGATGATCAGTTTCAATCTGAATAGCTCGACCATAAATATAATCGTGAAAACTGGAACAAGTGAAAACTATCACCAAAAGCTCTTTCTCAATTTGAGCATAATGCATCTCAGTTTGAGTAAGTGTCGAAAAACTGCACCAAGACCAAAATTTGAAGCATCACAGGAAAGAACAACTGGTTTACTCATATCACAGTATCTTAACGTAGGTGAGGTGGCAATTTTCTGCTTAAGGTCATCAAACGCCTTCTGATGATGTTGCAACCATAACAATACAACATTTTTGCATGTTAGCTCTCTCAAAGGTGCTGGCAACTCACTGAAATCTGGTATAAACTTGCCTAAATAGTTCACCATGCCCAGAAAATGCTGTAAACCTTGCACATTATCTTGTCCTGACATCTCTAAAATAGCTATTTATTTAGTTGGGTCAGGTCTTAAACCTGTACTCATAAACAAATGTCTAATGTAAGTCACTTCTGGAAGTCTGAATTTGCACTTCAGAGGAGTGAGCTTCAAATTTACTTCATGTGCTCTATCTAGAGCTTTCTTGAGGTTTCTGTCATGCTCTGCTTCGCCATTGCCTCCAACTAATAGATCATCTACTATTATGGCACAAGGATAACCTGAAAAAATTTGTTCCATTGCACACTGAAAGACTTCACTTGCAGAATTTATTCCAAATGGCATCCTTAGGAATCTGTATCTGCCAAACAGAGTACCAAAAGTAGTTAGATATGAGGATTTATGATCAAACCTCACTTGCCAAAATGAACTCTTTGCATCCAAAACAGAAAATACAGTGGCATTCGGTATTAGAGCTACAACATCCTCAACGGTGCGTATTGGATGATATGGCCTTTCTAATACTTTGTTCAAATCTCTAGGATCAATGCATATTCTGATTTCATCTGAGCCTTTCTTATGAGTGATTACCATGGACGACACCCATTCAAGTTGGTTTTGTGACTCGACAAATTACACCTTGCTGCACCATCTTATCCAAATGAACTTTGGCTTTATTTTGCATTGCTACTGGAACTCTTCTTACTGGTGTGACAAATGGACTGACTTCGGGATCTAACTTCATAGAATACACAATTGGAAATTTGCCCAATTTGTCATCGAAAATATGAGCATACTCTGAGAAAATGACTTCGGAAAAACTTGAACTTGGAACTGCACTCACATGATGAACTTCTTTAGCAAAAGAAAGCAGATTCATTCTCAAACTGTCTTTGAGACCTAGTAAAGATTGCATTGGTCATCGGAATATGTAGAACAATGAGTTGTAACAGTTCTCAGCCAAATAACATGAAAGTATTACTGAACCTCCAGTTTGAATTTCTTCACCTCCATACGCAACAAGTCTTGCACTGCTGGTTACATTAGGTTGTTCATTAGTTCCCACTTTTGTAAATGTGTCTGCTGATATAACATTATACTTTGACACAGTGTCTACTTTGAGCTCTGTGGATTTTTCACTAATCCGAACCATACAAAACACTTCACTCATTGTTAATAAGTTTACTGTATCAACTCCTTCTCCAAGTACTGATACACCACCCACATAGAAAGCTGACTGTTTCAGCTCTACTTGATCAACTTGCTTTTTTGTGCAACTTTTCTTTACAACTGAGTGAGGCTTACTTGATTTGCAAAACCTTTGGAAATGGTTCAATTTTTTACACTTGTGGCATTGCTGACCATACGCTAAACACTTCTTTTTTTTAGACTCATGATTTGCACCACAATCGCGACAGTTAACAATAAAGCTAAACTTGGGTTTTGCTGACTCACGTTTGTGTTCACTGAGCTGGTGGTGGAGCTTGCACTTTTTCTGGAACTTTCTGGAAAGCTTCGTACCTTCTTTGGAAACCCTGTGGCTGCCCTTTGCTTAGGCCTGTTTCTGTTTGCCACATGTTGCATACTATCTATGTTTACTCTGGAGCTTACTGAAACCATGCTTTTGTCATTTGCAAACATGTTCGTATGTCTTTCTGTCACCTCATGGATCTGACAAATCTCTATTGCTTTGCTTATTGTCAAATCGCTGTCACAAAGAAAAATCTTTCTTACTGCTGCACTATTAATACCACACACAAGTCTGTCCTTTATCAGCTCATCTTTCAAATCACCAAACTGACACGTTCAGCTTTGTTTCTCAAGTCAGTTATATAGTCTGCAAATGTTTTCCCTGGTTTCTGATTTCTTGTGTAAAACAAATGCCTCTCTAATGTAATGTTCATCTGGGGTTTGCACATTTCTCTGAACTTACACTTCAAACACCCAGGGTCTTTCCTTGATTCAGCTTGCACAATATGGGGGTCTACACCTTCATCTTCATACACTGCTGGTGCATATACAAATGGACGTTCTCTTTCTATCCTGCTAGATTTAGCAAAATGAATGCCTTGGCATGTACCTCTTTATCTGCAAAAGCTGCTTGTATGAAAATATTGTACTCTTGTTCAAATATTCTCCAGTTCTCTGCAATATTCTGATCAAATATGAGTGGTTGCGGTTTTCAAAATCTGTCTGCCATATTAACACATACCAGTGAAGGGTCTTGCAAAGACATACGAATACACAAACACACACACACACACACACGTGCATAAGTAACTGGCATAAACACAATCTGTTCAATGCTTTTGTGCTCTGTACTTATACTTTCTCTTTAAGCTTATCGGAACTGTGCTAATGAACAACCTCGTATTACTTTCAATTAACTTGACTTTGCAACATAAACTTCTCGGGCTTCTCGATGCTTTACTGCACTTTGCGAAATAGTTTTTCAGATTTCTCGATGCTTTATTGTACTTTGTGAAATAGCTTTTTAGATTTCTCGATGCCTTATTGTACTTTGCGAAATAGATTTTGAAATTTCTCGATGCTTTACTGTGCTTTGCGAAATAGCTGTTTAGAGCTATCTATGCTTTACAAAACAATGCGGAGTAGCTTTTCAAACTTTTTAATGCTTTACGGAGCTTTGCTAAATAATTTCTCGGACTTTTGAGATGCTTTATGAAATCTTCGATTGGTAAAGACATAAATGCTAAAATCATTGGTAAAGGAAAAAATGCTAACGTCATTGATCATTACTCACTATGCATTTACTTCAAACTGGTAATGGCAAAAATGGTAAAGCAGTTGCTTGGAACTTTATCGATAAAGGCAGGAATGCTACAGTCATACTCCATCACTTGTCAAAGTCAACACTTTAAGACACATTCAAGAACTTTACGATGCAACTGAGGAATCAAGAGTACTGTAATACTCTTGTAATCTTTTGTAAGGAACACCTTTCCTTAATGCACGAAACATACCAAGCAACTGTACAATGTGAATAAATCGAACTTCTGTTTCCCAAATTAAATATCTTTTGAAGTATTTGCACTTTACAAATGACTACATGCAATACACTGAAATGTCCCCAAAATGGCGGTACCTTTCTAGGTAACTCTTCACAGTACAAGAAGCACTCTGTAATGGCGGCACTGTACAAACAGACACACTCAGCACAAGAACTTTTCTTCAAACATCCATCCTTTGATTGGATTACATGAGAGAGTTGCACTTTGTACACAGTGAACTCTTTGAAATACATGCACAGTAATAAGCACACACTTTAAGCACTTTTACACACTCTGAGATACTTTGAATAACTTTAATTATGCACTTGATACAATACAAAGTCGTACTTATGCCCAAACACAGCGTTCTGCTCAAACATAAGCAGTCGCCTTGCTTTATTTTTGCTTACTGTGATATTTTTCTTTTTTCTATTATATTCTTTTTGCTCATTTAAGCCCTTTTTTGTGCCCAGTGTATTTTCTTTGTGCTTGTTTTACTGCAAACATGCCCAGTTCTGCCTTAAACACACTCATTTTGCCTTAAACATGCTCGTTTTGCCTTAAGCAGGCTTGTTTGGCTTTAAACATGTTCATTTTGCCTTTAACATGCTCATTTGGGCTTAAACTCGCTCATTTTGCCTTTAACATGCTTGGTTTGCCTTAAATATGCTTGTTTTGCCTTTAAAGTCAATCGTCTTGTAAAACACTTTTATCTTTAACATTTTTTTTAATTAACAAACTTTTTGTACTTTTCGCTTGCCTGATAATGCGGTTTGTGCCCTTGTAATGCCCTTTCTTGCCTCTTTGCATCAAGTAATTAATTCGTATTAATTTTCATTACCTTTGATTCTTTCTGGTCGTGTTTGTACTGTTTTCTCTCGGTTTTACCTTCGCCGTTGTCTTTACATCTCATGGCTCTAAGTGTTCTTCTCTTTTCCATTTCAGTTTTGACACCATGTCACTTTTGTGTTGGTACATGAATAAACGAGTCTTTGTGGGTTCTGTTTAAACAGCTTTATTCTATACAAACACATTATTATGTCTAGGTAACTTATATACAAACTAACTACCGCTGTTCTACATGCTAACTCACTGGCTGCTTCTACAAAGTGGCACTGGGGATTGCATGTGTCTGGAATTTAAACGTGCATACATAGCCTTGCATGCTTCTTAAAGACATAGCACACACACGTTACACTCTGATTTACAGTCCTTGTCTGTGCAGCTACTGTATAGAAGGTACGGAAACCTTGCACTGCCAGGGTATTCAATAACAATTTAAACCATGTCTCATTAATTGCACAAATGTTTATATTCTCGAGTGTGAGGAGGTCATGGACAGAGTGTAATTTTTTGTTTAGGCTTCTGGCAATGAACTGTAACATTTTGAGGTTCATTTGAGTTCATTTTGCTATGTAGGTATGTTTGTCAATTTGGCATTGCCTAGAAAAGGCACTATGGGAGTAGATAAAGTTTTAGCCAGCATTCACAAGCCTAGAGGGGGCAGGTGCATACCATCCCTGGCAAAGCAACATGGTCTATTAACCATTTTTTCCAAGCTGACAAATATTGGCTCCCTTTACAATGACACCAAAAAGACAGCCAGCTGTTGGAATCAATCATTTTTTGCTCATATTGCTGCATCGTCCTTGGTGAAGGTGATATGTTGCTCAATGTTAGACCCATACCAGCCTGAGTCTGAAAGCTCCATAATGTCTCTCTTCACATAGTTCGTGGAGGGACATCACAGGTCATTTATACCTGCATGGACTATGATGCAATCGGGTCTATATTAGATACTTGAACTTTTGAAAGTTCGACTACCATATGGTCGACACCATATGCTCGAACTTGCAAAAGTTTGAATATCTAATAAAAAAAAAAAATTGCACAAAACACCTACCTGAACGCTCTAAACAGGGGGACAAGCCCCCCTGCACCCCCCACACCACCTGTTCTTTAAATATACCAACTCCGAGATCCCACTACAGTGCAGAAAAGGGAAATCTTCCCATTCCACGCTGTACGGAGATCTCCGTTACAATGTTTGAATATTCAAAAATACGATCATATGGCGTCGACCATATAAGATTTGGAATTTTGAATGTTTAAACATTCAATATAGACCGGGTGGAATCATACTGGTACCTGTGGCATAATGACTTGACTGCATGCCTGATATGGCAGATACTGGTTCCAGAAAAGTAATTAATAGTTATCGTCTCCTTGTTCAGCCTGGTTAGATGAGCATCAATATATCTCACAATGGAGAACCCTATGATGACAGTCCTGGGAAGTGCCTTTGCTTACCTTAGTGGTTTAGTATTTCGAGCTCCACTGAGAGTGACAGTATATGTGGTTTTAGGTTTTGTTTTTTTTTTTCAGAACGCCTTTGGATTTCTGAGGCATAGCTCTGACAACGAGTGATCTAGGAAATCTTTGTTGTTTAGGAAGATTGCTTGTAATTGCCTCAGCATATGTTAGTGTGTGTTATGTGCTGTGTGTGCGGTTGGTGTTGCGTGGGTGTTTTTGACACCCTGATGTGCACTTATATGCAAGAGTTTAGCCTCCAGTTTCATTGTGTAAGTACACCTGTGTCTGGTTCTTTAAATATTAAGTGGTTGTCAATAAACATGAGACAACTGCTACACTGTCTCAAGATGTCCATATCCACCATGCTATTACAGAGAAGTTAGGAAACTGCATATCCATAGTATCCAGTCCTTTGATTTGTGAGCTACAAGAGGGGTGAGTGTACTGCTGCTAGAAGGCTATTATGAGAAGTTTATCTGAGAAGATTGTGCTAATTAGTACTAAATTCTACTAACCTTAATGTTTACATAATATTGAATTCAAATAAATCTGTAGGTACTGACACTTGACTCCCAACTAGATACTCTAAGCTTGCTGGCGCACAAGGTATTTTGAGTTATGCTGTAGCTTTAGAGGGTACAGTTTTATGAACTGTTTTTTCTAAGTGTTTGCTACTGTACAGGGCACTGCTAACCCAAACAAATGCACAAAATTTATAGCAACACAAAAAAAAAACAAAAAAAAAACCAAGCTAATGAGCCCTCTGGCCAATAAAATGACTACAGTATGAGTCCTTTTGTGCATTTCCCAACTCAGGTAGACCAGGCACACACCTCCTGCCACAAGATAAATAAACCCAGTTCTCCTAATATAAAAACACAGTAGAACAGACCCACAAGTGCAATGCAACCACAAACCACTTAAACAACTAGCTAGAAATCCCTTGCTGAAGGCAATTTCAAGACAGTCTTGCACCAGTTAAGTGTGAGGAAGAGCAATTTTTTTTACAAAAAAAAAAATCAATGAAATGCACACATGCAAGCATGAAACAGTAGTGATACTCAAAATAACTTAAGTGCGATTTAACAATTAAAGGAACTTAACTTTACCTAGATAGCACTAAATACAAGTAACACACTTCCTGAATGTAAGCTAGGACTCCAAGCTTTACTGAGCTCCTGGAAAATAAGCAGGAGGCAATATGTAAAAAGTAGGTTTACTCAAGAGAAATACTGGTTTGCAGGGTGGGCACTCAGTATCATGTATCTACAGAAAACAATGGATGGGAAGAGTACATAAATAGTTTATACAACATTTTATAGCAATGGAAAAGGGGAAGGAAGAAGGGACTTTGAAAATCAGGTTACCATAAGGGGTGGAGGCCACAGACACAGCATTATTATAAAAGAACAATATCAATAACAGTGTGATGGTTGAGGAAAAACAACTAGGCTAGCTATAGAGGCATACAATCAAAAAAGGCCAATACTGGAGCTCTCTCAGAAACTTCAGCTTAATGTGTTATTGGGGGTGGGGCAGACACAGAATGCAACTTTAAGCAGGTAAAAGATATGCAGAATATAAAAGTACTACAGCACACACTAGAGCAGTGACAATTCTCTCATTATTGACAGTCTACTACAGTTTAACGCCCCAGACTATGCAGAAATTTACCAGTTAACACTGTTTATGAAAAAATTTCAATAATAAATGACTGCCATAAACAAACTATAACAGAAGAAAGAAACTGTTGCAAAAAAGAGTAAAATCCCATGATTGGAGGAACTCCCTGGTCAGCCTCAGTACGAAGCTGAGATCCCTCATAAAATCCTCCAAAGCTAGTTATGAAAACAAAACCGCCACTGATTCTAAAGACAACCACAAATCATTCTACAGCTATGTCAAGAATCTCAGTGGCAACACTCAGATCTGCTATGAGTTACAGCACAATGACACTAAATATACAGAACCAACTGATATTGCCAACATCCTGACAGATAGGTTCAGTGCTAACTTTACCCCCCTCTCACCCCCTAAAGGGCCCATCTCCACACCTGAAGAATGCAAAGTTCCTGTAATCACGGCTGCACAGGTAAAAACCACACTCTCCAAAGCCAAGAACACAGCATCCATGGGACCTGACAACATCCCAGGCTACATTCTACACGAACTACAAAATGAACTGGCACCCCACCTAAGTGCCATGTTCAATCACAGCCTCACCTCAGGCTTTGTGCCCACTGAATGGCACACAGCGACGGTTATCCCACTCCACAAAGGGGGAGCCACCATGGACCCCGGGAACTACTGCCCCATTAGCCTGACGAGCCTGGTCTGCAAGGCCATGGAACGTATCATCATGGAACTTATAAACAAAGACATTGGTAATCTCCGAACTCTGGACCCCACCCAGTTCGGGTTTGTAAAAGGCAAATCATGTCTCCTAAACCTGATAAGACTTCTTTAAAGCAGTCACCAAAGCCGTAGAAGAAGGTAAGGTGGTTCACACAGCCTATCTAGTTCTCGCCAAGGCTTTCAACACTATCCCCCATTCCGGAATTATAGATAAACTCACTCAACTAGGTATAAAGCCCTATGTCACATGGGTTTCCAACTGGCTCACTGACAGAACCCACACTGTGAAAGTAGCAGACTCCAAATCAGACTTCAGACCAGTGACAAGTGGAGTACCACAGAGTTCAGTCCTGGGTCCTCTCCTGTTTGGTATTTACTTCTCTGAAGTACAGGCTAACACAGAAGGTCTTTGGCTAATGAAGTTCGCAGATGACTGCAAACTAGGAGCCATAATCGAAACTCCTAACGATGTGGACATCCTACAAAAGGGCCTCACTGAGACAGATGCCTGGTGTCAAAGCCATGGCCTCAAGCTCAATACCAAAACGTGCACTGTCATCCCCTTTGGTAAAAACTCTGTACCCATGAACTACCACATAGGCGGTAGTCTACTTAACACCGAAAACATGATAAGAGACTTTGGGACACAGGTGGACAGTAGTCTCTCCTTGGATAATCACATTGTCATAGTAGTCAGGAAATCCTTCCACGTGGCACACCCCATCGCAAAAGGTTTCTCATCCAGGAAAAAAGATGTCATTGTTCCCCTCTACTCGTCACTCATTAGACCCATTATAGACTACAACGCCTCTTTTGGTATGTACCTCACAAAACATCTACAACAACTGGAAAGGCCGCAGAAATACCTCACAAAGAGGATTACTGGCCTCAAACAGATGCTCTATGCAGACCATCTCAAAAAACTCCAGCTTTACTCCATTGCATATCGCCCACTCAGAGGCGATCTCTGCCTAACATACAAAGCTATGTCAAACCCAGAGCTGCTGGACATGCTTCACTTAAAGAAATCTTAATCACTCCGAGCTACACGCTCTAGGGACCTAAACCTTGTCACCACAATAAACAGAACATACCGGAGGGATAGATTCCTGTCGCAGAGACTTCCTAGATACTGGAACAAACTATCTATCTATATCAAACAAAGCTCCTCATTAGCACTCTTCAAGAAAAATCTTGATGACTGGATGGGAAATAGGAAATTCACCCCGGGGATCCCTTCTGTGGCTCTGCTCAACAGGGGCACAGGAAAATAATTTTCTTGGGTGGCGAAAGCCAGGGTACCTTTTTGGCTAGGCTTATATAGGCCCTAGGGCCAATAGCCTAGTACCTACCTATGAACCTATGACTAAGGATCAAAGTGTCATAGGAGTACACAGCTCTGCCACCACTGGTTATTAAACTACAAGACTATGGGCCAGCAAGGTTTAAAATACAAACAGATAGCTTTTACAAGTAATTTTACTTCTGGAAAAAGAAGCGAGGAATAACGCAGAAACACAATCTTCCAACAACTGTTAAATAAACAAGACTAAGGTCCCAGAACAAAGTTAAAAATAATTCTTTGAGAAGACCACTGCCAGTACTTTCAATAAGTTTCTTGCAATATATAGTTAAGCTACAAGATCCTCAGTTGATTTCTTGGCTCACCCTGTGGATATCATGTTGACATGTTTCTCTGTAAGCCCTGGTTTAATGCCAGCCTTCATAAATTTGGGAGATAATGATGAGGGCTCAGCTAAATGGTGATGGACAGGCCACTTTGGAGTTAAACTCAGGCTCGATAACCTTTATGTTTCTTTATCAAGCAGAAATGTCTCATGAAAAAGACAGCATTCACCTCTAGACAGATCTGTTTTGCAATTGATCAACCAGTTATACTCTTCAGGCTGGTCAAAAAGATATGCAGTCTGGTTTATTGAGCTATCTAAGTGGCTTTTTCACCCAAAAGATGCTAGCTGGCCATTTTATTTTTATTACAATATGACTGCATTTTTGCATTTGGTCTCTTCTACTATAATAACCTCAGGGGGTATTGGCAGTGTTTACCATGCTATCATACCTTGGCAAGGGGTTGAGGTTTGTATGAATTATTATAATAATTTCATGACCTTGATTTCAAGAATGCTCACAGTTATCTGTAGGTTGGGCCTTTGCCAGGTTTGCCTGTTTTTTTTTTTTTTTTTTTGCTAGACTAGATGGGCAGGTACTAATTATTTATCAGATTGTAATTACCTATTTGAATTCTGGAAACTTCACAACTTAATTAAAGAACTGGAGTATCCATGTCTGAAAAAATCTATTATTTGGCATAACCATCTTTGTAGTTAATGCTCAATCACTAACCTTCAAGACATTTGTAAAATTGCTGAGAAAGTAGTGTGGGTGCTCCTCAATTCCTTTATGACAGAATATGGAGTTAACCAACCATCTGTTGGTTTCACAGACTAAGCATAACACTTAGACTGCTCATACTAAGGCAATCAATGACCTTCTAGTGGCAATACATATTCAGTTCTGGTCCTCCTTGATCTATGTTTAGTATTCCACATGGCTGACCATGGAATTCTTTTGGAATATCTCTATACATCTTACTGGCACAACCCTTGACTGGTTTGTCTTCTACCGTTTATGATGAACCTATAACGCTCTGTGCAGAATTAATTCCTTTTCCATCTTTCCTCCGAGGTCCAATGATTCAGAAACCCCGTATTGGGACTGTTACTGTTTTCTATGTGCATGCTTTTACTATGGTATCTAACTCAAAAGAGCAAGTTACATTACTGTTGATATACAAGTGACGTTTAGTTATACCTTTCTTTCCCTCAGGAGCATACATCACTTATAATCACCCCTGCAGGCAATCCAGAAGCTATTCAGTCATGGATGTCTGTAAATATTACTATAGCTAGCTGTGTTAGTCAGTATGTAGGCTAGTTTCTGCTGAAGTTTCAGGTATGAGGTAATCCCTGTTCCCCTCAACACCCCTCTAAGTACAAACAACTTTTGGGTCTCTACAATATGTAAGGTAACTGTTTTACTCTATACAGATTCTGATCATTTTTTGGTGAGATTTTATGCTGAGTTTACTCTTCTAGCACTTTTACTGTTTGTTTATTTTACTTTTGTGACTGCTGTCAACTGCATATTTACTGAAAAAGAATTTCCAAGACAAGGAAGAGGCTCCTCAGCTGCAGCAAATGTCCATAAAATCCCAAAAAACAAAACTGAAAGAGGCAGCCAAAACACGACAATAAGAAGCCGACTATTTATTAGAAATAAAATGAAAAAATCCAACAAGGCCAAAGACTTAAAATTCAGTAAGCGCTTTCACATTCAAAGGGAATGCTTCATCAGACTTTTAACTGTTGACTTAATTGCATATTTAGCTTCTATACTTGGTAGATAAGACTGCTTATCCTTACATTAGCAGGGTAAACTCTGGGCTTTGCTATGGTACATTCAGTACCTTAATATGTTCTTTTATGGTGTTGTGCATATGTACATTTTAATGCTCATGTTCACACAGTTTTACACATATTCACACTTCTAGTAGCTGGATTATTGTGATCCTTTGTGTTCTTATTATCAATTTTTGTATTTTATGTATAAAATACTACACCATGTTGCTAGGCATTATACGTAAGTTTTCACTGTAATAAAGTGTCAAGATTCCCTGCTTCTCCCTTTAACTGTACCCTTGCAATCACCTGCCTTTCCTCTTGGGTTCTGCACAGTTTGTTTTACTGAAATATGGCTGCTTTCTCTGCAGATACTCTGTAGAGTGATTGTAAAGGTATTGATACATTTATTATTACTGTCTGATCTGGAATCACTTTAACAAAACAAAAACAAGAAACATGCAAGGCCTGTCCCAGCTGCTGGTTTTAATCTGAACAGTAACACAAATTGTTCATCATCCAGTTACTATACAAATGCTAAATGTAATTACTTGTACTGTGAGCTGTTCCATTTGTTTTCTCTCTGCCTAGTGGGGTCCCTATGACCTAGGGATTACAATGTAAGTTTTAAGTTTTGTACCATAACACCTGTGCTCACTGAACTGCAAGGCATTGCTTACCTTCCAGAAAAAAAAATTTGCTCTCTTTATTTATTATTGATAACCCTTTAGAGACTGTTGCTGTTATTTAGTCAAGTGTAATACTACTGTTCGATTAATTTTATAGTTTCACAGTTTCTTTCTCAGGGTACCAGTACTCTGTGAATCCCAAATCTTTATCAACATCCAATGAATACCAGGGCTCGTGATTTTCTCTTTTTTATGTAACATAGAAAAACAGCTGGAATCAATATCTTTTAAGCCATCCTTCCTTCCTTTCTACTCATTAGGTCCTTCTTTAGCTCACTTTATCTTATTTACTCAAATCATCATGGTGCAGCAAGCTGAAGAAAAATCAAATATTTATCTATCAATATACATACATATGAGCACCGCGGTGGTGGTGCTGCGGTAGCGTTGTCGCCTCACAGTAAGATGCTATCCGGTTCAACCCTCAGCTAGAGCGTCTTCTGCGTGCAGACATGCGTGAATGGGCGTTCCTTCGTTGAAGGTTGTGCGTCAGGGCTGGCAACTCGGTACATAAAAATCAGCTGGCAATCATTAGCGGACCGGAGTTCTGCTGTGGCGACCCCTAACCGGGAAAAGCCGAAAGACACAACAACAACATCTATCAATATACATACATACATACATATCTATATCTACCTATCTATATATACATACATATCTATATCCATCTATACATGCATCTCTCTTTTTCTTTCTCTCTCTCTATATATATATATATATATATATATATATATATATATATATATATACATATATATATATACATACAAATTGCAAGAAAAACACACCCAAACTATAGTTTTTGTGATATCTTAAACCTACTGTAATGGAGGCCCATAAGATATATGCAAATAACCCCTTACGGACATCCAGTGTTTTAGCTACATGGCTTCTGAATGTACATGACTTTTTTTTATTTTCTAAGTCTTTATAGTTATATTCTGGCTAATAACACCAAACTGCACTAGCTGTGGACATGCATGTTTCAGACTTTTTATTGACCTCATCAATACAGCATAAATGGATAGTTTCGCTAAATTTCAGAAACACAGGGTCTTTAAACCCAGCTAATGCCAATAAAGATTAAGGTGCCTGCAAAATATCCCCACTAACATCCAAACCAAAGGATAAGAAGGTCAAAGAGACAAACCATTGAGTAAAAACTGCAAGAAAAACCACCCAAGCTACAGTTTTCACAGTGTGATACCTTAAACCTCCTATAATGGAGGCCCATGGCATTATGTGCAAACATGCCACTCTCTCTGCTTGTTTGTACCAAGCTGAACTGAGGTGGGCTACTAGCCACAACTATCTAAGGTGAGATACCAGATGACTAGAAGCTGCTGAGCTTCCAAAACAACACAATTTGCCTGCTTTTGCTTATACTATTTACTGCAGTTTTTTTATGCCTGCCGCCTACTTTCATGCTGTATTAATTTACTGTGTACTCAAGTACGCTGTTGCACTGCAATTGCCTGGTTCACTGTGATGCAAAAATCAAATTTTGTTGATATTTTCACCGTTTACAAAGCTTTTTTGCTGTTTTCACTGTTTGGTAAGTATTTACTAGTATTTTTTTCAGTTTTAAAGCTATCTGTTCTGCCTGTTCTGGTTTTCCTGCCAAGCAGTGTTTAATTAACTGATCTGTTAACTGTTTAAAACATTCTTTAGAGCCTCCTGGCAGATTTTCTGCTGCTTTAAATATTTTTTTCAGTGTCTCACTGCTATTTTTCTGCTGTGTTAAGCATTCTCTAGTGTTTCCCTGAAACTAGGGTAGCTAGTAGCTGTAGCATAGTCTAGATCCAGGCCTGCTGTTTCTGGATATTTCTGACAATATGACAGGGTGGCAGTGGATGATCCAGAATTGGTTCTGATATATCCAACAACATATTGGAGGTGTCAGGTGTAGGTATAATAAACTCCTGTTGTTCCAGTTCTGGAACCTCCTCCCACCCTGTTCGTCATCTCTCCCCTGTTCCATTGGTTGTGGGTGTTCACAGAAGCCATCGCCCAGTTGTCACTAACACCTTGGGTGATTTTAATGTATATAATTTTTCCAGCAATGAAATGAAGCCAGAACATTGCAATCTGTTTGCCAAAGGGTTTACCTTTGTGCCCTCACAATCCCTGGATATTGCCAGTACTTCAATGGATCTAGGAATTAACACACGTAAATTAAATCTGAAAATTCTTTTTAATAATTCCCTTTCTGCTTGTTTCGTCAATCCTTTGGCTATAAATAGCACTTATAACCCTCCACTCCACCCTGTGGTTCAACTATTCGAGAACATTTGTGAACATGACATACGTAATTCCAAGTTCTCAAAGAGAAACACTAATGTAAATGAAAAAAGGTTAATTGATGAAATAAAGGTTTTTGCGCATGCAACTAGAATTATGCAACCAGGCAAGGGGGGAGGGGTAGTTTTAATGAACTACGATTATTATAATGAGAAGATGTTATTTATTTTACAAGGAAAAGTGTACACAAAAGCTTCTCTAAATGAGCTAAATGTGTCATATAACAAAATAAAAAATGAACTACAAGATCTTTTCATTGAAGGATCAATTACTATTGATAAGCTTAATTACCTATAAGTTCCCTATCCTAGACTATCTGTAATGTTTGGACTGCCAAAATTACACAAGGATCTCACACAACCTCCTATGCACCCCATAGTTGATTCTAAAGGTTCTATCACTCACCCCTTGGCAAAGTATTTGGACAAGTTAAAAGAACATGTACTTAATGAAACACACATTTGTAAGGACTCATGGAGTTTTTTAGAAGCAATTGATAAAATACCTTTTAAAGATACCTATATGTTTATAACCATTGACATCAAGGATTTATATTCAGTAATACCCCATGATACAGGGTTAGACTGGTTCACAGAATACCTTTATGAGAAAGGTATAGCGCACTTTGATGCTCTGGTTTATGTACACTTGATGGAAATGGTTCTCAAAAACAATTTTATACTTTTTAATAAGGAAATATATTTACAGCAAGAGGGAGTGCACATGGGGCCAGCATGTGGTGGGCTATATGCCAACATTGTGGTGAAACAATGGGAGAAAAAAAATTCTTGTTCCCCTCAAAGAATTTTGGATATATTAAGTTTTATACCAGGTTTTTGGATGACATGTTTATTTTATGGGATGGACCTAACTAACTTCTTAATGATTTTATTGCATATATTGGAACCACCACTGATTTCTTAAAGTTTACACACACTAGTGATTTTAATATGATTTCTTTCCTTGATATCCTATCAGGATAAGAAGTTTGTTTCAAAGATCTTTAGAAAAAATACCTAGTCTAACTCTCTACTACATTATTCTAGCACCCACCCTATGAAACAAAAGAAAGCCAATTTGTGCGTGCAGCACGCATGGTGTCTTTAATGGATGAATTTCTGAATGAATGTGACACTCTGAAAGAAATGTTTCTAAGAAGAGGTTACCCTCATAAATTTATTATTAACATTATGACTGAGGTTGTTAAAAGGGAGAGAGGTTTTTACCTCCCCTTACTTTCTGGTGATAATACATCCATTATCTCACCTTCATCCAACATTGATGACATCAGCATAGTGGAAGAAAGTAGAGATTTTAAAACCTCATTTATTACTGTTTTTACTGATGAGATTTTCATTTTAAAGGATATTTTAATGAAAAACTGGTCCATTCTTAAACATGAAAAGAATATTAGATCTGTGATAGGCTCACAACCTACTTGTTCTTCTTTCTGCTTTTCCCGGTTACGGGTCGCCACAGCGGAACTCCGGTCCACTAATGAATGGCAGTTGATTTTTATGGTGCTGAGGTGCCAGCTCGGCGCCCAACCTTGAACGAAGGCACGCCCATTCACGCATGTCTTTTGAACGCCAGTCGACCGCGGGGAGGACATGCAGGCTCCACACAGCCAAGAACCGAACAGGAGAACCTCTTGCTGTGAGGCGACAACACTACCACGGCTTCCTATTGTGTACAAAAAAGGAAAGAATTTAAAGAACATTTTTGAAACTAGGAGCCTGTTCTTTCACCAAAAACCTGGTTCCATGAATAAGTGTGGTAGATGCAACTACTGTAAATTTGTAAAAGAAGGTAATATATTTTGTGCCAGCAATGTGGAAATTAAGATCAGGCAGAAATATAACTGTTGTTCTGAGAAAGTAGTATATTGTGCTATGTGCACTTTCTGTTCATTGTTTCTATGTAGGCAATACTGACCGGATGCTGAAGTACCGCATCTATGAACATTTATATGATATTAAAAATACTAAAGACACCAATGCATTAAGCAAGGACATAATGGAGAACAACAATCATTCATTTTTATTCTTCATTATAGACAGTATTAGCACTGATGTTAGAGGAGGTGCATGGTCACTATTGGAAAAAAGAGAATTATATTGGCAGCTACACTTGAATGCAGGGAACTGGCCAGGCTTAAACGAAAATATTTCCATCAGCTCCTTACTGAAATTAAAGGCATTGGAGAGGTAATATGAGCTCCCAAATAATTACTGTTTAATATATTGTCACACACACAGATTATCATATTGTTTATTTTACATGGTTTTAAATGTTATTTTATTTACTTTATTTTATTTTACATTTGTTGACAGGGATAGTCCGACTGGATGCATGTCCATTTTCAGCGTAGTCTTGGGGAGAAAAGCTCCAAGGTAAACAGAAACATTAAAAATAAGCTAACATGGTGTGAATGACCTGATATCCACCTCACTGGATTACATAAAGAAAGACATGGTTGAACTCTCTGAGTATGTGTCCCAGGCAGGTGTATCCCTAGCTTTGAGAAGCATACTACCCTCACCTAAAATGATGCCACAATATAAACAAAAAATGATTGATTTCAATAATTGCCTCAGTTTTGGTAGCACTCAAAGGAGATCCAGTTCCTGTCAGCCTGGGAAGCCATGGTCAACAAAACTCGCTGCTTTGCCAGAAACGGTTTGAACCTGGCACCCCTACGCTTTCGGCTGCTGGCAAAGGCTCTTGGCTCCCTCATAGTGCCTTTTTTAGGCAAAGTCTCGAAAACAACATTACCAACATGAAATTAACCAATCAGAACAAAAATAAGGGTCATGCTGCTGAATGCTAGGAGCTTAAACCAAAACCTGCACTCCTTGGAAGCACTTCTGTGCAGTCACAGAAACCTGGTTTAAGGCCTCAGAGAGTACCCTGGCCCTGCAAGGCTACAATGCCTTCCACACCTTTAGACCACAGAATGAACATGTGAAAACCAAAGGAGGCGGTCTTTCAATCTATACTACAGATAAATTCACCTCCTGTTTAGTTAAACCTGACAACTCCGTGGATTTACTCCAGGTCCAATTTACGGTGGGTAAGACCCCCATTCAAGTCCTAGCCAGTTATAGATCCCCCTCCATGGGTCACAATACCCATGAAGCCTACTTAACCAAACTGAAGACAATCCAAATTTTTACTGAACACACTGATTATGGAGGATTTCAGTTATCCCAATATCAACTGGGAAACCTACGCTAGTCCAAACTCACTAGCACAAAAGTTTTTTGACCCTGCGAATTCAAATGCCCTGGAACAAATTGTCCATACCCCGACAAGAGGAACAAACATTCTAGATCTGGTCCTCACCAATATGTCAAACAGGTGCACTGCTGCAACTGTTGGACCCTCATTAGTTAAAACTGACCACGAATCAGTAACCTTCAAACTGACATTAACACCAGAACTCACAAACGGTGAAATCAGACTAAAACACTGCACCAAGGCAAACTATAACCCATCCCTACGTGAAGGTATAAATGCAGTCCAAGCCCCACCCCAAGCTGAAAATGGTAACTATGCCGAAGCTTACACTAAAGCCCTATACAATCACTTGCATCGGTGTATAAATCCGGCTGTACTAGAGAGAATCAAAGCCTGAGCCCCAAGTAAAAACAAGCTGCCATAGTGGACATCCAGCATCAACAAGCTCTACAATAAACACAAAAAGCTGCTGTCTAAGAAAACAAAGGCAAGGCCCCAACAATGGAAAATACCCTCCTCAGCCTCAAAAGGCAAATAAGAAAACTTGTCAAATCCTCCAAGAGCTCCTTTGAGAGAAACCTAGCAAATACTGCCAAGGATAACAATAAGGCACTTTTCAGCTGCGTATGTAACCTAAAGGGTAGGACCCAAACATGTGCAGAACTAGTGGCCAACATTATCACATACACTGACCCCACAGAGATAGCAAACCTGCAAGTGGCTAGGTTTGGTAAAAATATTACTCCCTTATCCCCTCCTAACTTACAACAAACTCTCCCCCTCCCTACATATCTGAAGAACAGGTCCTCAAAGCCCTGTCCAAGGCAAAAAACGCAATCTCTGTGGAACCAGATGATAACCCAGGATGTCTTCTAAACAGGCTAAAACATGAACTAGCATCATCCACTAAGTACCCTTTACAATCATAGCCTAACCACAGGCTTTTTTTCCTGCACAATGGAGAACAGCTACAGTTATTTTCCTCCACAAAAGTGGCTTAGCAACAGACCCTGGGAATTACAGACATACAAGTCTGACTAGCCTCATCTATAAGGCCATGGAATGTATTATTATGGACCTCATAAATAAAGACATAGGTGACCTCCAAATCCTGGTTCCTACCCAATTTGGCTTTGTGAAGGGCAGATCCTGTCTGTTAAATCTGGTGGATTTCTTTGAAAATGTGACCAAGGTCACTAATTAGGGCAAATCTGTGCACACAGTATACTCTGACTTGCCAAAGGCTTTTGACACAATCCCACATTCAGGCTTTACCGATAAACTTAGCAAACTGAATGTAAACCCCTTCATTGTAAGATGGCTTGTCAACTGGTTAACAAACGGGACACACGCTATCAACCAGCAGACTTGTTACCAGTGGGGTGCCACATGGCTCAGTGCTGGGTCCCCTACTGTTTGGTATACACTTCTCAGACATTCAGGTCAAAACTAAGGGGTTGTGGCTGACCAAATTTGCAGATGACTACAAACTAGGTGCAATCACTGAATCCCCAAATGATGTCAGTATACTCCAGCAGGGAGTGCTGTATTAGTCACACTCTCAAACTGAATGCAAAGAAATGCATCATCATTCCCTCTGGCACAAACAATGGCCCTTTACACTATCAAATCAACAATACCCTAAGTACCTATGAAGTGGTAAGGAACCTGGGGCCACAGGCTGACTGTGACCTTATTTTCAACCACCATGTGTCTACCATAGTAAGGAAAGCTTTCCACATAGCACACTTGATTAGTAAAGGCATCGCCTCGAGAGCAAAAGAAGTTATACCCCTCCATACTCGGCACTCATCCGGCCCATAATTGAGTATAACGCCCCATTCAGCATGTGCTGTACTAAGCACCTGCAGCAATTAGAGAGACCTCAGAGGTTTCTAACAAAGAAGATCAGGGGCTCCAGCATGTGCCTTACATTGACTGACTAAAGTCCCTATCACTATACTCTGTATCGTATAGACTTTTTAGGGGAGACTTATGCCTGGTCTACAGAGCAATCCAAGACCCAAACCTAATGAACTAGCTTCATATCTGTAAATCAAATGGGTCTAGGGCTACACATTCCAGGGACTTAAATATGGCCTGCGACTTAATAGGATATGCTGGAGGGACAGACTTATCTCCCAGCAACTGCCACTTCTTTGGGACAGGCTACCAATTCATGTGAAACAGAGCAGCTCTATAACACTGTTCAAGTGGAAACTGGACAACTGGATGGGGCACCATCAATTCTTACCAGGGGTAGTGCCCACAGCCCACCTGGACATGGGCAGTCATCAATAAATGCAATCTTGGGTACTGAATAGCACTTCTATGGTATTACATTGGGTTGAAATGGCTAGGCTTAAAATGACCTCTGGATCGATAGCCTAGTAATCTCCTATGATCTTACCTTCTTCAACAGACATGCCTGACTGTCACAGGTCTTCTCTCTTACAAACCATCCCTTTGCAGGAAACTCTCATTTCCTCTTACCTTCTTCCTGTCTGTCCCAAATTTTCTTTATTAGATTATCTTCTGCTTTACTGAGTATGTGTCTGAACCAAATCGTAATCTGTTCTCTTTCATCTTCACTGCAATTGGAGCTATTTAGGCTTCTGCTTTGATACCCTCTTTTCTTCCTCTGTCCCAAAGTGTGCATCGTACGACCTGTCTCAGGCACTTCAACTGTATCACCTCATCTGATCTGCCTTTACTGCTTAGGTTTGTGTACCATAAAGAACTATTGGTCACACCACTGTTTTGTACACCTTATTTTCAGCTTCTTTGGAATTCTTCTGTCACGAACTGCCCTTGACACTCTGTGTCAATTAGTGCTCCTCTGATTCTAGCTTTGAACTCCTCATTCAGACTTCCCTACATGCCAAATACCACTCCCAGACACTTGAAGCTGCTAACCTGTTCTACTATCTTACCTTCTATCTCTGTTCTCAGCTTCTTCTGATTTCCCACATTTGCTGCTATTACAACCATCTATACACCATTTCAACCCATGTGCTTTAAATTTTGCATTCCATTCTGCTATCATTTGTTGAACTTCTTGTTCAGACTCTGCCTGTAATGCCACAATGTCGGCATACAGCAGCTCTGCTAATCTGTCCTCTCTTACCTGTTTGGTAATATAGTCCACCACCAGTATGGACAGCAGTGGGTGTAGAAATGAACCCTGATGCACATCACTGCCACTGGGAATCTGAGAGTCCATATACTGGTCGTACTTGTGTCATTGAGTCCTTGTACATAGACTGCACTAATACTAAAAATGTTTGTGAGACCTTGAAGCATCACAGAACTGCTCAAATCACCTTTCTTGGGACATTGTCATATGCTTTCTCCAAGTCTAGGAATGCCCAGATGGAGTCTTTCCTCATATATATATATATATATATATGGGAGCCCTTCATTTGTTCGAACTTTCAAATGTTCGAAACTCATATGGCCGACACCATATGAGCGAACGTTTGAAAGGCCGACAAATGATAGCAGTGGTCCTGCTACAGTGCAGGACTAGGAGATTCCCTTTCCTGCACTGTAGTGCGATCTCAGAGTGAGAATATTTAAGTAGCAGGGGGTATGGGGGGGTGCAGGGGGCCTTGCTCCCCTGCATAACACAGTTTTACTGTGTTTACAGGTAGGTAAATGGTGCTATTTCAGGATGTCTGTCTTTCGGAATGTCGATCATATGGTGTCGGCCCTATGAAAGTCGGCATTCTGAAAGGTTGACATTCTGAAGTAGACCCATATATATATATATATATATATATATATATATATATAAAACTGAAGTACGAACAGTGTTTGGTTTCACAGAGGGGTTCTCAGTGGGAGAAGGTGTACATCAGGTTCAGCTCTGAGCCCACTGCTGTCCATACTAGTGATGGACTACGTTAGCAAACAGGTCGGAGGGGAGAAATTAACAAAGTTACTGTATGCATATGATGTGGCATTACAAGCAGACTCTGAGCAAGAACGTCAGCAAAAGATAGGGGAATGGAATCCAAAACTGAAGGCACATGAGATGAAACTAAGTACAGCTAAGACAGTTGTAATGGCAGCAAATTGCAGAAATCAGAAGAAGCTGAGAATTTAGATAGAAGGGAAGACACTGGAACAGGTTAACAGTTTCAAGTACCTGAGAGGGGTAGTTGAGGAGAAGTGAAGTCTGAGTGAAAAGGTCAAAGCAAGAATCAGAGGAGCACCAATTGACATTGAGTGTCAGGGGCAGTTTGTGTATGACAGAAGAATGCCAAACAAATTGAAAATTAAGGTGTACAAAACAGTGGTGTGATCAGTACTACTGTATGGTACCGAAACCTAGACAGTAAAGCCACAGCATATGGAGATACTAGAGGTGATGGAAATGAAGTGCCTCAGACAGGTAGTAGGATACATACTGTGGGACAGACAAAGAAATGAGGACATAAGAGCAGAGCCAAAGTAGCTCAAATTGCAGAAAAGATCAAAGAGAACAGATTATGATGGTTTGGGCACATGTGCAGAAAAGCAGAAGACAATCTGGTGAAGAAGATTTGGGACAGACAGGAAGAAGGTAAGAGGAAACAATGGCATCCAGCAAAGAGGTGGATGGATTGTATGCGAGAAGATCTGAGACAGTGAGGCATGACTGTCAAAGAAGCAGGAGTGTAGCATTGAATCGAGAGAGATGACAACAGTTAACAAGACACCCTGACCTCATGTAGAAAAATGGGAAGAGGAGGCTGATGATTAAATACATATATATATATATATATATATATATATATATATATATACATAAGTATGAGTCTACTTTGACCCAAGCAATCTTCTACAAAACTTAAATAAGTGAGCTGAGAACTGCGAAAGTGTGTTTCAACGAAAATGCACTTAAGTGAAACTCAGTACACTGAGTAGTTGTCATACATCACTGTACAGTGAGGATAAGGGAATATTCCCTTTTCCCAACTGTAGTGCAATCCTGGAGTTAGTATGCAGCCCCGACATGGGGGGTGCAGGGGGGCTTGCCCACCTGCATAAATGTGTGCGTTATTTTTTTTGTGTGTCTCTTTTTTGTTTCTGTTCGGTGTACTGCGTTTCGCGAAAGTACGTTTTCATTGACGTGTGGCTTTCGGTGAGTATATTATATATATATATATATATATATATATATATATATATATATATATATATATATATATATATATATATATATATATATATATATATATATATATATTATATATATATATATATATATATATATATATATATATATATATATATATATATATATATATATATTATATATATACATATATATATTATATATTTATATTATATATATTTATATATATATATATATTTATATATATATATATATTTATATATATCTATATTATATATATATATATATATATATATATATATATATATATATATATATATATATATATATATATATATATACACACACACACACACATGTACATATATAGCTGTCTATATATATATATATATATATATATATATATATATATATATATATATATATATATATATATATATATATATATATATATATATATATATATATATATATATATATATATATATATATATATATATATATACACACACACATATATAATCTCTGACAGTTTACAAGCATTCCAATAAATGATCACAATTGTTTTTACTTATTACAAAGCTTGTAAACTGTCTGTGAAACTTTTTTTTTTTTTAAGGCAACTACCTTAAAAGAAAAACTATTTTGATACATAGTTTTACAAATCTAATAAGCAGACAAACATTTTTTCTAAGGTTTGGCACCATCCAATAAGTTGACCTAGAGTAGATGCCGTAGTGTCCTCTCCCTTCTTATAATACTGCTTGTTGTAGCAAGGTACAGGTATAAGAAACTGGATACAACTCAAATGATTATGATCAGGACTTCAGTTATAGCTAACTTATTTATGTGACTGAGACATGATGCCAAGAAATCATCTCAAGAGAGAAGCTCAAGAGATGAATCTTGGCATCCATGTTGAGAATACATAAGGGCTATGAATAGTGAAACTTAATCAAAATTCCTTGCAATGCATAGAGCTTTATCTACTTCATGTACTACCAGTTACAGAAAAAAACACAAAGTATTTACCAGCTCTCAAAGCTTTTGAAAGCTGGTAAAACACTTAGTCTTTCCAAAAAGACAGCAGAAAGACGTGATGTGTCCCTTCTAAGAACTAATGGCTTTAAGAGATATTTGGCACTTTGTTGTCAGACTTTTTGTCTGTAACTGTGGCAGATCTAAGTCTCTAACATCTTTTAAAGTTGTTTTAACTTCTGCCCCGGTTCTTTGTCTGATGGGGCTGTCAGCTGTTAATCCCTAGCACAAAACCTGATCTTAACAGTACTTAAGGATGCTTACCAAAAGCTGGTTAAGCACCTTTCTGATGTAAGACAGGTGCTTAACAAAACTGGTCTTTTTCCTATTTTTGGAGCATATCTGTGGAGTTCCATGCACTACAAGTTTCTTATAGTGAGGTTCTTACATAAATGTTGCTGTTATTAGTGAGCCTTGCACTGACATACAGATGGGAACCACCACAGAACTGTGTTAAAAACCTACTGACAGATTTGAAAGCAGTGGAACACTTTGTGCTGACTCAAGCTAAAAAAAGTAAGTTTGGTATAACAAAGTGTTGAATAGATTTTAAAGCTGTTGAGTAATTAGAAATATATTTCACTACTGGCTGCTGTTTGTGTGGGAGTGTGTGATGTGCTACAGGTTTTAAAGCTGCTAGACAATCTGTTCTGTTATACTTTGACTGGTAACACATAGAGCTAACAAAAAAATGCCTCCTTTTTTTTCTTTCCAAAGAATTATGACTGGGCTTCCAATCATATCTTCATTTTGTTATGCATTCTTGAAATGAATTCCAAGGGTAGAAACAAAAGAGAAAAGGATTTTACTCTGAAACAAGTTTTATTTAGTGCTTTATTGACTGACCCTTAACTGACCAGAAAGCATGGTTGATCCATCCCAGCTAGTACATTGTTAAAAAAGTGCAGCTACAAAAGAAATCATATTTCAAAACATAATTAGAATCATTTGAACCAGTCCATGCAGTCATCGTGAATGTGGAATATTCTTTACTGCCTTTACTCTTCATCTCTATAAGTTAACATCATCATATTTTTACTATCATCTTTCAGAGTGCTGACTATAGAATATAGAGAATTATGATCGGGTCTCAGATCATAACATGTATATTATGCATTTGAGACTTGGATCCCATGAAATTCAACTCAAGAGTGAAGCCCAAGACGTGAATCTTGGCATCCATATCGATGCAACCCTGCTTTTTCATTAATTGCTCTCCAAGAGTCTTTCAGCTCTTCAGATATATCATGTAATTACTGTAAAAATATCAAACGGGACAACAGTTCTGACTGAAAGCAGGCAGTTTAATATTCATATTTGTGATAGATTCAATTATAAATCAAAGCTTGTGGTATATATAGTTACGTGCATATATTGTTTTATGAGGGATGTGCCAGAAGAAAGTTTTATCATAGAATCATATGAGCATTTACATGCTGTTGAGATGTCAGCAGTAATGCATTTGCTAAGGTGTTTCTAAATGTATTTAGTACACATGCCATATTCTGTTTACTACTATCAATCAAGTATAAGAGTTTAATATTAGGTTTGATGCTGAGTATGATCTTGATTGGAAGGAATATATATGGCAGCTGAAGTTAGAAGCATGCTGTTTCCCATATTTGAATGATAAAAAAAATTTTAAAGTGATTCTAAGAAGAAAGGGATTGAACATTTCTGTGTGGAGTCTGCATGTCCTCCCCATGGTCAAGTGGGCGTTCGAAAGACATGCGTTGAATGGGCGTGCCTTTGTTGAAGGCTGGGCATCGGGCTGGCAACTCGACAGCATAAAAACCAACTGCCAATTATTAGTGGACCGGAGTTTTGCTGTGGCGACCCCTAACTGGTAAAAGTCGAAAGACAAACAACAGTCACCTAAGATTATTGGTCTTCGAATATCATGTGGTTTTGAATAATACTATACAATTAATTTGATTTTACTATGTGAGTTGTCTGATGCATTTCTGGTATAGGAAGAAAAGCACTTACAACAAATCAATTAAATTTCTGTGTTTATATTGTAAGGTAATTTTGTTTGTGATTTTTCCTTTTTAATGGCTTGCGGTATTGCATTTTTGCTCTGCATTTGTTGACTGCTTTGCAAGTTGTACAGTACATACTTATTTTTACATCTCTTTCTGTCATCTAACATTAACACACAGCTTACCCTTACTGATTCCTTTCTTTCACTCTCTGTTAACACATACTGTGTAGCTAGACAGTGCACAATTACTGTTTTCATTCTTTCTGTCTCCCATCTAACACTCCCTCACAAGCACTTTCACTACTTTAGGGGCAACACAAATTTCCCTCACCAGCACTTGCTCTACTTTAGGGGCAGATTATTAATCATATTTTTCTATCCCCCTTTTCCATATTCTGCTTTACTTCTATATTACCCCAACAGTATCAGTAGCAATATCTCTTTTCACAGCTACATTTCATCTGCTCAGTAAGTTGGTACTACTTATCTTTTAACAGAACTGAATTTATCTGCAAAATGTCAACAATCAAAGGAAATTCATGATAAGAATTCAGAACAAAGGAGAAAAATACAAGGACAGGTATGACAGTTGGGATAATGTAATGGTCCCACTGGGAGTGAAGGCTCATGACGTAAGAGCTTGTATTCTTATTCATAAAGAGACATTTTGTGACATTATTTTTAAGAATGCTTCTGTTTTGCAAAGTTTTTTGTGGGGAGTATGAAAAGAAAAAGAACTGCAGTCAATGGAATTCTTATACAGTTAAAGCATTTCACAGAGAAAAAAAATACATTTTCAATTTTGAACTGAAGTTGAAAAAGAAATTTTAAAGAGACCTTTATAAGCAAATTTTGTAAAGAAGTTATGGGCATTAGCAAAGTGTACAATAACAAAGAATTATGGACTGGTGTATGGGACTGTCATATTATACTGAAAATGGAGAAAGAAAACATTATTCATATCTCTAGTATGATAAATGTAGAAGGTCACAGGGGTGTTGTAAAATATCAGGAACAACCTAAAACATGCTTTTCCCCTATGGAAAAGCTGGCCATTGGATAAGTAATTGTGATAAGAGGAAATGTTATATTTCTGGGGAAACAGGTTGTGATATAAAAAGTGTGAACTGAAATGGTATAAATGCAACAAAATTGGACATATATGGATGGCCTGTAATATAGAGAAAAAGAATGAAGAAGAAAACAAAAGTGAGGATAGTATAAAGAGAGAACAAACAGTCCCAATAAACAATAAAGAGGAAGTAGGGAAGCAAGATCAGGATAAAAATAAAGATAAAGATAAAAAGACATGCATCTGGAGCGTTTCTCCCTGGGCCTCTGCTGAAAATTGGCTTTAGTCCAAGTCGGACTTTCCCGGTTAACAAATGTTAAACAAAATAAATAAAGAGAAAAAAAAATAAACAGAAGATAATATAGAAGAAAGTTCAGAAAAAAGTGATGAGGAAGATATAAATTGAAAATTAGTGAAAGGTAAAAAGAATTATATTACGAAAAGAGTAACACAAAGAAAAAGAAAGTTTGAAGGGGTAAGTGTAAAACAGAAAAAGAAAGGAAATGGATAATCCAAATGAGATAAATACTTCAAATTTACATACTTTCTGGTATGCTACAACAAAGACATAATGGCAATCTTAGAGTTCTTTCAGTAAATGTAAATACTATTAAAAATATAAGTAAAAGAACAGACATCCTAAACTGATGTAGTAATTGTGATGTCAATGTAATAATGTTGGAAAAATATACGATTTTTGACACAAAAAGAGAGATTATAAGCAAAGAAACTTTGGGGAGGAGATACAATATGGAACCTAGAAAAAGAACTATGTTCTGACATAGTTGTACTTTGTAGAAAGTCAGTGAAAATAATGAATGTAAGATTGGTAATGATGGGAAGATTAACTACTGTAGATCTCAGATGGCATAATCAGGTATATATAATTGTAGCACTGTATACCAATGTTACAAGTAAAGAAAGGGAACATCTACTTCATAAATTTCTGCATTATGTAGTAATTAATATGAATATAATACTAATGGGAGATTTTAATTGTGATTTGAGAAGAAAAAAGAAGAAGAGAGGAAATAATGTAAAAAAATGAAGTTATAAAATGTGGCAATTTAAAGATTTGGAATAATAATTTCTGGACATACAGTCAAGTTGCTTACAAGACTGAAATATATTATTTTATTATATCACAATGTTTACATTTACCTAAAGGAGAGATACTTGTAACAAGCTTTTTATATCACTCAGCCATATGGATAGAAACACATGAAAATAAGGAATATATCATTTTGGGGAAAGGAATAAAAAGAATAAGTGAGAAATTATGGGATGAAAATGAAAAGAAAGTAAGTATACAATTATGGAAAGATCACATTTCCACTAGATTGTGTTTTTATAAAAACTGATCTGAGTGGTGGCTACATTTTAAAGAAAAAAAAAAAAATATATATATATATACATATATTTATACATATATATATACATATATATATATATATATATATATATATATATATGTATATTTTAGAATGCCAGCCAGAAGTAAGAAAAGTGAAAAAAAAAACTAATTAACAAACAGCCTGTACAGATGCTTTAAAGGATTTGGAGATGAGTAACAGAGAATATTATGTGATAGAATAGAGAATTTATGACAATTTATGCCATGCTATGAGGCTCATTTGTTTAAATAGTGACATTTTCTGATAATCTACTGTAAACATAATCCCTTGTGTATAGGCGATGGGGAAAGTAAAAAATATCCAGCTTTCATATCTTTTATGTCTAAGGATGAAATTTTTAAATGACCTTAAAATTAGAGTTATGTAGTTAGATTTAAATGTTTGGGTGTAGTGGAAAGAAAAATATTCTTTCAGTCTCCAAATAAAGGTGTTATTCATTAAGTATAACATATGAGTATAATTGTTTTTTGGAGACTGAGATAGACAAAGTAAAAAATCTTTCCATTTTGCTGAATATTTACTGTCAATTAACCGAGTGATTGATTTGATTACTGAAGAAATTGAATAAAGTTCTATGTTGGGTAAAGCTATACACCTCCATTATCCCAGCTATACATATGGGTTGATTGAGAAATTCTGGGTTTGATTGGATGCCAAAGGAATTTTTTAATCATCGTGTTAAACTTTTTGATTACTAAATGTGTTGGGGATATAGAGATGGACTGAATTATATACAAGATTTTGGGGAGTAATACCATCTTTATAATTGATAACTTCTCATCCATGGAGAATTTTATTTTAGACAATCTAGTTATTACATTATCTATGTTTGCAATACTTTTATTAAAGTTCAGTTTTATAACATCTTTTATGCTGCTAGTAATAATTATGCCTAAATATGTTATTTGTTTAGATTGTGCTATATATTTCTTAAAATTATCTTGTATATAAATTTTCTTTTGACCATCTAAAATAATTTGTGTTTTATTGTGGTTAAATTTAAGGCCTGAGTTCCTTTGAAAAAGCTCCATATTGTTAAATAGTTCTGACAATGATGGGTCTTTGCCACCCAGTGTAATCAGAATGTCGTCTGCAAACATCTTAATTTTTGATGTTTCATTAAAACCCAATTCAAATCCTATTATATTAGTGTTATCCCTTATCAAGTTTGCCCAGGGTTCCATGATTAAGGTGAATAAAAGAGGGGACAGCGAGCAACCTTGTTTAGTGCCTTTTAATATTGGTATAGATTGAGAGATATTAGGACCTATTTTGATGTATGCATGACAACCATTATATAATTGAGTAATAAGGTTTACAAAATGTTCCGAAAAATTAAGTTCCCCCAAAAGAATGAGGAGATAATCCCAATTAATTGTATCGAAGGCGCAATTTATATCTAAACTAATTATAGTTAAATGTGTTTTTAAAATCTTTACTGATTCAATTAAGGTTAATATTCTCTTAATATTGTCGTAAGAGGTTCTATTTATTATGAAACCTGTTTGATCCGCCTCCACTAGATTAGGAAGAAAATTTTTGAGTCTATTAGCATATACGGACATAAATATTTTGTATTCTATATTTAGTAGGAATATAGGTCTATATGAATTACATTTAGTGGAGTCTTTGTCCTGTTGTAGAATAGGGGTTATAAAAGTATATTTCCACGATGGTGGGATGAAGTTTTTAGTTTGTACTATGTTAAAAACAGCATGTAAAACTGTGATAGCTTTATTAGGTAAAATTTTATAAATTTCTGGGATGATGCCATCATTTCCCGGAGCTTTGTTTTGTTTAAGTTCATTAATTTGCAGTTGAATGTCTTTGAGAGTAATCTGTCTATCAAGTAATTCAGCTTGCTCTTCTGTTAATTTTTTTGAGTTTTTACTAATGAATGCCCATATGTCTTTATTTGTATTTAATAATTTGGAAGACTGATTAAGATTATGAAAAAATTCTCTGAATTCGTTTAGTATATTATGTAAACCAGAGACCATTTTCTTCTTCTGTGGTGAGAAAATGTCATTAATATGGTTAAATTTATTTAATCTTTTAGTTTTGTTGGCTAGAATATTCATGGATCTAGGATTTGAGGAAAATGTAATGAGTTTAAATTTCTCTAAACTAATCATGGTTTTATGATTTAATATTTCAAGATACTTTTTGTTTAAAGAATTTATTTCTTTTTTTTGTCTTTGTCATATTTGTTTTTTAAAAGATCAAGGTTCAATTTGTCAAGATCAGATTGTATTTCTTTTAATTCTTTACCCCACATAAGTCTTTTTTTTTATACCGATTAGTTATTCTACCATATAAGTAGGATTTCATTGCGTCCCAAATAAAGACTTCAGATGTATCACTAGTTGTGTTAAGTTCTATGAAGTTATGTACTTCTTCGGATAAGAAAGCTTTAAAATCATTTAGTTTAGTGATATATGCTGGGATTCTTTTTATCTGTACATTAGAAGTTGAGTGGATATTTATATCAAAGGTTATGGAGTTATGGACAGAAAGGGGATATGTAATTACCTTTACTCTAGTTAAAGAATCAACCAAGTTATTAGAAACAAAGGCTCTGTCTATCCTAGAATATGAATTATGCCTATGTGAATAGAACGTGTAGAATAGAGAGTTGGGGTCTGCATAATTATTTACATCTTTTAGCAGGAGAGAATCAGAAAATTCTTTCAAAAGTCTAGCCGTTGACGAGATTTTTCTTTTACCAATAAAGGTAGAGACTTTGCTATCAAAAATACAGTTAAAATCACCAGCCAAAATGATATTACCCTTAGAAAAATGTAAGATTTGTTCTGTGTGTTGCTGTGCTGATTTAAGTCCAAAGCCAGGACTCCAGTATGTATTGATTAAAGTGAATATTTTGTTGTTGAATTCTATAATAACTGACGCTAACATACCTTTTTTACCTTGGTATGATTCTATTATTTTTGGTTTAGGTAATTTGTTATGCCATAATATAGCAACTCCCCTTTTTTTTCTTTGAATGTTCTGAACTGGCTAGAATAGAAAAGGATTTAGAGTCCAATTTAGAAATATCTTCTGATATCAAGTGGGTTTCTTGTAGAAATATTATTTGGGAGTTTTGCAATTTGAGGTATTTATTTAGAGATCTTCTCTTATTAGGATTGTTTAGACCATTAACATTGAGTGACAGACAATGTAAAGAAGTCATGAAGTAGTTTCTGTGTGTGATAATGCATATTGTCTATACATTTATTACTGTTTTGTCTGTTTATGTATAAAAGATAAATGTAAGGAATACCACTGCTTGATATACCTAAAAAATTATATAGGGGTAAAATCAAAGGTATATTAAAATAACTTTCAACTATGTAAGCTACAGTGAACATCGTAAACAACATTTTCAATAAATTGTAGCAAAAATTTTTAACAAAAAAACACCCAAGACCTTTCTGGAGTTATAAACTCCTAATTTGAGTGACATCTATCACTCAAATTATCATTCTAACTAGCAGCAAGTTTCAAACAGGAACTGCCTATTTGCAAACTGTTATATATTTAAATGTATGGCTTTTAAGTAAACTTATATTTCTTATGTACAGAAGTAAACACGACTAAAGTAGAATGATAATAAAATCAATAAATTGTTAAATATTATTAAGTAATTATGAAAAACTAAGTAAAAAACTGCCAGTACTGGAATACGAAGAAAAACTGCCACAACATTGTTCTTTAACGCGTTTTCGTCCAATTTAATACCATGAACTTCATCAGAATAAACATCCATACTTGTTTCAAGGTTTAAATAAGAAATAATATACCTCATGTGATCAAATAGACCAATAGAATACATAAAACACTTAATGGGTTCTTCTAATTCAATTAAGAAATGAAACAAAACACACATTCTACATAAAATATTATACTAAAAAGTATTAGTGTAAAAATTCTTAATTTAAGTATATAAACAATAAATGTTACATATAAAAATTACTTATTACTATAATCTTTGTGCTTGTAAAAAGCACTTTATATTTATCATGTCATTCAATCCAGGAAGCTGGTCAGCATTCAATGAAATCTGCCATAATGTCTCTTTACATTCTAACAGTACTTTAAAATTTCCAGTAAACATATCATCATTAACTTTCTCTAAGACAAAAAAGGAAAAGTTTTTAAAGCTAGGACAACTAATGGCGTGTTTAGCTAAAGCATTTGACATGTCTTTTTTGCATATAGCTAAAGTATGTTCATATATATATATATATATATATATATATATATATATATATATGTGTATGCCTATTCAAAGCTCTAGTAGTTTTCCCTATATAAAAATGTTCACAAGAAACACACTTAGCAACATAAACCACATTTTTGGTCTTATAGGTGTAACGTCCCTTGCAGTGAATTGTCTTATTAATGTGCTTAAATAACACTGTACTGGTGCCTAAAATGTACCTACATTGTTTGCATGTTCCACAAGGGAACGTGCCTAAATTACAACTGGTCTGGACATTGATGCAACCCTGAATACTCCTCTCAAGAATGGTCTTGATATTAACTGTTTTTTTATAAGTGAAAAGGGGAGAACTACCAACAATTTTGCACAAGTCAGTATTACCTAACAGTACTTTCCAATTATTCCAAATAATATTTTTAATAAAAACCATCTCATTTGTAACTGGAATAGGGAAAGCTAAACTGTAACTACTGCGAACTGTTGAAATCATTGATTTGTCCGCAATTGGACAAGTGGTATGTCATAAAATGGGACAAGCCTTGTTAGATCTAAGGCCAATAACTTCATTTATTATATTGTCCAACCAAACTTTATCGTAGCCTCTTGCTATGAAAAATCCAGTCAATTTAACTGTTTCATCTTGAAAAATATCATCTCTGCTGGTTAAACGACTTAATCTAATGAACTGTCCCTTGACAACACCACATTATATAAAAACTGGATGTAAACTGTTGTGGTATAAATATTGGTTGACAAAAGTGGACTTTCTAAAAATGCAACTTTCAAACTGCATACCTTCGTTACTCATAGTTAAATGTAAATCCAAGAAATTTATATTATCACCAATACTACCTAATGTAAACTGCAAACAATTGGTGGAATTGTTTAAATAATGTACAAAGGTGTAGAAAGAATCAACATCCCCATTCCATAGAAAAAACAAATAATCTATGTAACGTTTGTAAAATTAAATGTTTTTTGATAGGGGATGTCAAAGAAGAAATTTGTTCTCCCACATTGCCATTTCCAAATTGGCAAAACAAGGAGCTACCCTTGAGCTCATAGCAATGCCTGAAATTTGTTGGAAATAGGTATTTTCAAAAATGAAAAAACTGTTTTCCAATACCAGCTCCATCAAAGTGCACACTGTGTTGACCATGTCATTCTCAAGATTAGTATATTCACTTAAATATTCTCTCAAGTATTCTACTCCTATTGTTTGGTTAATACTTGTATATAAAGATGTCACATCTAATGATGCAAATTTAACTGTTGTGTCAAAATTATGTAGTTGACCTAAACATTCTAACAAGTGCCATGAATCCCTCAAATAAAATTTCGTTTTTTGCACTATCGGATTCAAATGTTTATCCAACCAAACTGAGGTGGATTCTGTCTTGGAAAAACTGGCCGCCACTATTGGTCTAAATGGAGGATTCATCCCATTTTTGTGTAACTTAGGAATACCACATAGTGTGGCCAGTTTGGGAAGTTCAACAGTCAAGAAACTGTAAATAGAATAATCTATGCTGCCTTGACTGAATAGATCACATAAACAAGTGTCAAGTCTCAAAAAACTTTTGGCAATGTCTTCTTTAGTGACCTTTCTATAACAATTTTGGTCACTAAGTATAGAATTCATTGCCACACTATAATCAACAGACCTCATAATGACAATAGAACCACCTTTGTCTGCCTTCATAATACGCCAATTTTTATTATTAGCTAAATCATTTAAAGCAGACATTTTAGAAGGATTTAAATTGAATGTACCTTCATCATGATGTCTAATTTTTCTGAACTCTTGTTCACACAGCTTCCCAAAAACCATCAAAGTAGGATTTAATAAAGGGTTGTACGTACTTCTTTTTTTACATTCAAACTCCTTAAATTCAGGTTTAGCAATACCTTCAAAAATGTACTTCAAATTAAGTTTCCTTAGGTACAATTTGAAATCTACTATCAACCTAGAAACATTGACATGGTTTGATGGAATAAAAAACCTTTTTTGAGAACAGAAATCATGTCACGTGACAACACATCATCAGTCAAATTACAAACATTGATGGTATAGTCTAGCTCTTCTTGCGACCCTTTCCCTTCCCCTTGCTTCTCGTTTGAACTTTCCCAGACCATCTTGGAGTTTTTTTGTTGCCTGTTTTGTCCAACAAAAAAGGAACCGACTTATTGGCCAAAGACACTGCCTGTGCATACGATGTAGTAACTTGAGTGTCATTTGGTGGAAAACATCCGTTTCCATTTTCATTTGCTTTTACTGGGCAAACGTTAGAACCAATCTCTTTGTTAATAGAACTAACATTGTCATTTGATGTACCGTTGTTAACAAATGAAATTGTACCTTCGTTGGTGCCCCTGTTATTCTTTAGCGGATAAGCTGTTTTGGAGCCATAAGCCTCAAGATCTCTCTTCAACTTTTTCTGCTTTCTTAGAATAACTGAAGCCCTATGCCTCTCTAATTTCACATTAATTCCAAAATAGAGAGATGCCAAGGAACTGAAAGCCTGGGATGCCCTAATGTTAATGTCCAGTTTCTCAGTTTGTTCTCTTAAGGACACCAGTTCACTCTTATAATGTTGTATAAGCATTTTCATAAATGTCAGTCCAGTGTTATTGAACAATCCAACTAACTGTGTATATAAGCAATCACCTTGAACTACACAGTTCGGAAATTTAAAATTCCTTAGACCAAAAGGCACACATTTTAAACTAACATTTTCCTCTAGATAAAAGACTTCTAGTTGCAAAGAAACTATCTTTGTACAGAATTTCTCAAGCAAAAAAATGTCTTTTTTTACATACAGAAAACTCGTCCCGGCTGGACGGAATTACACAGTCACTTACTTTGTTGCAATCTTTTCCATTTTGGGAACTATGAAATGGATTTGTCATTTCTTTAAAAATATTTTCGGTAACTTTATCCATTATCCAACAGTGTCAGGGCTCATATTAACAATACTGTAATACACTAGATTAAGGCTGTATAGAGAACTCTAGTGAAATTGTACTCAGAAGTAAATGGTTCCATTATAAGGATTCCAACTGAAAGAACTACTCTATATATTAATCATAAAATCTCTACAACAGTCCTATCTCTCCTTTTTGTAAAACTTTTAAGACTGAATTTCTGTTCATTAAACAAAACTATAAACTTCAACAAAGTATAGATGTACACTGACATTGTGAGGCCTATCATGGAATACTGTAATCTTTCTTGTACATAAAGTAATGTATTATATTTCTGCAACAAAACAAACTAAAAATACATTCTGATGAGAGAAAAAAAAAACATATTGTACCATAACAGCTTTATGTATCAAGTTGGTAATAGGGATTATTCTTTAACTACTTTTATAAGAAATGTTTAAGCTGCGTAGGAATCTCGCTACTATATCTTATACCATCAAGATTATGATCTATAAACTCTTACTTGTTTTGCAGTACTGCACAACAACCCATATAAGATGTAAATTTTTGTATGTTACTCTTTCTTGAGCTGTCACCCTTGTAAATGTATATTTTTCTGCTTTTTACACTCTTTCTTTTCCCAATTATATCAATAAAGTTCTAGCTGTACCAATATATCTTATCAGCTCCCTTTAACTAAGCACCAACTGGCTAAGGGTTGAAAAAGAGCTCTCTACGAGAGCATAACTATATTATAATACAGTGTAAGGAGGTCATACAAAACATTGCTTTATAACAGACATTCACGGTAAAACTATTTGTGAGAAGCACTGCAATCAATATAATCTGCACAGTACCTTTAAGTTGAATATAACACAAAGATGCATCTGCATTTCATGTTGATATTGCTGTTATGCTATAAGTAGGGTGACTGTTTCCTTTCATTCCCTTTCCCGCTGAGTAAAGAGGTGTTCGAAAGGTTTCGCCCTTTGTAATTTGTCGAGTCACTGATGATGTCACATAGCAACAGGAATCGTTCCTGTGATACGGAAAACAATTCAACGAGTTCGAGGATTAAAATAAGCTGTTAGAGTTCCAGCGGGAAATGGTAAGGCACTTTAACAACAAATGCTTTTATTAGGCTCACGAGCTGCTTGGGACAATCTCAACATCACATACAAAGCAAGAAATGCTACCGTAAAGGCCAAGAGCTTCCCGGGCTCACCACGTACATCACCAAAACAATGCCACCAACATAGCGCTACTCTCAAGAACATATACGCATTGTCTGAAACAGAATACAAGCGTACAAGCAAAACAAAGAAAATAAAAAAATTTAAAAAAACTTGTAACAAGCGTTAGCGACATATAAATTCACAAAGCACCAGAACCCTGTATCAACTATCATACCACCATTATTATCCTGTTAATATACAAACAAAAGCAACAAATGTATGCACTAACCATCAGAACCCTGCACCAACTACCAAACCACCATTCTTTTACTATTAACGTACATGTAATTCACAACAGAATTACTAGGCAACCAGCCCAAAAGAAAGATCAGAGCAATCGGTGCAACAACAAGCCCTAGTTTACTAAAATATCTAACTAAACCTATGTATTATAACAAACTAACAAGATATACCACTTCTACATTATGTATATGAATATAAGCTATAAGTTTATTAATTTTTAAGGGTAAATGCTAATTTTTAGATCCAAAAAGAGCAATAAAAACATATTAAACTATTAATAACTGGGCAAGATATTTTCAATACCTATCAAGTAGGTGGTTAGTTATTCTGTATGATCAGAAACTTATGAAAAAGTGTTAAGTTGATTATTATTTCTATATATGTAAGATAGAGCAAGACTTTAAGAGAGAAAAAAAAGTATATATTCATTAATAGCAGACATAGAACACACACAAAAAAATACTCACCTGTTGAACCATTTTCATCTCTCTAGACTTCTGGGTCATAAACAAGAATTATTTATATATAAAGAAATAGAACAAAAAAAAACTACAAGGGTAATATGAACAGACTCGTGTCATTTTTTTTAGTTTCTTTTTAGGATCAGATGTTTTCCAGGATCCATTTTCTGCTAATCTTTTGTGACTGGAAGTAGCCCAATCCATCTCATCTATCTTTTCCAATATTTTCTTTGATTTGTTAATATGATAGCTGGTTCTAGTTCATCAAATATTTTAGGACCGCCCTGCAGAAAGTTCTTCAGCTTGACTGGAAAAAGCAGATGTGTTTTAATTTGAGCTTTCTTTAGTTCTTTGAGTAGTGGCAAAAATAGTTTTCTTTTGGCAATCACAGAGGAAGAATAGTCAATATCAAAATGTATGATAGCTTGAAATTTTATAGGTGATTTGGACCATGCAGTCTTTAATACTATTTCTTTATCATGTGAAGATAAAAATTTGACTATCACTGACCTTGTGGAATTACTTTTATTGTTCTTAGAATGAACCAGGGATCTGTGAGCCCTTTCAATACCAAAAGAGAGGGCTTCAGGAAGTTGTAAAATCTCAGGTATCCATGAGGTTAAAAATGTCTCCATGTTGTTTTCTTCAATATTGTCTGGCAACCCAAAGATCCTGATATTATTTCTACAACTTCTATTCTCTAGGTCATCAATCTTTGACTGAAGTACAGAGTTTTGTTTTAAGAGGAATTCCAAGTTATGTTCATTTTCTTGAATTCTACAGTCCATGTCATTCAGTGAGGTTTCTATACCAGTAATTTGTTCTTTCTGCTGTTTTAAGTCTTGGTGTAAAGTCTCCATTTGCTGTGAACATTTTTCTTTAAAATTATCCAATTTCAGGTCTATTCTGTCTATTTTAGTGGATATCTCTTGGATAGTGGATAGTAGAGATCGTAGCTCCTTTTTTAACGATGTGTCCTGGTGAGAAGATTTTGTGAAGCTCATACTGAAGTCAGGTACCAAAAGCTTGTCTTGTGAAATTTGACAGGAAAAAGTAATGAGAAGTTATGTACTTACCATAACATTCCATGTTAGTTGCCTTCTTCTCGCCTTCTTTCTTGCTGGATGGGTTTGGAGCCGAACCTCGGCTCCGACTTGGCCTATTACTAAAGCTCGAGAGTTATTTTTACCGGCTCAAGGCTATCCTATGTCCCATAATGCTAGGCGTGATATACCCAGATCTCGTTTGATAGCTAACACTATGGACATACATGTCCCTACCATGACAGAGTATATATATATATATATATATATATATATATATATAAATATATATATATATATATATATATATATATATATATATCTACCTCTATACATCTAGGTATAAAAAACTCTTATAAGAGTTACCAAGAAAGGGAAAAAGGTAGCTAAGGAAATAACTCTGATGATAACACATCTCAGAAGATACTCTCGGTCTTGTCAGGCTAGGGGGATGGAGGGTGGGACGCAAGAAAGAAGGCGAGAAGAAGACAAATAACATGGAACGTTATGGTAAGTACATAACTTCTCAATGTTAAGTTGTCAATCTCACCTTTATTCTTGCTGGATGGGACAGCGTCCCTAGCACCTTAGTCCTGGGTGGCTCAATAGAAAAAACTCTTGAGTACAGTGGAACCAAAATCAGCCCTACTTCTAGAGGCCATGTCCAGCTTGTAATGAGAAATGAAGGTATGAGGAGAGGCCCATGTGGCCGCTGCACAAATGGAATCCATTGGCAATCTTGCCTGAAAGGCTACTGAAGAAGCTAATGCTCTGGTTGAATGAGCTCTGGGCTTAATAGGGAGCTCTTTATGCCTCAGTTGGTAAATCAACATGATAACAGAGGTCAACCACCTGGACAAGGTTACTTTGGAAACTGGTAGGCCTTGTTTCCCTTCTGCGTAAGACAGGAAGAGCTGTTCTGATTTCCTCGTCTGCTTGGTTCTATCCAGGTAGAAGCGTAATTGACGGTGAACATCTAAACAATGTAACTTCCATTCAGACCTATTGGTATAGAGTGGGAAGAAAACAGGAAGATCGATGGTCTGATTCAGATTTTTTTCAGAGAGTACTTCGGGTAAAAAGGATGGATTAGTTCTAAGTGACACTCTATCTTTATGAAAAACAAGGTAAGGAGGGCGAACACAAAGGGCTTGAAGCTCTGATACCCTTCTTGCTGAAGTGATGGCTACTAAAAACAGAGTTTTCCAAGAGAGCAACTTTAATGAACAGGAAGCTGCAGGTTCAAAGGGAGGGAGAATTAAAGACGACAGCACCAAATTTAGGTCCCATGGTGGGGGAGGATCTTTTACCAGGGGCCTAAGTAAGAGGGTTCCTTTTAGAAAGGCTTTACAAAGTTTGTGTGACATAATGCTGGTCTCTGACAATCCAATGTGAAAATTCGCAATGGCTGCCAACTGAACTCTGATGGTGGCTGAAGAAGATCTCATTTGAAAAAGTTCTGCCAAAAAGTCTAAGACTGTATGGACAGGGGCTGTAAAAGGGTCAACTTGTTTTTCCCTTGCCCAAACAGAGAAACGCTTCCATTTGCTAGCATAAGTCTTTCTGGTAGTAGACTTGTGCGAAACGAGGATGATGTCACGAACTGAATGAGAGATTGAGGGAAGCCTGGCTAGGGTTGGAAGTGGAGCAACCAAGCTGTGAGGTTGAGAGATTGGAGAGATTGATGCAGCCCGCCCGACTGATGTGTCAGAAGATCTGGCGCTGGGTCCAGATGCCAGGGTTGATCTAGTAGATGACATTGCAGGAACGGAAACCAAATTTGTCAAGGCCAGTAAGGGGCAACAAGGATCTTTCTGGATCTCAAAACAGTTGCTTTCTGGATTAGCTGAGTAATTAAGGGAAAAGGAGGAAAAGCATACAGAAGACCCCGGGGCCATTCATGGACTAGAGTGTCTCTGGGGGGAAGACCTGGGAGAGGGAAGAGAGTGAAGAAGTCTGGGCACTTGCTGTTTTGAGGGGTTGCAAAAAGATCGCAGCAAGGCTGACCCCACCTCCTGAAGATTTTTTCCGCTACTAGCTGGTTCAGAGACCACTCGTGGGGCATGAGAATGGCTCTGCTCAGCCTGTCCGCTATGACGTTGGACTTCCCGGGGATATGCGTTGCTACCAGAAACCGTTGAGAAGAGATTGCCCACTGCCACAGTCTGTGTGCTTCTCGACATAGGGGGTAGGACCTAGTTCCGCCCTGCTTGTTGATGTACCACACTACAGACATATTGTCTGTCTGAATTGCAATAGTCCCGGTGGGTAGAGAGTCTTGAAGGGCCTGCAACGCTAAAAGTACCGCTCTCATTTCCAGGACATTTATGTGCAGGTGGCTTTCGAAAGGCTGCCATGTGCCCTGGACTGTCCTGTCCTGAAAATGCCCCCCCACCCGATCAGAGAGGCATCCGTTGTCACAGTAGCCATGGGAGGAGGAAGGACAAATGGTCTGCCGTGAAGAACCCGAGGGGAGACCATCCACCACGAAAGGTGTCTTTTGCATGACTGAGTGATTAGAATGCTGTGTGACATTGGAAGCTGTTGAAAGGACCACTGGGAAAACAGCATCCATTGCAGGATCCGCATGTGAAAACGAGTTAGGGGAAGTAAAGTGATAGCTGCTGCCATGAGACCTAGGGTTTTTAATATGAATCTGGCCTGGACTCTGCTCTCTTGTAGTAGGATTTGAACATGACCTCGAATGTCTGAAACTCTTTGTACAGGCAGTTTTGCGGACAGTTTGACAGTGTTTAAAATGGCGCCTATGAAGGTAGTAGACTGACAAGGCGACAAGGCAGACTTGTCGGAGTTTATAGAGATACCTAGCTCATTGCAAATTTGGAGGGTATAATCTCTGGAATGGAGTAGCTGACGTTTGGTGGTGGCAGTAAGGAGCCAGTCGTCTAAGTATGGAAACACCTGGAATCCTTTTCATCTCAAGTGAGCCGCAACCACTGCCATGCATTTGGTAAACACCCTGGGGGCTGTGGTGAGGCCAAAGGGCAGGGCTCTGAATTGGTAGTGACTGGCTACCACCCGGAAGCGGAGAAACCTCCTGGAGCGCCTGTTCATTTTGATATGATAGTACGCATCCTGAAGATCTATAGAGCACATCCAATTGTCCTGACCCAGGAAGGGTAGAATGGAGTGAAGAGTGACCATCCGGAATTTCGTTCTTTGAACAGACTTGTTCAGCCTGCTGAGATCCAAAATAGGTCTCCAGTCCCCTGTCTTTTTTGGTACCAAAAAGAACTTGGAGTAGACTCCGGATCCTTGTTGGTCTGCTGGGACTGGTTGAAAGGCTCTTTTTTCTAGCAGCTTTGAAATTTCTAGTGCTGCTTGATCCCTTAGACCGGGTGGAACATCTGGAAGGGGCCCTTTTGGCGGTTGAGGGGTATGAATAAAGGGGATTTTGTAACCCTCGGATATGATCGACCGTACCCAATTGTCTTGCGTGAGGGAATGCCAGGCTTCTGGGTACAGTGATAGTCTTCCCCCGACTGCCTCCGAAGGTGGACAGTCGGGCAGCTCCTCAGGGGTGCTGGAAGGGTTTGCCAGAGAAGGATTCTCTGCTACCCTGATTCTGTGGACCCCCCCTGCCCCTTGGGCGGTGTCTGCTATTGTTACCTCCTCTGCCTCTGGAGAGAAGCTCACCACGTGCATCAGGCAGTAATCCCTGAGGTTTGCAGAATCACATTTTCCCACCTTTCTGAACCTTAGGGTATGGTCTAGAAGGGGTAGAAAAACGGACTCCTACGGCAGAGAGAGTCTTGCCTTCCTGCTCGCACCTGGTCAATGTATCCTTCACTTGAGGTCCAAACAAGGCAGAACCATCAAAGGGGGTGTTAGTGAAGGACGCCTTGAAGGGGTCAGCAAAATTGCAAAGCTGCATCCAGGCATGTCTCCTTAGAGCGACGCCTGTGCCTGTAGCCCTACTCGCTCCATCGGCTGTATAGGGAATGAGCCACATGGAGGAGTTGACAATAGAGTTTAGGGTCCCCAGCTGGGAGTTGATCTTTTCCTGAGACCCCGCAGCTGATGGGTCCTGTAAGGTATCACCCAGTTCCTTGAGAGGGTCTCTCTGGAGACGGGTGAAATGGCACAAATAATTCAGCGACTGCACAGCAAAGGTCGCTGAGGAAAACATCCGCTTGCCATACCTGTCCATAGTCCTAGATTCCTTATTAGGAGGATGGACAGGTACTGAAGGGTCAGCCAACTACTTTTTAGTGGCCGCCGCCACCACCATGGCATCAACAGGGACACCCTTAGTTAGAAACTGCTTGTCAGAAGGGGCTGTAATAAATTTTGTAGGCCTCCGGGGAGCTGGTTCCACAGTATCCGGAGCCATCCACGCCTTTTGAGCCACCACATCCATGAGCGGGTCAAAAGGTGGAGACACCCAGGAGGTGGAAGGGCGAGAACCGAATGCATCCAGGTACACCGACTCGTCCTCAGAAGGGTTAAGGGCAGACCAGTTTCCCCTCTGCTTAAGAATCTCCAGGATGTCAGAAAATGAGACATCCTCAGAGGGGGACCTTGGGGACCCTTCTGAGTCATCCAAGTCAGTGTCCGATGTGACTGACTCAGGGGAGTCTACATGCTTCCTCTTGCATTTTCTCTTTCGAGGGGGCTCCCCTGAAGGATCAGGGGAGGCCTCGGAAGAGGAGGATATGCCCAATAGGGCTACCTGTAGCGTTGGTTCTCCACGCTCAGGATCGAGAGAGCGGGTAGAGACTGAAGCAGGCACCATAGAGGGAGGAGCCAAAGGAGCCGACCGTGGAGCAGGCACAGGGGCCAGCACACTCCTCATGACCTCAAAGGCGCCCCTATCAGGCAGAGAAGGGGGTCCCTGCTCCGAAGAGACAAGGACTCCTCCCGGCACCGAGAGGGACGGCTCCGAGGCCGATGTCTGGGCCAAACTCACCTGCGCTGAAGCTCCGAGAGGGAGAACGGGGTCGGACAAGGGTCCAATGCCACTCACCCCCTCGGAGCCAATGAGAGAGTCCCGGCGCCCAGATCCCTGCAAGGATGGAACCAAGGAAGAGATTGGAGCTGACGAGGGAGCTGAAAGGGGTGGTATCAGCTCCGACGTTCCGACGGTCCCGACCCCTATGATCTCCAGCTCCAAACTCACAGGAAGAGTCAGAGGAGGAATCGAAGAGGGAGTAGTGAAAGCCACTGCCTGATGAGGAGGGCTATGCAACATTTGGGCCAGGCCTGCGACTTAAGTAGTCTGCTAACCACCCTCTCGAGGTCATGGTCCGACAGCCTGGAACACCGAGAGGAATGGGACCTGTGACTCCGCTCTGATAACAAGGGAGACTTCGGAGCCGAGTGGACCGATCCAGGGAAGGAGACATGGAACGCTTCTTGCTCGAAGTTGGCTCTGACAGCTGAGTCAGAGCCGACTGAGGCCTTGAATCATCGGTTCCGGCCGGAACCGATGCAGTGGTAGTAGTAGCACCGCTCGGCGATGGCTCCGAACATGGAGCCGATGGTTTGGCGGGCTTAGAAGGTTTAACCGACAAAGGCTTAGCCAGGGAACCTTCAGGCTTTAACAAGCCTCTCAAAATAAGTTTGTTTCTGCGTTCCTGCAGGACTCTTGGACTGAACGCATGGCAGACAGAACAAGAGTCCTGCAGGTGCAGAGGGCCCAAGCAATACACACAAGAAGTGTGACCGTCTGTCAGAGACATCTTCTGATAGCACGAGTCACACTTCTTGAAGCCCGAGACCTTAGTGTCTTTAGACATCCTGCAAAAAGGATGACTGGCAGACAAGGACAACTAAGGGAGGTCTAGTCACAATCAGCCAAACACACACACACAAAAAAGTTGTAACAGACCAGAATAATATAACAAAACCCCACACTTATTAATACAATCTAACTAGGCACACACATACAACTACAGACAAATAAGTATGGAAGAGGATTGGCCAAGGGCCTAACTATTAGGTGAGGGGAAAAAACTGTATCAAAAACTACCTAAGAGGGGATCCTAAACAGGGATCTAAAGGGTAGTAACTATAAAACACTATCACTAATATTTTAACCCAAAAGGTTGACTAAAACCAAGAAAAAATATTAATACAACCTGAGCCGGCAAAAAGACGCAACCTCGTAGCTGAAGCGGCAAACGAGATCTGGGTATATCACGCCTAGCATTATGGGACATAGGATAGCCTCGAGCCGGTAAAAATAGCTCTCGAGCTTTAGTAATAGGCCGAGTCGGAGCCGAGGTTCGGCTCCGAACCCATCCAGCAAGAATGAAGGCGAGATTGACAACTTAACATTAAAATTTAAAAATTAATGAGATACTATCCAAATAAACTGTAAGGAGAGTCCAAATAAGTAGAAATAGTTACTATTTAGATAGTTAATTTCAAAAATTCCTGTCATAAAAGATGTGATAAGGCAGAGCTGAGAGAAAGTGCTGCTACTAAAGGCTCATGCTAGCCACGCTCCCACAATCTTCATCTATTCTTGACTGATGGGTTATTGTTCCAATTCTCGAAACAAACCCAGCTGTTATATACCTCATGCCAGACAAAAAATCTCTTGTGCTAATAGTCTATGCATAATACCCCTCTCCACATTACCTCAGATCGAGTTTGCAGACTTACGGAACAATAGAAAGAAACTGATTCCAAGTGAAGAAGCCATGTCCGGGGGGGTGTCTTAATGGAAAACCCAGGACAAAGATTGCTCCAGCAGCAATGCACAGGACGGGGAAGGAGGGTGGGACGCCAAGAATAAATGAAGACTGACAACACAGATGGAACATTATGGTAACACATAACTTCTTTATCTGATGTGTCAATCTTCATCTATTCTTGACTGATGGGACAGAGTCCCCAGCTACTTTAGCCCTTGGTGGCCCTATGGAAGGATATTTCTGAGAACCATAGAACCAAAAGCGGCCCTTTCCCTGGAGACCAGATCCATGAGTAATAAAGGTATGCGGAAAAGCCCATGTTGCTACTGCGCATATTTCACTCATGGAAGCTTTAGAATGGATGGCAACTGAGGTAGTCATAGATCTGGTGGAATGTACCTTCACTGGCATTGGAAGCTTTAGCTTCTTTCTGTTATAAATGAAAGAAATACAGTCTCTTATACAACTTCTTAATCATGTTGACAAGGTAACCTTGGATACAGATTTCCCTAAGTTTGCACCAGAGAAGGAGACAAATAAGAAGTTATGTACCTACCATAACATTCCATGTTAGTTGTCTTCTTCTCGCCTTCTTTCTTGCTGGATGGGTTCGGAGCCGATCCTCGGCTCTGACTCGGCCAATACTAAAGCTCGAGAGCTAATTCCACCGGCTCGAGGCTCCCCTATATCCCACAATGCTAGGCAGTAACTACTCAGATCTCGTTTGATAGCTATACCAAGCAATCCTAGTCTCCATAGAATGGAGTCGGGAAAACCACCTCAAACAATCTGCATAAAGGAAAGGCAGACCTCAGTAAAGATAGAAGAGGTGGAAGAACGTGTGGGAATGACAACTTTCAGAAGAAAAACACAAAAAGAATTCCAGTCGGAATGACAACTTTCAGAAGAAAAACACAAAAAGAATTCCAGTCGGTCTGTCCAGGCTTGGGGGAAGGAGGGTGGGACGCAAGAAAGAAGGCGAGAAGAAGACAACTAACATGGAACGTTATGGTAGGTACATAACTTCTTAATGTTAAGTTGTCAATCTCGCCTTCATTCTTGCTGGATGGGACCGCGTCCCTAGCACCTTATCCCGGGTGGCCTATCGGAACAAACTCTTGAGAACAGTGGAACCAAAATTGGCACGGCTTCTGGAAACCATGTCCAATTTGTAATGTGAAATGAATGTATGAGGAGAAGCCCAGGTGGCTGCTGCACAAATTGAATCTATTGGCAGCCTATCCTGAAAAGCTATGGATGTAGCTAATGCCCTAGTTGAATGAGCTCTAGGTCTTGAGGGTAGTTTTTGATGTCTGATCTCATAGATGAAGGTAATTGTACAGGTGAGCTATCTAGAGAGGGATACTTTAGTAACTGGAAGGCCCAATTTACCTTCCGCATATGACAGAAACAATTGATCAGATTTCCTGAATTGTTTAGTCATGTCTAAGTAATATCTAAGTTGGCGATGAACATCCAAAAAATGTAGCTTTTGTTCCGACCTGTTTGAATAGTTAGGGAAAAAGATGGGGAGATCAATAATTTGGTTTAGGTTTATTTGAGAAGAAATTTTAGGCAAAAAGGATGGATTAGTATGGAGGGATACCCTGTCTTTGTGAAAAACTAAGTAAGGAGGACGACTGCACAGAGCATGGAGTTCGGATACCCTTCTCGCTGAAGTGATAGCTACCAGAAAAAGTGTCTTCCAAGAAAGCAACTTCAGAGAACATGAAGCCGCCGGCTCGAAGGGGGGAAGAATTAAAGATGCCAGAACCAAGTTCAAATCCCATTGAGGCGGGGGATCTTTGATTGGAGGTTTGAGAAGAAATACACCCCTTAAGAAGGCTTTACAGAGTTTGTGAGCCATGATGCTAGACTCTGAAACACCAACATGAAAATTTGATATGGCAGCCAATTGAACTCTAATGGTTGATGCAGAAGATCCTAAATGAAAGAGTTCTGCTAGAAAATCTAAAATAGACTGGATAGGTGCAGTAAAGGGATCTATGTTTTTCGATGATGCCCAAAGGGAAAAACGTTTCCATTTGCTACTATAAATCTTCCGGGTAGAAGATTTATGAGAGGCAATCAAGATATCTCGAACCGAGCGAGATATTGAGGGAAGCCTGGCTAAGGTTGGAATCGGAGAAACCACGCTGTGAGGTTTAGAGAAGACAGAGATTGGTGCAGCTGACCCGATTGGTGGGTTATCAGATCTGGTACTGGGTCCAGATGCCAAGGCTGTTCCGAAAGGTAACGATGAAGAAAGGGAAACCATATCTGTCGAGGCCAGTAAGGGGCAATGAGGATCATTGTCACTCTCAAGGCGATGGCTTTCTGAATTAGTTGAGATATCAGTGGAAAGGGGGGAAAGGCATACAGAAGTCCCCGGGGCCAATCGTGGACTAGAGCGTCTCTGGTGGGATGGCCTGGTAACGAGAAGAGAGTGAAGAAGTCATGACACTTGCTGTTTTGGGGAGTAGCAAAAAGATCGCAGCAAGGCTGGCCCCATCTTAGGAATACTTCTTCTAGAACTGATTTCTTTAGAGACCACTCGTGTGGCATGAGAATTGCTCCGCTCAATTTGTCTGCAATAACGTTGGATTTCCCGGGAATATGCGTTGCTATCAGAAAACGCTGAGAAGCGATCGCCCATTGCCAAAGTCTGAGTGCCTCTCGACATAAAGGGTATGATCTGGTTCCGCCTTGTTTGTTGATGTACCACACTACGGACATGTTGTCCGTTTGAATTGCAATAGTCCCAGTGGGAAGAGAGTCGTGAAGGGCTTGCAACACTAAAAGCACTGCTCTCATCTCTAAGACGTTTATGTGCAAGTGGCACTCGAAAGGTTGCCACGTGCCCTGGACTGTCCTGCCCTGATAATGCCCCCACCCGATCAGGGAGGCGTCTGTTGTCAACGTGGCGACTGGGGGGGGGGAGAGTGAAGGGTCTTCCTCGGAGAAGTTGAGGTGATGTGATCCACCAAGACAGTTGATTCTTGCATGCTTGAGTTATCAATATGGTATGGGACATCGGGAGCTGTTGAAAGGACCATTGAGTAAGCAGCATCTATTGGAGGATCCTCATGTGAAAGCGAGCTAAGGGGAGAAGGGGAATAGCTGCTGCCATGAGTCCTAGTACCTTCAACACCAGTCTGGCTTTGACTTTGACGCTTTGTAAGAGAAGGGACACTTGGTTCCGAATGTCTGACACCCTCTGCTCTGTGAGTCTGGCTGAAAGATTCCGTGTATCTAAGGTGGCGCCTATAAAGACAATAGACTGACAAGGCGACAAGGCAGATTTTTCGAAATTTATCGAAATGCCTAGAGCTTGGCAAGATTGGATGGTGAAGTCCCTGGATAGGAGAAGCTGATGTCTGGTGGTGGCAGTAAGGAGCCAGTCATCCAGATACGGAAACACCTGGAATCCTTGACGTCTCAAGTGAGCCGTGACCACTGCCATGCATTTGGTAAACACATGGGGGGCTGTAGTGAGACCAAAGGACAGGGCCCTGAATTGGTAGTGACTGGCTCCCAGCCTGAAGCGGAGATATCTCTTGGAGCGTCTGTTCATTTTGATGTGGTAGTACGCGTCCTGAAGATCTATCGAGCACATCCAATTGTCCTGACCCAAGAAAGGTAGAATGGACTGTAGCGTGACCATCGGAATTTTGTTTTTTTGACAAACTTGTTTAAGTAGCTGAGATCCAGTATGGGTCTCCAGTCCCCTGTTTTTTTTGGTACCAAAAAGAATTTGGAGTAGATTCCGGATCCTTGCTGGTCTGCCGGGACTGATTGGATAGCTCTTTTTGATAGCAGCTTTGAAATTTCTAATGCTGCTTGTTCCCTTAGACCGCGTGGAACATCTGGAAGGGATCTTTTTGGTTGGGTTGGGATGTGAATGAAGGGAATTTTGTAACCCTCGGATATGATCGATTGTACCCATTTGTCTTGAGTAAGGGAAAGCCAGGCTTTTGGGTACAGTGATAACCTTCCCCCGACTGCCTCCGAAGGTGGACAGCCGGGCAGCCCCTCAGGGATGCTGAAAGGGTTTGTCAGAGAACATTTCTCTGCTACCCTGGTTTTGTGGACCTCCTCTGCCTCTAGGGCGGCGTCTGTTATTATTCCCCCTCTGCCTCTACAGGGGAATCGGCCTTGTGCGTCAGATGAGACTCCCTGGGATTGTTTGCGGAACCACATCTTTCCTCCCCTTTGACCTTTGGGATAGGGTCTAGAAGGGGTAGAAAAACGGACTCTTACAGCAGAGAGAGTCTTACCTTCTACCTCGCACCTGGTCAATGTATCCTTCACCTGTGGACCAAACAAGGATGATCCATCAAAGGGAGAATTGGTGAAGGACGCCTTGAAAGGGTCTGCAAAGTTGCATAGCCGCATCCAGGCGTGACGTCGTAAGGCAACGCCTGTGCCTGCGGCTCTACTCGCCCCATCTGCTGCATATGAGACCAGCCGCATGGAGGAGTTAACGATGGAATTTAGGGTTGCCAACTGGGAGTTCATTGTGTCTTTGAACCCCTCAGCTGTAGGATCCTTCATCAGTTCACCCATATCCTTGAGTAAATCTCTTTGGAGACGAGTGAAGTGGCATAAGTAGTTCAGCGACCACATTGAAAAGGACGCTGATGAGAACATACGCTTTCCGTACCTGTCCATGGTCCTAGATTCCTTATTAGGAGGATGGACAGGAACCGAAGGATCAGCTAACTCCTTCTTTGTGGCCGCAGCCACCACCATGGCATCAACAGGGACACCTTTGGATAAAAACTCTTTGTCTCTGGGGGCAGTGATAAATTTGGATGGTCTCCTCGGGGTGGGTTCCACTGAGTCAGGAGCCGTCCAAGCCTTCCTTGCCACCACTTCCATAAGGGGGTCAAAGGGAGGGGACACCCAGGAGGTAGAAGGGCGAGAACCAAATGCCTCAAGATACACTGACTCATCCTCCGAAGGGTTAAGGGCTGGCCAGTTCCCTCTCTGTTTCAGGATCTCAAGGATGTCAGCAAAGGAGACATCCTCAGAGGGGGATCGAGGGGACCCTTCGGATTCCTCTAAGTCAGTGTCAGAGGTGATAGACTCAGGGGAGTCAATGTGCTTCCTCTTGCACTGCCTCTTCCTTGGGGGATCTCCTGCAGGGTCAGGAGAGGCCTCGGAAGAGGAGGAAATTCCCAATGGGGAATCTTGAGGAGTTGGCTCTCTGCGGTCTGAGACAAGGGGGTGAGTAGAAATCACCGCAGGCACTGTAGATGGAGGGGCTGAAGGAGCTGACTGTGGGACAGAACCTGGTTCTAGCATGCTCCGCATGACCTCGAAGGCACCCCTGTCAGGCAAGGCCCAAGGCCCCCGCTCCGAAGAGACAAGGACCTCCCCCGGCACCGACAGAGACGGCTCCGAAGCCGATGTCGGAGCCGAACTCACCAACGCTGAAGCCCCGAGAGGGAGAGCGGGGTCGGACAAGGGTCCAATGCCACTCGCCCCCCGGAGCCGACGAGGGAAGCTCGGCGCCGAGATCCCTCCAAAGAGGAAATCGGAGCAGACGACGGAGCCGAAATAGAAGGTATCGGATCCGACGCACCGATAGTCATGGCTCCGACAAGCCTTGGCTCCGAACTCAAAGGAGTCAGAGGAGGAATGTTTTGGGGAATGGGAATAGCCATTGACTGGTGAGTCGGGCTATGCAGCATTTGGGCCAGTGCCTCGGACTTGAGAAGTCTACTCACTACCCTTTGCAAGTCATGGTCTGATAATCTGGAAGACCGCGAGGAATGAGTTTTGTGACTTCGTTCCGAAAGAAGAGGGGATCCTGGCGCCGAGTGCACGGATCCGATAGAGGGGGATCTGGACCTCTTTCTCGATTGTGGCTCCGATAAGGGTATCGGAGCCGACAAAGTTTTATCAGTCTCGGCTCCAGCCGGAGCCAAGGTAACAGTATGAGGCTTAGAAACATCGGCTCCAGTCGGAGCCGATGTCGAAGCGGTCTTAGACTTCTCAGCAGTCGACTCAGGAGCAGGAGCCATCTGCTTGGAAGTTCTTGAATGCTTCCCCGACACAGATTGAGCCGGGGGGCCTTCAGGCTTTAATAAGCCCCGCAAGATAAGTTTATTCTTGCGTTCCTGCAGGACTCTAGGGCTAAACCCATGACAAAAGGCACAAGAGTCCTGCAGGTGCAAAGGCCCCAGGCAATACACACAAGAAGTGTGACCGTCTGTCAGAGACATTTTCTGACAGCACGAGTCACACTTCTTGAAGCCTGAGACCTTGTCTTTAGACATTGTAAGAAAAGAGAGCCTAACACACACAAACACACTGCAGACACTCTCTTTAGAAAAAAATATTAAAATACATTATTAATGTTAATCCACAAACACACACACACAAGCCCTTACAACACTAATCTATTAAAGGACTAGGGTGAGGGAAAGGCCGAAGGCCTAGAATAAGGGAAAAAAAGGGAAGGGAGCTCGACAAACAGGGGTCGATTTATCTAAAAATTTTAAAATTAAACTAAAGGATATGTATCAAAACTAAAAAGGGGTTATTAGAAGTACCTAAAGGTAAATTTTAACTAACCTGCCTGAGCCGGTAGAAAAGCGCACCTCGTCAGCTATAGCGGCAAACGAGATCTGAGTAGTTACCGCCTAGCATTGTGGGATATAGGGGAGCCTCGAGCCGGTGGAATTAGCTCTCGAGCTTTAGTATTGGCCAAGTCGGAGCCGAGGATCGGCTCCGAACCCATCCAGCAAGAATGAAGGCGAGATTGACAACTTAACATTAATTGTTTTGATCTCCTAAATTCTTTAGTTCTATTGAGACAGAAATGTGATTGTCTGTGAACATCTAACAGATGTAAGCAATATTCCCCTTTATTATAAAAAATTGGAAAGAAGACAAGTAAGTCTATAGCCTGATTAATGTTGGACTCTGAGACCACCTTCAGAAGGAAGGATGGATTTGTCCTTAGTGTAACTTTGTCCTTATGGAAAATTAAGTAAGGGGGTTTCAAACATGAGGCTTGTAATTTGGAAACTCATCTTGCAGAGGTGATAGCTATAAGTAGAACCATTTTCCAAGAGAGGAACTTTAAGTCACAGGTAGCTGCTGGTTCAAAGGGGGAACTACCAGTGACTGCAAAACAATAGTCAGGTCTTATGGCAGTAGAGGATCTTTGAATGGGGGCTTTAAACAGAACTTACAATGTCTGTGAAAAATTAAGGATAGATCACCAAAGCCATTATGAAAGTTAGAGATGGCAGCTAGAATTATTTTAACAGTAGAAGCGGAAGCTCCTCTACCAAAAAGAATGGCCATAAATTCTAAAACTTTTTCCACTGGAGCCGAAAAGGGATCAAGGCCATTATCGCAAGCCCAGATTGAAACTTTCTTCCATTTACTGAGGTAGAGATTCCTGGTGGATGGTTTATGGGATGCCACGAATATGATTATGCCTGGTGACTAACAGAATTGGAGGAACCAAGCAGTTAGTTTGAGACTTTGAAGACTGGCATGCACCAGTTCCTGACGGTGAGACAGAAGGTCCAAACTGCATCCAGAATCCATTGACAATGAACTAGATGAGGCCAAAGGAAAGGAAACCAAATTTGACTAGGCTAGAAGAATACAATGGAGATTACTTTGCTTCTCAACCTGGCTGCTTTCCTGAGGAAAAGAGGGATCAGAAGGAAAGGGGGAAAGATATATAGGAGACCTGGTGGCCAACTGAGGAGAAGACCATTTCTCAAGGAAACCCCCTGTGGGGGATTAGGGCAAAATAGCTTCTGCACTTCTTTTGGGGTGAAGCAAAAAGCTTGCAGCAATGCTGGCCCCAGCAAAGAAAGACCTTCTGCACTATCTTGGGATTGACAGACCACTCTTGAGGCATTAGAATGCATCTGCTTAGTTTGTCCGCTATCACATTTGAGCTCCCCGGGATGTGCAATGCTAGCAGAAAGCGGTGGGAGGCAATGGCCCACTGCCACACTCAGAGGGCTTCTCGACACAGTGGATAGGACTTGGTTCCCCCATGCTTGTTGATGTACCAGACTATAGACATATTGTCTGATTGGATTGTAATTGTTCCTTGAGGTAGGGCAGAGTGAAATGCTTGCAATGCCAGTAGCACCACCCTCAGCTCCAGAATGCTGATATGCAGATTGGCCTCTATCGGGGACCAAGTGCCTTGGACTGTCTTTCCCAGATAATGCCCCCCCATCCGGGAGGCATCCGTGGTCACTATGGCTTTGGGTTGAGGCGGGACAAAGGGGCAGCCCAAAAGAATTTGTCTGGATTCTATCCACCAGGATACGTCCTTCTTGCAGCGACTTGTGATAAGTATGGGATAGTTCATTGGGTGGGTTAGAATAGACCATTGATTCATCAGAAGCCATTGCAGTAATCTCAAGTGAAATCTCGCTAGTGGGACCAGAGTGACCACTGTTGCCATGGACCCTAATGCTTGAAGCACTAGCCAGGCTGGTACTTTGCTTGAGCACAGGAGAGAATGAACCTGAGATTTTATTTTCTGTAGTTTGTGGCAGGTAGAGAGGCCACACAAGACAGAGTGTTGAGACAAGCTCCGATAAGTTCCATATACTGAGATGGGATCAGTTGAGACTTTGTAAGGTTGACCGTGATGCCTAGCTGCAGGAACAATTGCAGGGTGAATTTTTTTGCCTGTAGCAGTAGATGTCTGGTGGAAGTGGTGATGAGCCAATCATCTAGATATGGAAACACCCAGAATCCATGAAGTCTCAAGTGAGCTGTTACTGCTGCCATACATTTGGTGAACACCCTGGGGGCTGTGGTGAGACCAAAGGGCAGCACCCTGAACTGATAATGACTGGCTCCTAGCCAGAAGCGGAGAAACCTTCTTGAACATTTGTCCATTTTCATGTGGTAATATGCATCTTGAACGTCTGCAGAGCACATCCAATTGTTTTCCTCCAGAAAGGGAAGTATTGACTGAACCGTGACCATCTGTTTTCCTCCAGAAAGGGAAGTATTGACTGAACCGTGACCATCCAGAATTTGGACTGTTGAACAAATTTGTTTAGAATGCTGAGATCCAGAATCAGTCTCCAGTCCCCTGTCTTTTTTTGGCACTAAAAAGAACCTTGAGTAAAATCTGGATCCTATCTGGTCAGGTGGGACTTCTTGGATGACTCTTTTCTAGCAGCTTTTGCATTTCAAAGGCTGCTTTGTCCCTCTGACTGGGTGGAACATTGGTGAGTCTTGTTTGAGTTCTTGGATAAAGAATGAAGGGGATAAGGTAATCTCTGGAAATTATTCTTAGCACCCAGTCATCTGTGGTTATTTGTCACCAAGCTGTTGGGTGCAAAGAAAATCTTCCCCCGACTGCCTCCAGAGGCAAGCAATTGGGCCTCCTTTCAGGAGCGCTGAAAGGGTTGGCCAAAGAAGGACTCCCTGGAACTCTGGTTCTGCGGGTCACCTCTGCCTCTAGGATGGCATCTTCCATTAGTACTCCTCCCTCTGCCCTGAAGGGAGTCTGCACCAAGTGTGTCCTGGAAAGGCCTCTGGGACTACTTGAACCACATCTTCCCACTCCTCTGGTTCCCGGAACAGGCTCGTTGGGGAGCAGAAAAAACATATGCCCCCTGAAGACAGGGTCTTTCATCCTTCTACACCTGGATAGAGTTTCTTTAACTTTGGGACCAAACAAGGAGGATCTGTCAAAGGGGGCACTGACAAGGGAAGATTTGAATGGCTCTGCAAACTCACACAGGCGCATCCAAGAGTGTCGTTGAATTGCAACACCTGAACCTGCTGACCTGGTCTCCCCTTTGGCTGCATGTGCAATGAGCATCATGGATGAATTAGAGATAGACTCCAGGGTAGCTAATTGTGAGGCCACTTTTTCCTGGACCACCTCAGCTACTGCTACTGCTAGGGTATCCAACAGCTCCTTGACCAGATCCCTCTGGAGCCTAGTGAAATGTGCCGAAACATTCAAGGACATAATGGTAAAGGTGGATGATGCATAAACCCGCTTCCCAAATCTGCCCATCCCCCTTGACTCCTGGTTGGGGGGATGAACAGTGGAACTTTCTTCAGCTAGTTCCTTTTTAGTGGGAGCCACTACTACCATGGCATCTACTGCTAATCCCTTCGCTCAGTATTGATGATCCTCAGGAGCAGAAAGTATCTTATCTGGACTCCAGGGAATTATTTCTATCAAATCAGGGGTATTCCAAGCCTGCTGAGTGAACAATTTAATAAGACTCACAGTGGCAGGGGTCACCTAAGAGGTAGATGGGTGAACTCCAAAGGCTGCAAGTACACAGACTCCTCAGAGGACGTATTTTTGGACTTCCAGTCACCCCTCTGTTTCAGTATCTCCAAACTGTCTACAAAGGAGATGTCTTCTGGGGGTGACCGGGGGGAACTCTCACCCTCATTGAAATCTGAGTCCTCGGTAATGGACTCTTCAGGGGGATTCCAGGTGTTTCCTCTTACACAATATTTTGCATGGAGGCTCTTAAGTGGGAACATCTGAAGAGGACTCAAAAGAGGGTGAGCATTGGTCAGTATCTCTTGCATCCTTGGAGCTCACTGTCCAGGTACAGAGGTTGGTGTAAGCTCCAGGTAAGCAGTGGTCAAGGGGAGCGACTCCGGTAACACAGAAGCCACCTGGGAAGTAGTGGTGGCCAAAGCCCTCTCCATAGCTTGAAAGGCAGCCCCCCCCTGAGGAGGGATGGAAGCCCAGAACCAAAACAGCCAAACTTGGAAATGGGGTCACACCCTGCCCCAAGAGACCCATCTCCAAAGCCAAAGTCGAGGAAAGGCCCCCAGCTGGTCCAGCCCATAGCAGTAAGGTCAGCTCTGAATAAGAAGCAGGAGTTGATTCAAACCCTCTGGACCTGACAGTGGAGGTCTGATCCAGGGGACCTGTTGGTTCCAATGGCACTGAGAGAGTCACAGCCATGCGTGGAACCAAAGACAAGGATTTTGTCTGCGCTGAGGCCATTGGAATCGGTGTGGTTGGAGTTGAGAGCTCTAAAGCCTGCGAAGAGGTCACAGGAGGAGTATATGTAAGGGTACTGGGAGAGAATTCTCCTGCACCAGGAAGGAGAGGGGGCTGAGAAGATGGGGGAATACCCCTAGCTGTCAAAAGCTGATCCACCAACCTCACTATGTCAACTTCAGAAAGACTTCTGGTGGAGAGAACGGATAATCCAGATGGAGATTCAGGTCTCTGTATAAATGGGCTAGGAAGTTGACCCAAAAAAAAGTCGATTGATGGGGAAGTATGTAGTCCTTGGTGTAAAGAAAGTGTCAGTCTTTGGCACCGGGGCAGAAGGTAGGAAATGCAGAGCTGCAGGAGATGCCGGTACCACAGTGGTAACTAAGGAAGCCAGTGCCAACACTGAAGTAGTTACTGGAGTCGGTGTCGTAGCTGGTGTCGATGGCACCGAGGTAGAGGTTGGTGCCGAGGACTCAGTGCATTCTGAAATTTTTGGAAACTTAGATTTTGGTTCCAAAGAGGAACTAGCAGAAGGGTGTTTATATTTTTTAGATCTCGGCGCTAATGGAGACATTGGCACCAAACGAGCAGATTTTAAGCCAGAGGCCTGAGGAGGCTGGTTGCCCTTGGACAATGCTTCCTCAAAAGAGGCCTTAAAAAGCCCTTTAAGTATCAATTTCTTTCTATGTTCTACCAGGGCTCTATTACTGAAGCCCTGGCAGATAGAACACTCGTGATGTAGATGAGAAACACCCAAACAATATACACATTTATCACGACCATCAGAGTTCAGCATTTTCCAGTCGCACTCTTGGCACTGTTTGAAACCAGTGGTTGATTTTGACTTATCTGTCATTATAGGAAGAATAGCGGAAGTTCAAGAAAGAACTTAGAGAATGCACAATCACTCACTCACAAACAGAGAAAAAATCCCACCAATGATGGTAGGGAAGATTACCCAATGGTAAGTAAGAGAGAAGAGAGGGGAAACTAACAACTATGGTAGACAAGAAATACCAAATGATACAGGTTAAGGAAATAAACACTTGCATGATAAGGAAAGGATAGGCAAGGTTTAGAAATTACTATGGTAAATTAAAGAAGACAGAAAGCTGGAAAAAATATTATACAATTTCTAAAATGTACTTAGCTGTGAAAGAGACCCGCGGTGGTGGTGCTGCGGTAGCATTGTCGCCTCACAGTAAGACGCTGTCCGGTTCGATTCTCAGCTAGAGCGTCTTCTGCGTGGAGACATGCGTGAATGGGTGTACCTTCGTTGAAGGTTGTGCGTCAGGGTTGGTAACTCGGCACGTAAAAATCAACTACCAATCATTAGCGGACCGGAGTTCCGCTGTGGCGACCCCTAACCGGGAAAAGCCAAAAGACACAACAACTTAGCTGTGAAAGAGAGTCAGCTGATGCATCTTTCTATAACAGCGGCAAACGAGATATGACGTAATGTGAAGAGGGGTATTATGGGTAGACCATTAGCACAAGAGTTTTTTTGGCTGGCATGCACTATATAACAGCTGGATTGGTTCCGAGAATCGGAACTGTGACCCATCAGTCAAGAATAGATGAAGACTTACATCAGCTCATATTATAGAAAATAGTATATATAACTTAAAGGGAAAATGATGTCAGGAATTATTATTAATAATAAAGGAAATTGTGGATGATATAATAAACAGGACTGAAGAGACTAAGATCATGACAGGAGACGTAAACAGAACATCTAATACAGTACGACATGGACTTTTGTGGACAATTATGGAAGAGTATAACATCAGTGTATAATTAAGAATTATAATTTTAATTAAGAAGTATATATAATTAATAATGTATGTTGTTCTCCATATAATAAAATAAAGTAAGAATTTTAGTGAATGGATGGTTAAGCAAAGAAATAGATATGGAGAACAGCATATATCAGGGATGCCCTACGAGTAGCATTTTATTTACATTAGTTATGAATGTGTTAGTTAGCGATGTAAATTTACATATGAAGGGTGCTACTTACATTATTATGAAAGGATAAAAAATCCAGTTATATTTACTTATGCAGATGACATTATATTGATTACAAGAAACAAAGTCTGGATGAAAGAAGCTAAATATTATGTATATCAATGTTTAACTATAATAGGCATGATTTTAAAGAACAAAATAAGGAAACGGTGATACAGTAAAGATAGGATGGGTTATCTTTTTCGGTGAAAGAAATCTCTGCGTTAGCAATAAGATTTGGGGGTAAAAATGTTAAGTGAGGAAAATGAAACAGGATAATAGGTGAAATAAAGGACCTTTGTTGTTTTCGGAAAACAAACAAGCTATAGATTAATAAAAAGGTTTATATGATTAATTCAGTTAAACCGGGAAAGATTGCATATTTAGCTAGTGTCTATATGTTGTCAATAATCTATGAAAAAGAAATACTATAAATATTTTTTTTCTTTTATGTGGGGTTTGAGATTGAATCCAGTGAAGAGAGGACTTGTATATGGATAAGGAAGCTGGAGGTTTAAGATTAGTAAATCCAATTGTTTATGCTGCTTCTTTGAATTTGTATGAAGTTTTGTTTTGGATAAATGATAAAAATGAAAAGTTAGTAGTAAATTTACTAAGGTACAAATCTGAGCTGCACTGGGATATGCTACAAAAATTCAAAAGAGGAAAAAAAGAAGTTATGTACTCATCGTAACATTCCATGTGAGTTATTCATCTCTCCTTCATTCTTACTGATGGGTTCGGAGCCGATCCTCGGCTCTGACTCGGCCAACTGCAAAAGCTCGAGGTCTTCAACCAGCTTGAGGCCAACTCCCTATCCCATAATGCACCCTGATCTTGCCTCAGATCTTGTTTGCTGCCAACTGATAACCTAGTAATATAAATAGGGTCTATATTATATCATCGAACGCTTAAAAAAGCGAACGCTGATTGATCGGCCTAACTTAACCGAAAGCTTACAATCTCGAACTGTCAGATCAGCGATTTTTTTCCCAGGGAAAAAAATCGCTGATCCAAAACACATACACACAACACAAGCACACCAAACAAACAGAAATCCACACACATACACCTAGAATCTGATACCTAACCCTACACTAAACTATGCACACACCACTAACTACCCACTTACCTTAACTCAAACCCTAACCCTAAGGTCCGTCACTATTGCACACTCACCTCACCTGCTCCCTAACCCTAACTCACGTAAATCCGCCCTAACCCTCATGTCCACTCAATCGCACACACACCTAACCTGAGCCCTAACCCTAACTCACCTAAATCACCCTAACACTCACATCCACACAATCGAACACTTACCTACATCCGACTTTCCACCATAACACTGAAAATACCGAAGCAACAGAAACGGACAACGAAATTCTTTCCCTAAGAAAAAATCTGAGTTTCTGCTGCTTCGATATTTTGCAGTTTCGCGAAAATAAGTTCGATCAATCATCATTTGCTTTTTTTAAGCGTTCGAGGATATAATATAGACCCTATAAATATGCCACTCACAGAGCTGGATAAGAGACAATGCACCATGTAAGAAAGGTGACAGATCTCAAGTAGACTGAATGGGGGTTGGAGGGTGGGACATAAGAATGAAGGTGAGATGAACAACTCACATGGAACGTTATGGTGAGTACATAAGTTCTTTATGTGAAGTTATTCTATCTTGCTGTTCATTCTTACTGATGGGTAAAGTTCCCAGCACCATCTTTCTTGGGTGGCTCATGGGAGAATATTCCTCGGAACTGTGGAACTAAAAGGAGGTCCTGTCCCTGGAGGCCTTGTCTACTTTGTAATGAGTGATAAAGGTATGAAGTCTTGACCGGGTAGCTGCTGCACAAATAGAATCTACTGGTAACCGTGCAGAAAAAGCTAATGAGGTTGAAACAGCTCTAGTAGAGTGGGCCTTTATTTTTTGTTGCAAGGGAGAAATCTCTGAACTATAAATGAAGGAAATGCAATCTGATAGCCATCTTGACAAGGTTACTTTAATCACTGGGGCACACTTTTTTGACTGTGAAAAGGAAACAAAGAGCTGATCCGTTGATCTGAATTGTTTAGTTCCATCTAGATAAAATTGGAGTTGTCTAAGAACATCAAGTTTGTGCATGTGTTCCATCCTATTTGTGTATTGAGGAAAGAAAACAGGCAACTCAATGGATTGGTTAAGATTTGTCTCTGAACAAACTTTTGGTAAAAAGGACGGATTAATTCTGAGCGAAACTCTGTCATTATGGAAAATCAGATAAGGAGGTTTGATGGTCAAGGCCTGCAACTCAGAAATCCTCCGAGAAGTGATGGCTATCAGAAATATAGTCTTCCATGAAAGGAATTTCAAAGGACAGGACGAGGCTGGTTTGAAAGGAGGTAATATGATTTTGGAGAGAACAAAATTTAGATTCCATGGCATGACTGGAGCTCTGATTGGTGGCCTCAAATGAATGGTACCTTTAAGAAAGGCTTTAGTGAGTTAATGTGACATGACATTGGAGCCTTGGAAGCCAAGATGAAAGTTTGAGATTGCTGCTAATTGAACTCTGATGGTAGCTGCAGCAGCTCCTTTGTTGAAAAGTTTAGTTAGAAATTCCAAAATAGATGGGATCAGAGATAGATAAGGATCAACATAATTCTGAGCTAGATAAGGATCAACATCATTCTGAGCTAGATAAGGATCAACATCATTCTGAGAGGCCCATAAAGAAAATCTCTTCCATTTGCTAAGATATAACTTTCTGGTGGATGATTTATGAGAGGATGTTATAATATGTTGGGCCTCAGCTGAGAGGTTGTAAATCCTGACTAATCTGGGAATTGGAGCAGCCAAGCTGTCAGTTTGAGGGAATGATGAGAAGGATGAAGAGCCCCTGATGAATGGGTCAACAGATCCGAGACTGGGTCCAGAATCCAGGGTTCTTCCAAGAGATGAGGCTGAAGGAAGGGGAACCAAATTTGCCGAGGCCAGTCACGGGCTATCATGGTCCTACCTAGAAATGTTGCTTTCTGCAATACTTTGGGAATCATAAGGGAAGGGAGGAAAGGCATAAAGGAGACCCAGGAGCCAGTTGTGCACCAGTGCATCCCTTGGGGCATCCCCCGGCGGGAGAATCAGGGCAAAGTAGCTGCTGCATTTCGTGTTTATGGGGTTGCAAAGAGATCACAGCAAGGCTGGCCCCACCTGCGGAATATCCGTTCCACTACTTGTTTCTTTAGGGACCACTCGTGAGTCAGTAGAATTGCCCTTCTTAGCTTGTCTGCTATCACATTGGATTTCCCCGGGATGTGCATTGCTATCAGAAAGCGCTGGGTGGAGATTTCCCACTGCCATACTCTCATGGCCTCTCAACACAGGGGGTAAGATTTGGTTCCTCCTTGTTTGTTGATGTACCAGACCACTGACATGTTGCCTGTCTGAACTGCAATTGTTCCCAGAGGTAGAGAGTCTTGAAAGGACTGCAATGCTAGAAGTACCGCTCTCATCTCCAGAACATTTATATGCATATGAGCCTTGTGTTGCTTCCATGTGCCTTAGGCTGTTCTTCTCTGATAATGCTCCCCTCACCCAATCAAGGAAGCATCTGTGGTCACCGTGGCTATGGGATTGGGTAGAACGAATGGACGTCCCCGAGTTACATGTTGAGATGTCAGCCACCATTGAAGGTCCTTCTTGCACATATTCATTATGATAATTTGGTATGACATAGGATGTTCCTGAAAGAACCATTGAGAGAATAGGAGCCATTGTAGAACTCGCATGTGCATTCGAGCTAGGGGAATGGCAATGATTGCTGCCGCCATCAATCCTAGCAATTTGAGTACCATTGAGACTGGGGCTTTTTTCCTTGGAAGCAGGTCTAATATTTGTTTTCGTAAGAGACAAATTCTTTCTGGAGGTAGACTTAATGTCATTGAAACTGTGTTTAGTTCTGCTCCTATAAAGACTGTCTGTTCCGATGGCGATAAGGTAGATTTTTCTGAGTTGATGGTAATCCCCAACTGATTGAAGAGATTTAAGGTTGTGTCCCACACCTGAATAAGTTGATGCTTGGTGGTGGCAGTGAGGAGCCAGTCATCTTGATATGGAAACACCTGGAATCCCAACAGTCTCAAATGAGCAGTGACTACTGCCATACATTTGGTGAACACTCTGGAGGCTGTAGTGAGATCAAAGGGCAGAGCGCAAAACTGATAATGGCTGGCTCCCAGCCAGTAGTGTAGATGATCCCTGGATGGTCTGTCCCTCTTTATGTAGTAGTACGCATCCTGAAGATCTACAGAGCACATCCAATTGTCTTTCCCACAAAGGGAAGTATTGACTGAAGCGTGACCATGTGGAACTTCGTCTTTTTTACTGACTTGTTTAGTCTGCTTAGGTCCAGAATAGGTCTCCAGTCCCCTGCTTTCTTTGGAACTAAAAAAAAAACCTTGAGTAAGTTCTGGATCCTCTCTGGTCTGCTGGGACTAGCTGGATGACTCTTTTGTCCAGCAACCTTTGGACCTCTAAGGCTGCTTGGTCCCTGTGACTGGGTGGAATCTGGGATTTTCTTTGCTAGAGGGGCTGGAGTGGCAAAGGGAATTGAGTGTCCTCTGGATATTATGCTTTGTACCCAGCTGTCTTTTTGTTATTTTTAGCCAGGCATCTAGGTACAAAGATAGGCGTCCCCTGACTGCCTCCAGAGATGAACAGTAGGTCCTCCTTTCAGGAGTGCTGATAGGGCTTGCCAAAGAACTGATCTCTATCTGATCTCTGTCGCCCTGGTTCTGCGGACCCCCTCTGCCACGTGGGTGACGTCTTCCATTATTACCCCCTCCTCTGCCTCTAGAGGGCGTTTCACCATGAGTGTTCTAGAAAGATCCTTGAGATTTACTGAATCTACTAAGCTATTTTAACAGCTATAATTTTGAGAAAAATAAAGTTATTCACTGGCCAGAGCTGGTGAATGTCTGATCAAGTTGCAGCAGCAAATGAGATCTGAGGGAAGATCAGGGTGCATCATGGGATAGGGAGTTGGCCTCGAGCTGGTTGAAGACCTCGAGCTTTTGCAGTTGGCCGAGTCAGAGCTGAGGATCGGCTCCGAACCCATCAGTAAGAATGAATGGCGAGATAAAACAACTTCACATTAATGTTTAAAAGATGAAATGTTATCAAGAACAAATTTGTTTATGGAAAACAAAACTTATGAGCAATACAAAATGAGAGGAAAGTGTGTTATAACAATATGATACAATATTAAGGTAATCTTTGGGCTGAGCTAGTGAATGAAAAACTTAAAACTATAAAAGTATGAAAAGCATAGTGTAATAAGCAAGTAGAATGTCAAGATTTTTTATGAAGACTAGTTGTTGTTGTCGTTGTTGTGTCTTTCGGCTTTTCCCGGTTAGGGGTCGCCACAGCGATACTCTGGTTTGCTAATGACTGGCAGTAGATTTTTACATGCCGAGTTGCCGGCCCTGACGCACAACTTTCAACGAAGGTATGCCCATTCATGTATGTCTCCAAACAGAAAACGCTCTAGCTGAGAATCGAACAGGACAACGTCTTACTGTGAGGTGACAACGCTACCGCAGCACCACCACCGTAGTCATATTATCTGTAAAAAGAAATATACCATATGAAAAATCAGTGAAAGAGTTTGCATATATTGTGGTAAATAAGAAACTACTGAAAATGTTTTCTTACAATCTTTTAGGGTTGCAAAACTGTGTGAAAAATTACTTGAAGAAAAGTTCTTTGAAAAAATAAAGGGTGCAAATGATATAAATATGGATATGATTACATATGGATATTATAATCATAAAAATAAGGAATATGTTAGTAAAACAGAGAAAAAATATTTTTTTATATTGTCTGGACCATTTAGAATGAAAGGATAAATGAAATAATGTTTAATGGCAAATGTGGACTAGCAGCAATTTTAAGAAAAATTAGATGGTGGTTGTGGAAAAAGGAGTGGGGGGGTCAAATTAAGACAATGAAGAAATAAGTTTAACATAACAATGAAAAGTAAGATGTTCATGATTGTATGACATTAACTGAACGGAATGGAATTTAAATTGTACAATGTATAAATTGTAAACATAGAAATATGTAAGCTTGTGAATAGTATTGTAAATAATGTTTTAAATTAAAACCCCCTACTCTTTTGAAACGTACTGTGGTATCTTTTACACCCATCTGAACTACTATTACTGGTCAATACATAATAACTTCATTTTATTGTGTTTTAGTACTTCACCCTTAACTGGCTTGACCGTGTCAAAGACATACTTCATCAACAGTCTCCCTTCCATAACCTTACCCAAAATGTAAAACAACCTACTCATCTTGTCTTATCTATAGGTAATAATTCACTCATTGATATTTTCTTAACATTCATAATTGCCGCTACTCCAATAACATCTTTCCCAATTCCATCAGAGACCATTGCCCTGTACTCTCATTTATAATATTTAAGCAGCCCAACACCCTATTACTACCTTTGCCCAATCCTTTCCTTTGACTAAGTAAAACTACCAAAGATGAGTACTGTTTACCACTGACTGAACCCCTCTGCATGACCTGAATTGCACACTTATTTATTTCAGTAGCCCTCTCCTGCCAATCCAAGACTATCACATAACTAAAAGACAGTACTGAGGTAACTCCTGGCCGTGTATATCTTCCAAAAAAAAAGAAAACTCACATGCCTCCATAACAGATTCTGGTACATCTGGAAGGCTGCCACAAATGATTCAACTGTTAATCATTTTCATCAACTCAAACACAATATTGTGCATTTCAGTAAAATCATCCAATCCCACACATTTACAAAGCAAACTTAACAATCTCCCTCTACAACTCCTAAACTGTTCTGGAAAGAAATTGAAGGCACTATTAAACTCTTCACACCTTCAACTGACAACACTTCAACTTCTGTCACTCATAACAAACTAAAGAACTTTTTTATGTCTTCCCCCTCCAGTTTCTTCTCAAACCAAAAAGCCAAAATTATCTTCACTTTCTCTCTTTTAAACCCTCCTCCACCCCCTCACATCAGCATAACTCTCTTTTTGCCCCAGTATTACCCCAGCGCTATCATTCTTACCCTGATTTACAAACATTTCTTGATGATTTTTCAAATATCTATGTAGCATCCCGAATCTTACTCTTCTACATATGACTAACAGTTTCACCCCTTCTCCTATACTTACTTCCTCTCCCTCTTCCTCTCTCTCTCTCTCTCTCTCTCCGCTGCTTTCATTTCACTTCTACTCTACCATAGTTCCCTACTCCTACAATGTATCTGCATTACTCATAATTCAGCATGTACATACTATACAGATATTTAATTGGTCAATGTTATTTCAAATTTGCTCTTTCTATAACTGTACCCATTTCATGTGTTCATACTTTTATGTATCATCATTTGTAATCATTTGTGCCTGAAACTGGTCATGGTTGATCAGTACCCCACCCATGTAAACAAGTGTAAGTAAACTTCCACCCCTTTTCCCTTAGGAATTTCTCCTTTGACTCTCTCTCTACAAACTGGTCTCCATAATTACTGTCACAAACCATCTAACTCTAATTTACTACACCCAAAATTTCTGAAAAACCCTTCCATTTTCATATATTTTCCAGTCATGTATATATTTAACCTTAAAGTGCATAATGGTACCGTCCCAAATGGTTAAAGGACTGGCACTATTATCCATATCTCCAAAGCTTCTAACGCTACCATTCCTGAGCAAAACCATGGTAAGAAGGGAGTGCTCTCTTTACAGTTACAAAAGTATTAGAAAAACTAACTTCAAGGAAATCCCAGACAATTGTATTCTCCAATTCACATCATGGCTTTAGGCTATCATTTAATACTGGAACTATCCTGTTCATAGCCACAAATCTCATTCTCCATAAAAGAAAAGGGTTACTGACAGGTGCAGTCTTTGTTGACCTGAACCATATCCTTGTTCTATTTGACAATACTTTACCTATCTTTATACTCTCCCATCTTGGCCTATTTCAAATTACAACCAGTAAAAAGATAGCAATGGAAAAACAATGAAGTTTCCTGTATTGGAAATGAAAGCGAATTTTTAACTCTTTTTGTATCGCTAATAAACTTTGTACGTGTTTTTGGATTATCTGTGGATTGTATTTTTCTACTACGACTGTGGGACAGCCTTCATTGGATCCTGTACTATTGGGGAATTTTTGTATTATCTATTTCAAATTACATTCAACTGACTCTACAGCCACATAACCTCATTGTCACCATACTCTTCTGATCCTTCTCTATACTTCAATCTGAAATACTGATGTTCCCCATGGTTCTATACTGGGGTTCCACTCTTCTCTACATTTTCATAAATAAAGGTCAGTGAGAATATTTATATATTATACTTAAAGAAGGTAAAATTATCAGCTCAATGAATGACCTTGGCTACTGTTTTCCTGAGAGACTAATATTAAATGCTGACAAAACACAAACCATGTTATTTGAAACCCCTCAGAGACTTAGTTCATAGGTTTATGGGTGATTAATAGGCTAATGGTACAAGAGCCTCTACAAGCCTAGGCAGTAATACCCAGGATATGACAATGGTATATCTTAATTCCCCATATATGGGATGGGGTAGTATCAGGGTAGTGGGTCTTTGGGTGTTGGAACCCTGAATTATTTTACAGACTGCCTCTGTCCATAAGGAACATGGGCAGTAGAGTACCCTGGGAGGGAATGTATGATTCTCCATCCATTTATCCAACTTCTTTTTGAACAGTGTTTGTGACGGTCTTTGTTTTACAAAGATAGGAAGTTTATTCCATAGACAAGGTAGCCTTTGGGATAGGAATCTATCTCTCCATTAGAATCACAAATAAGGTTCAGGTCCATGGAATGCCTAACTCCTGTATAATGTTTCTTGCAAATACATAACATTTTCTCAGGGCTGAATCAGAGAATGCCTACTAGGTCAGGTATAAGTCACTTCTTAATAAACAATATGAGACAGAGTAAAGGGATAGGGTCTTTAGTCAGTCCGCATGAGATATTTGTCTTATGCTTTGTATTTTTTTAATGAGAAACCTCTGGGGCAGCTTCAATTGATGCAAGCGCCCAGTTAGGTACATGCAGAAGGGTAAGAATAAAAAGCTGGAAACAGCGCACTCAAACCGCACTTTATTGTAATCCACAACAGAATAAATCCACCAGAGTTAAACACCAAGGTAAACGCTTTAAAGCAAATAAATGCGTTTTCGTCAGCTGAAAGCTACGACTTCATCAGACAAATGCATTTAATTAATTAACCTTTATATAATAAAATTCAAAGACAAAAAGACCAATGAAAACAATTGCATCCTGTTTGAACCAATAGTGTTAATAACAATCTAAAGAGCTCATTATAATAAAACCTTGCATTAAAAAAGAATGTCATATAAACCTGTTAAAATCTCTTTTAAAAAGGCTTCTAATTTATAAAACCTTTTATAAAAATTATTCAAAAAACCTTACATATTCAATTTCTTGTAGACCAATATAATTAATTACATGCAGAAGGGTGCACTATACTGAATTATGGGCCTGATGAGGGCTGAGTACAATGGCACTATGACTTTTTTGACAGTGATGCCATGCCTTTACTTATACTGAACCACATAGAAGGATTACCTCACTACTGTAGCTACCATGTGGTCAAAGTTTAGGTTACTACCTATTTTGTGTTAATGGGTCCCTCACCACTGGGTCTACTTTTAGGGGTGTGCTATCAATATTATAATTTGTAGGGATATCTGACTTACCAAAGGGTATGATTATGCATTTTGTAGCATTTGGTCTTAGTCCATGGTTTTGGCACGAGTTGTTTGTCATTTTTAGGCCTATTTGTAGGATGACACCATCATTTGTTGTTTTAATGACTGCTCCCTGCTTAAAGTCATCAGCGAATTTGGTAGGGAAAACTACTCATGTACCAACAGCTTTGCCCAACGGTTCTTGGAATTCATAAATTCCAATGCCCTGGATCAACTAATCCATAGTCCCACCAGGGACTCCAATATCCTATACCTGGTCATTACCAACATGGGAAATCGATGCTCCGCACCAATGGTCACCCCCTCGTTAGTCAGGTCTGACCATAAGCTAATCACCCTTAGGTTCATAGGTTCATAGGTTCATACTAGGCTATCTGCCCGAGGGCATTTACAAGCCTAGCCCATAGTTTTGTGGCTTACGCCACCCCTTTAGTATGGGGAACTATACCCATTATTTTGCTGTGCCTCTGTCGAGCAGTGACACTGAGGTAATCCCTGGGGTATATCTGCGATCTCCCATCCATTGGTCAAGATTTCTCTTGAACAAGGCCAGCGAGGTGCTCTGCCTCACATATACCGGGATTTTGTTCCACAGCATAGGGAGTCTTTGGGTGATGAATCTATCCCTCCAGCACGTCCTATTAATAGCCGTGTCGAGGTTTAAGTCTACCGCCCTTGTGGCTCTGACGGATCTAGATTTTTTGAGGTGAAGCATATTCATCAAATCTGGGTTTGACATGGCCTTGTATGTTAGGCAAAGGTCACCTCTGAGGAAGCGGTAGGCGACTGAGTAGAGCTGGAGTTCTTTCAGTCGGGCAGCATAGGACAGATGTTTGAGACCCTTTATCCTTTTGGTGAGGAACTTTTGTGGCCTCTCCAGCTGCTGCAAGTGTCGGGTCAGATACATTCCGAATGGGGCATTGTACTCAATCATTGGTCTGATGAGTGATGAGTATAGGGAGACTATGACCTCCCTTGATCTAGATGAGAATCCCTTCATGATAAGGTGGGCAATGTAGAAGGTCTTCCTAACTACTTTAGCTACATGGGTGTCGAATGACAGACTACTATCAACCTGGGTCCCCAGGTCCCTGATAACTTCTTCTGTGCTCAGTGGATTGCCACCTATTTGGTAGCTAAGGGTAACCTTGTTTTTTCCGAAGGGTATGACTATGCATTTTTTGGCATTTAACTTTAGGCCATGGCTCTGGCACCAGTTATCCGTTTCTGTGAGACCCTTCTGAAGGATATCTGTGTCAGATGTGTTTTCTACTATGGCGCCCAGTTTGCAGTCATCTGCAAACTTTGTCAGTCATAACCCTCCTGTGTTTGCTTGTACTTCGGAAAAGTAGATGCCAAACAAGAGTGGGCCCAGGACTGAGCCCTGTGGTACACCACTTGTGACAGGCTTTGAGTCTGACATGGCGCCAGCAACTCTGACCCTGTGGGTTCTGTCACTCAGCCAGTTTGCAACCCATCTTGTGATGTATGGGTTAACATTTAAGCTGATGAGTTTTTCAATGATACCCGAGTGGGGTATTGTATCGAAGGCCTTTGCCAGATCGAGGTAGGCTGTATGGCCTGCCTTTCCCTCATCAATGGCTTTGGTGACTGTTTCGAAAAAGTCAACCAAGTTTAGAAGGCATGATCTGCCTTTGACAAAGCCAAACTGGGATGGATCCAAAGTCTGCAAATTCCCTATGTCTTTATTTATGAGGTCCATTATGATCCTCTCCATGGCTTTGCAGATAAGGCTTGTCAAGCTAATGGGCCGGTAATTTCCAGGGTCGGTGGAGGCACCGCCTTTGTGAAGTGGGACCACAGTTGCAGTGCGCCACTCCCTGGGTACGTATCCAGAGGTAAGACTATGATTAAACAGCTGTCCTAGCTGTGGGTTTAATTCCTCGTTGAGTTCGTGGAGCACACAGCCGGGGACACCATCAGGTCCCATGGATGCTGTGTTTTTTGCTTTGGAGAGAGCAGTTCTCACTTGGGCGTTGGAGATGTTTGGGGGGCTGCAATCGCTTGGTATAGATATCTCTCCTTTTGGGGGGGAGATCCTTAACATCCACATCCCACCCCCACGCCCCCAGTAAGGAAAACCTCCATATAAAACTTCTCATATGCCAACTTCATGTTACTCAAGTCAGAAGTGACAAACTTCATGACACCCATGCAGACGGGAACTGAAAGTTCAACTGCTGAATCCTACACTAAGGCACTGTACAAGCACATCCACTCATGCATGATTCGTGCCATCCCAAATAGAACCAATACGCTCTCATCCAAAAAAAGGTAGCCAATCTGGTGGTCCCCTGCCATAAACAAACTTTACAACAAAAGGATGAAACTGTTGCAGAAATGAGGAAAATCCCAGGATGCAAAAAACTCCCTTACCAGCCTCAGTAAGAAACTGAGATCCCTCATAAAATCCTCCAAAGCTAGTTACAAAAATAAAATTGCCAAAGATTCCAAAGACAACCACAAGGCATTCTATAACTATGTCAAGAATCTAAATGGCAATGCTCAGATCTGCTCTGAGCTAAAACAGAATGGCATTAAATATACTGATACCAAGGATATTGCCAATATCCTGGCAGATCGATTCAGTGCCAACTTCACCCCCCTCTCACCACCTAAATGGCCCATCTCAATACCGGAAGATTGCCAAATTCCAGTAATAACGGTAACACAGGTAAAAAATGCACTCTCCAAAGCTAAGAATACAGCATCCATGGGACCAGATGACATCCCGGGCTGTGTACTACATGAAATACAATATGAACTAGCACCTCACCTAAGTGTCATGTTTAATCATAGCCTCACCTCAGGTTTCGTGCCCACTGAGTGGCGCAGAGCTACAGCTATCCCACTCCAGAAGGGGGCTCCATATTGGATCCCGGAAACTACCATCCCATTCAGTCTGACAAGCCTTATCTGCAAGGCCATGGAGCGTATTATTATGGAACTTATAAACAAAGACATTGGCAACCTTCAAACACTGGAGCCCACCCAGTTTAGGTTCGTGAAGGGCCGATCTTGTCTCCTGAACCTGACTGACATCTTCGAATCAGTCTCCAGAGCCATGGACAAGGGTAAGGTGGTCCACACAGCCTATCTAGACCTTGCCAAGGCCTTTGACACCATCCCCCACTCTGGAATCATAGATAAACTTACTAAGCTAGGCATTAATCCCTACGTCACCCAATGGGTTGCTAACTGGCTTACTGATAGTACCCACACTGTAAAAGTAGCCGACTCCAAATCCAGCTCCAGACAAGTGACAAGTGGAGTACCTCACGGTTCAGTCCTGGGACCGCTCTTGTTTGGCATCTACTTCTCGGAAGTACAGGCCAACACTAAGGGACTCTGGCTAACAAAGTTCGCAGATGACTGCAAACTGGGAGCCATTATTGAATCTCCAAATGATGTGGATACTCTACAAAGGGGCCTTACAGAAACAGATGCTTGGTCCCAGAGCCATGGGCTCAAGCTCAATGCCAAGAAATGTATAGTTATCCCCTTTGGGAAAAAACATGTAACCATGAATTACCATATAGGTGGCAGTACACTAAACACTGAAAGTGTGATAAGAGACTTAGGGACACAGGTGGACAGTGGTCTCACCTTCGATAACCACATCGCCACAACAGTCAGGAAATCCTTCTATGTGGAACACCTCATCACTAAGCGCTTTTCATCCAGAAAAAAGGAGGTCATTGTCCCACTGTACTCATCCCTCATTAGACCCATTATAGAATACAACGCCCCGTTTGGTATGTACCTCTCAAGACATCTGCAACAACTGGAAAGACCGCAGAAATACCTCACTAAAAGAATCACAGGACTAAAGCAGATGGCCTACGCTGACCGCCTTAAAAAACTCCAGCTATACTCTGTCGCATATCGTCTACTCAGAGGTGATCTCTGCTTAACATACAAGGCCATGTCAAACCCAGAGCTGTTGGACATGCTACACTTAAAGAAATCCCAATCCCTCAGAGTCACACGCACCATGGATCTAAACCTTGTCATCACAATAAGCAAAATATGCTGGAGGGATAGGTTCCTGACCCAGAGACTCCCAGACTCTGGAATTGATTGCCCATACATGTCAAGCAGAGTGCCTCTTTGGCCCTCTTCAAAAGGAACTTTGACAATTGGATGGGAAAAAGGAAATTCACCCCGGGGATTACGTCAGTCGCCCTGCTAGACAGGGGTCCAGGGAAGTAAATAGTGTGGGAAGAAATCGCCATGGAATTGTTATGGCTAGGCTTGTATAGGCCCTAGGGCTGATAGCCTAGTACCAACCTATGAACCTATGGTGAGCCAGTAGCTCCCAATATTGGCCTTCACTTCATCGAAGTATATGCCAAACAAGAAGGGTCCCAACACTGAGCCCTGTGTGACACCACACAGTAACAGGTTTCTTATCAGAAGTGTATTTGCCTATCTGGACAGCATGTGTCCTATCAGTGAGCCAGTTTGCTATCCACCTGATGATGTAGGGGTTTTTGCCTAATGCAGTAAGTTTATTTATGATCACTGAGTGAGGGATTGTGTCGAAAGCTTTGGCCATGTCTAGATAAGTGGTATGTACCATTTTACCTTCATCCATGGTCCTGGTGACTTTCTCGAAGAAGTCCACCAGAGTGAGCAGGCAAGAGATCCCTTTTACAAAGCCAAACTGAGTCTAGTTCAGTGTTTGGAGATTTCATAAGTCATTATAGATTAGGTCCATGATAATTCTCTCCATGACCTTGTAGATAAGACTGGTCAAGCTTATGGGTCTGTAGTTTGCTAGGCCAGTTGATAGCCCCCCTCCCTTGTGCAGAGGGACGATTGTTTAAGTCTTTTATTCCTCTTGGAAAAAGCCTGTCCACAAACTGTGGTTAAAGAGGGTTTCTAGTGGCCTTGATAGATCCTGTTTTAATCCATTTAAGAAGCATCCTGGAATGTTGTCAGGACCCATGGAGGCTGTGTTTTTGGCTTTAGCGAGAGCAGTAAGGATGTGTTCCCTTGTAATGACCAGCAGGGAGATGTGTGCAGTTATTTCTTTGAGTGTAGTAGGAGGTGATGGGGGGAAGAAGTTTGAACTGAACTTGTTGGCCTGCAGGTTTGCTATAGTTTCAGGTTAGGTGCAATTGTTGCCATTCATGATTAACTTTGCACATTGCTGAATGTTTCCCCTGAGGTTACAAACATAATTTAAAAAAGCCTTATGGTTTCCTTTCACCTGGGAGGCTATCTTTGCCTCATAGTTTGCTTTGGCAGATTTGACCAGCTCTGTAATTTGTTTGTTTAGAGTGGTGAGAGTCTTTTTGAATTGTTTTGTCTGTTCCTTCTTGGCTTTGGAAAAGATTTTTTTCCGTTTGTTGAATAACCTATTTATGCTAGTAGTCCACCAGTGTGGTTTCTTTTTGCCAGTAATCAGAGATTCGACTCAGACAGATATTGCCTCTGCTATGCAGCTATAAATGTGATTGCACAGTGCTTTTGTGTAGAGCAAATAGTAGGCCTCAGTGTTACCCAGATTCAGAGGGGCGTGGAAGTTTAACAGGCTGTCATTTAGTCTAAGGTAATTGGCCTTAAAGTTCTTAATAGGTTTGGAGTTTAATGGGGGTTCTAGGTTAGTTTTAATACTAAATGAGATCATTTTGTGGGCAGATCTTACCAGAAAGGAATTAATGCACAGGAGGGAGCAACATCCCCCATATTTATAAATGCCGGGTCTAAGATATTTGTACTTCTAGTTGGGGAGCTAACTAGTTGCTCCTGGGTGTCAGCATTGAAGAAGTCCAAAAATATCTGAGCAAGTGAATTATGGGTTATATAAGCCTCCCAGATTATGGAATGGTAGTTGAATCACCTACAAGTATGGTGTAAGGCTAAATGCTAAGAGATTCCCGTAATTTAGGTAGGAGGTGTGCTTTTCCAGACTTATGGGATCTCTAGCTAGCAAGGATTTGATAGCAGATCGCTCCTATGGTTAGTTGGGGATGCAGCAGTTCTAGCGACTCATGTTGTTCGAATAGTCTAGTGGTGTACTTGTCCTTTATAAACACTGAGACACCTCCTCCCTTTGTTTTATCCTGAGCTGAGATGGATCGAAATGTATGAAAGGCACTGAAGCTTTTGATAGCCAGGGTGCTCTCCATGGTTCTGAACCATGTTTCCATGACTGCACATATGTCTGCATTTTCCAGAGCGAGGAGTGCTTCCAGGGGCTGCAGTTTTTTTTATTTAAACTCCTAGCATTGAGCAGCAGAAACATTAGGTGGTCGTAAGTTATTTTTGTTATGTTGGAAGATTTAACAATTTGGCACAGCCTAAAAAAGGCACTATGGGGATAGATAAAAGTTTTTGCCAGTATCCGGAAGCCAAGTGGTGACAAGTACAAGCCTTCTCTGGCAAAGCATCATGGTTTGTTGATCATGTCTCCCCAAGCTGACAGATACTGGATCCCCTTATTGTGACACCAGAAACTAAGTCAATTGTTGAAGTCAATCATTTTTTGCTGGTACTGTGGCATCATCACTGGTGAAGGTACGATGCTATTCAAGGTTATATTCATTCCCACCCAGGACGCATTTATTTATTTATTATTTATTATAGTTTGATGACTGGGAAAGTCCACTGGGCTATGAAAGACCCATTTTCAGTGGAGGCCCGGGGAGATAAGCTCCATGACACAGTTACAGTAACAAGACAAATTACAATTCAAAATGTAAAAATATTATCAATTGCAAGTTAGATCCATCATTAAGAGGACAATTTGTTCAAAACAACACACATATATATTACAAGTTACAGGACAACTTAGTGAATTTAGCTGTTCAAAAACAACAGACATACAGTATATAGTACATTACAACTTAGTGAATTTAGCATAAGTCAATGGTAGTATAGGTCTAGTGGTAGTGAAAATTTGTTCTATACACAGAGTGAACATAGTATAGTATATACAGAGAATATGTTAGTAGAACAGAGTATGCAAGAGATGAGCGGTGTGTTAAGTGTGAATGATAAATTAAAAAGTGGGAACTCATGTGGGTGAAGAGCAGGGGCAAATTCACTTGCAGGATAGATGTGAGTGAAGGAGGGATTTGAAGTTGGTGGGATTTGTAGTGCTTCGAAGGGAGGGTGGTAGGGAGTTCCAGAGTTTGGCTATGGCTAAGATAACAGGAGGAGGCCAGAGGGCCTAGATGGTTTGTGAATTTGTAATAGATTTTGGTTTTCTGACCGGCGTGGGCAATTTGGAATATAGGGGGTTAAGGTGGAGGAGACAGCTGGACAGCTAGAAGGTTTGAAGATGAGTTTATGAGCTGTGGATAGTTTTAGCAGGTTTAGGTAGTTTGGTAACTCAAGCCATTGAAGAGACTGAAGAGAGAGGCAGTGATGGGATGAATATTTGGAGTTGGTGGCAAATTTGCTAATTTTATTGTAGCAGGATTCTAACTTGGATTGTAACCTGAGTTGGAGATTGGTGAGCAGGGTGGCACCATATGTGAGAGAGGGGAGAAGGTAGGTGGAGGCTAATGTCTTTCTGGTAGCTGGAGTAAGCAAGTGATTATGCCAATACAAGAGACCTAATTTCTGATGAGTTTTTTTTAATAGTGGTATTTATATGGATGTTGAATTTTAGATGATTGTCAATGACACTGAGGAGCTTTGTGTGAAATACGATTTCTATGGGGGTATTTTTTTGGGTTAGTATAGTGAAGGAGGAATTATCAGTGGTGGAAGTTCTGGAAGGAGTAAATATCATTAGTTTGGTTTTGGTTGCGTTTAGGGCAAGGTGGTTGTTCTGCATCCAAGTTTCAGTTTTTGCAAAGGCTGATTGAGTTTTTAATAGTAAGTCAGAGGGGGTGTCAGCAGTACAGATGATAGTGGAGTCATCTGCGTACTGAATTACAGAGGAATTTGGAATGGAGAGATGAAAGTTGTTAATGAAAATGTTGAAAAGAAGAGGTCCTAGTACAGATCCTTTGGGTACACCGGTGGGGGTATGTAGGAAGGATGATATAGGGGATTTCCATTTCACAGCTTGGACTCTTTCAGAGAGGTAACTAGAGAACCAAGACAGTGCTGTGGGAGAAAGGTTGAGAGAGGAAAGTTGTGATAAGAGTATGGGATGAGAGACAGTGTCGAAGGCTTTGGATAGGTCTAGAAATAAGGAAGATACTAGTTTGCCATTGTCATGGGCCTAGTTGATGGATTCAAGGAAGGATAGAAGAGCTGTAGTGGTATTATGGTCAGGGCGGAAACAATGTTGGGTGGGGGTAAGGAGGTTATTGTGGGTGAGATGTGACATTAGTTTGGTATGAATACATTTTTCTACTATTTTTGAGAGTGGGGAGAGAATAGCAATTGACCTAAAGTTGGTGGTTTCATAGTTTTTACCACCCTTGTGGAGTGGAAAGATGAATGCCTGTTTCCAGATAGATGGGACGTGGGATTTTTGGATGGACTGGTTTATTAAAATGGAGATAGGTAGGGCTATGCTGTTGGTTGCAAGTTTGAGGAAATAAGGGGATACGCAGTCAGGTGCAGAAGAGCAAGGTTTGACTTGGGATAGGAGTTTTTTATGATGCTTGTGGGAACAGGGTTCATGTCTCTCTTCATATAGTCCATTGAGCTATGTCTTAGGCCGTTTCCAACCACAAGGAATATGATCGTGTCATACAGATACTTGTGGTTTAAAGACCTAAGTGCATGCATGATCTGGCAGATTCTGGCTCCAGACAGACAGCTCACTGTGATCTTCTCCTTGTTCAGCCTGGTAAGGGGGACATCAATATATCTTACAATGGAATTCCCAATAAGTAGACGTTTAGGTTGTGTGGTGTGTTGCCTTATGGGCTTAGAAGCGAGGCTGTTATGATTTTTAGAGTTATGTGTTGTGTGAGGCACTGTCTTTTTTTGAGTGTGCGCAAGGGCACTGAGAGAACCTTTTAGGTCTTGGAGGGTTGGGTAGACTACATCTGAATACTTTGCATATGTGGGTCAATGTGTTTGTTCCTTAGTATTGGTAGTGAGTGTTTTGGGTGTAACACTGAAAACTAGTTTGTATTTTTCATGTATGCATGTGAGAGCTTTGCCACCAATGACATTGTGTATCCACATCTCTTGCATACTGTGCTTGTCTGCTCTAAAATTAAGTGGTTGTCAGTGAACATGAGGCAGTTACTACACTGCCTCAGAATGCCCATATCCACCAGGCCAGAAACAGAGAGATGACAGGGAAGTGCCTATCCATTATACCAGATATTTAGTAGATGGGAAGGAGTAGGGGAGAGTCACTTAAAGATCTAAGTGAGAGTTTTAGTAGTGCATGATAGGATGACCTGCAGTGGTGCTCCCCTTGCGCAAACCGGCAGCTCTTCAAGCAGCTATGAACAGTGGTGACAATGGAGAGTGTTTCCTACAAAGGATTTTAAAATGGAGGGGTTTGCGTATATACAAGGCATGGGTAACTGCAAGGCTTTTATAATAGCATTAGGATAAACACACACTAAGCCTTCCACCAGAAGTTCCCAACTCAGAAAGGTTGAATCAGCCCCCTGCTCCCATAGAATGCAGAATAAAAACATCTTAATGTAAAATGAATTAGTTTTGAGCTCAAGTGCAGTAAGAAATGCTTTGCAACAAAAAAACTGGAAGAGAAAGCACCCAGCCGAAGTAGAGGTGCTGTACCGTATAATACTGCCACAATGAAGAAAGATGATCCAAGGCCAATGAACGCTCCAACAAAGGTTTTATTGACAAAAAGACAGAACAAATATTTGCGTCGACCTAGGTTTCGTCCGTCTCCACGGACTTCTTCAGAACACAAATACATACAAAATCCAGCCGCTTAAGTACCCTCAATTGCCAAATTAATGAACTAATTAACCAATCTATGACATGATGAATAAGAAGCATTTTTAAGGTAAACCAGAATTAAAAAAGACAGCATGTACCAACACTGTGTTTCAACCGTCAATAATATTATAAAAACTCTGTAACAATAGGTGCGTACATTGCATACTAATGCAAATGTAAATTCTAATTATGTGTGTGTTAATATCTGTGTATTTTAAAAAACTCCCTAATAAACATATATAATGTATACTTTTAAAATAAATAAGAAATTAATTCCACAAAAAAAAAAAAAAAAAAAAAAAATACCTAATGGAACAATTAATGTAAAAATATAGTTGTTTAATAAGTATAATTTATGTAACCTAATACCGTGCCGAATATGTTATAAATATTAATTAAATAGTTAATATTTAAATTGTTTAAAATATTAAAAAATTTTTTTTTTATATATGTTAAAAATATAATAAATATCATAATAATGATAAATATTCATGTACAAAATATATTATCCAAAATGTAAAACATGAATATTCTTATATGTAATATAAATTTATATAAATATTATTGAAATACATAAAATAATTGTTTAAATATATAAATAAATATATGTCCTTGGGTCATAAAACCCAGCATATAGGAAAATTTTGCAGTGTAAAAAAATGATGATATAAAATTTGTCCATTAAATTATTGATAGATTTTATACTTGTAATGTATGTGACACGTAAATGCCTGAAAATGTATAAAACTATGTTATTGTTTGTTTGAATTGGGGCTTGTGCCCAAAGGACTTAGACTGTGGAGATACCCAAATGGGAGTGAGCACGAACCGGACATGTTAAAAGATCTACATGAACTCTTTAACAAGACAGGTTTAGCTTTAATGGAAATTATGATTAAATACAATGACAAAAAAATAGAATTACTTTTGTTTGAGTTGGAAAAATTAAATAATAACATCAGTAAGGATCTTCTGTTCGATCAATATTACACAAACTATGTAAACATCATCAAGGATGTAGAACATAGTTGTAATATCATCTACGATAAAAAACAAAATAAAATTAAAAGGGACATTAAGATATATTCATCTGGTATGGTGTATCCTAAATCACAATATGTACATCGCAGTCATAGTAACGAAAAGTCGGACAACGGCATCAATCGCTTGGACGTACTGGATGACATCACTTCCCCTCTTCAGTCGGAAGGCTACAGACAACGGCAATATGGCAGCCCAGGTGAGGGAGAAGGTCCAAGAAGATCTAAAAGACTAAGGGGGCAATATAATTATGAGGATGACGAAGACTTCGAGCGTACAGGCGCACGGCCAAGAAGGGATCCGGACAAATACAAGAAGGTTAATTTTCAAAAAAATGCGTGGGGGGCGCGCAAGTAGCCGATGGCGTCCAGAACCACGAGGTACTTGGTAAGCAAACTTACATGGTTTCATTTAATAGTCATGAGTCATTTCAAATGGAAGCAACATTGGTCTCGAATTGCCCCTTTTTATTGAAAACCGTTTAGACCATGTGTGTTCTATACATGAAGTTCATTGTAACCATATAGACACAGATAATATATCCCATTACGATACATCAGATGAAATGAATATATCGGAGGCATCTACGGAAAGAAATAATCAACAGGCATGTGCATATTATGCGGACAGTAGTGACTCATTATGTGACTTAACCGTACATGCTTTTGATGGACAATTACAAGTTTTTGATACAGTTTTTTCAGGTGCAAATGACAAGGACAGTTTTGTTAATAATGATTTGGACATGTTTTATGATGCAGATAAGTATATTGGAGGTAATTTGTGTATACAGGAAGCTCTTGACAGATCATCTGATGAAGGAGGGGAATGCAGGTTGTTTTTTAAACCTAATATCGTGGTTAACAACAATGGGGATTTTAAATTATATAATTATACACGTCAGTCATTTGATAAAGAATGTGTTAATTTATTTTCAAAGGGTTTTAGTTTTGTACCGTGCAGGAGGGGGAATTTGGTAAATACAATTGTGGATTTAAAATTATTTACCCGAAAATTGAATTTGAAAATTTTGTATCAAAGTAATCCTTGGGGTATTAATGAAAATGGTAAAAACAGATTGTCTAAACCCAGTACTTACAACCTTCCTATGCATGAAAAGGTGGCTTTTTTTGAAAAAGTGACTGAAAATGACATTAGGGATGCTTATACTAAATTTAACATTAATTTTAACAATAAAAATATGACCAATCAGGAAGAAGCTAATTTAAATAGAATTTTGTCCACTAAAAATATTAGGATCATGAAACCTGACAAGGGTAGTGGAATAGTTATAGTGGACTACCAGGATTATGTTTCTTACATGAATGCTTTGTTGACGGGTGACACGTATGTGGAAATTAGCAGAAACGAAATAAATATAGCTCACAAAAGAATAGACACGACACTTTTTGATATGTTGTACCAGGGTGAGTTGGATGAATATGAATGGCGTTTTTTACAAAACGAGTATCCAGTTATTAGTGGAATTTTCGGTATCCCAAAAATACATAAAGGCTTAGATAATTTACAATTTAGACCTATAGTGGATGGTAAACGTAGTAAAACACATTTTATTAGCCAATTTTTGGATCACCATTTTAAGCCTGGTATTGAATTTTTTCCACATATACTTAAGGATTCGTGGGATTTTTTGGCAAAAATAAAACCTATAGCATTTAATGTTGGAGATACATTTATTACTATGGATGTTTGTAACCTGTTTACCGTTATACCCCATGATAGGGGGCTTGAATGGTTAGAAGAGCAGTTATTTTATACTAATTTATATGACCAAAATAAAATAAATGTATTAACAAAATTAATGGAGATTGTACTAAAAAATAATTTTTTTATTTTTTGAAGGAGCTTATTATAAACAAAACAGTGGAGTAGCTATGGGGGCAGCTTGTGCCCCCAGTTTTGCAAATTTTGTATTGACTTATCGGGAGCTCAACTACGTGTTTAATTCTGAGTATTTTACACATGTTAAATTTTATGGTCGTTTTTTAGATGATTTATTCATTATATGGAACGGTGAACAGGCAGAACTAAAAGCTTTTTTAGATTATATGGACAGTAGTGTATGGTTCTTGAAGTTTACACATGTTACAAGCCAGGACAGTATTAGTTATTTGGACATTAAGATAACCTATGACAAAAATAAGAATAAGCTTATGTCCAATATATACAGAAAGTCCACCTTCTCAAATTCTTATTTACATTTTGATAGCTGGCACCCTGACCACCAGAAAAAAGCGGTGGTCAAAGGTCAATTGGTGAGGGCAGCCAGAATGGTTAGCGAGGAGGTGGACTTTGAAAATGAAATACAGTTCATTATTACATTATTTTTGAACAGAGGTTACCCACCGGATTTTTGTAGTAGCATTGCCAATGAGGTGAGAAGTAAAAGGCAAAATGTTTTTTATAAAGCTTTATTAAATAGCAATGAGTGTTTGTTTGGTAATGGTAATAAAATTCAATCTGTTGATAATAGGGGATTTATATGTAACAGTATACCCCTGTTCATCACCACATTTAATGACACCTTTTGGGCAATTAAAAATATCATTAAAAAGAATTGGAATTTTATAAGTATGGACAAGACACTGGGGGACCTTTTCAAAGGAAACATTACATATGTTTTTAGGAAGGATACATCGTTTAAGGATTTGTTTGAAAGTTTAAATGTTAAGGTTGATAATTATTCTAACAAACCCATGGGTAACTTCAAATGTGGTAGGTGTTCAGTATGTAAACATATGATTAACACTGGTACAACAGCGATAGTTAATAATCGTAGTATTAAAATTCATCAGCACATTAATTGCTATACCATTAATGTTGTTTATATCGCAGTATGTCAACAGTGTGATGGTTTTTATGTTGGGAAAACCAGTAGGCATTTGAGGGACAGGATTAAAGAACACCTATTAGATATTAAAAATAATAAGTTAACCAATGCCTTGGCTAGACATATAAATCAATATAAAAATCACCACTTTAAGTTTTTTGGAGTATTACATCAGAAAATGGATTTACAGGGTAAAATTACTAAACATAATTTGGATACATCAGAATTGAGGATGCAGATTTTATTGAATGCCCATCAGCATCCTGATCTCAATGAATACATTAGTATCAAGCCTATTTTATGGTTACACAGTATTAAAGGTCATTAGTATTGGTCATGTTGTTTTTGGAACAAACAATAACATAGTTTTATACATTTTCAGGCGTTTACGTGTCACATACATTACAAGTATAAAATCTATAAATAATTTAATGGACAAATTTTATATCATCATTTTTTTACACTGCAAAAATTTTCCTATAAGCTGGGTTTTACGACCCAAGGACATATATTTATTTATATATTTAAACAATTATTTTATGTATTTCAATAATATTTATATAAATTTATATTACATATAAGAATATTCATGTTTTACATTTTGGATAATATATTTTGTACATGAATATTTATCATTATTATGATATTTATTATATTTTTAACATATACAAAAAATTTTTTTTAAATATTTTAAACAATTTAAATATTAACTATTTAATTAATATTTATAACATATTCGGCACGGTATTAGGTTACATACATTATACTTATTAAACAACTATATTTTTACATTAATTGTTCCATTAGGTATTTTTTTTTTTTTTTTGTGGAATTAATTTCTTATTTATTTTAAAAGTATACATTATATATGTTTATTAGGGAGTTTTTTAAAATACACAGATATTAACACACACATAATTAGAATTTACATTTGCATTAGTATGCAATGTACGCACCTATTGTTACAGAGTTTTTATAATATTATTGACGGTTGAAACACAGTGTTGGTACATGCTGTCTTTTTTAATTCTGGTTTATCTTAAAAATGCTTCTTATTCATCATGTCATAGATTGGTTAATTAGTTCATTAATTTGGCAATTGAGGGTACTTAAGCGGCTGGATTTTGTATGTATTTGTGTTCTGAAGAAGTCCGTGGAGACGGACGAAACCTAGGTCGACGCAAATATTTGTTCTGTCTTTTTGTCAATAAAACCTTTGTTGGAGCGTTCATTGGCCTTGGATCATCTTTCTTCATTGTGGCAGTATTATACGGTACAGCACCTCTACTTCGGCTGGGTGCTTTCTCTTCCAGTTTTTTTGTCGGAGAGCATTGGTTCTTGGTTAACTTTATGCTTTGCAACAAAAGACAGAACTCCTGCAGTATCAGGAATCCTTGGCAGTCCTGAGAAATGTTCCCAAATACACAAAAAAAGGTATCTGACCTCTAGGGAAATATCTCTCCCACTAAGTCTTATAAGTACCTTAGTGTACAAAAAAACAGAACAAGAGTGCTGGCACCGTAGAGAGATAAAAAACGAACTTGCCACAATTAAAAGATAAATATTTTATTCCAACCGACAATACACAGGAAACCACATAAACGCTTTGTATTCCACCTTGCGTTTTCGTCACACATTCATTGGACTTCATCAGATCTGAACTCACCCTTTATGCAATATTTTGTTTGGATGTTCTTATGTACGTAATTTTTCGGGGGGGGGGAGAAAAGAAAAAAAAAATACAGAACCCGTGGAACAAATGATCTGATCATTTCCTGTGTATTGTCAGTTGGAATAAAATATTTATCTTTTAATTGTGGCAGGTTCGTTTTTTATCTCTCTACGCTGCCAGCACTCTTGTTTTTTGGTTTTTGGTTATTTTGGAGTGCTTCCGATCACTATATTTACCTTAGTGTACATATTGACCCCTCTCTTACACTCTATCGACTTCAGTGTCTGTAAAGCTTTCACTAGATTAAAAAAAAATTACAAATTCATAAACCACCTCGTCCCTGCAGTACAAGTTTCCATTGCCAAATTCATTATTATGTCAAATACTGAATATGCCCTTCCCCTACCTCCCTCAGTAACTCATACAATACTGCCATTGTACAGAAGGCCCAGATCAAAAATCTTTTGGTATGCTATCATCTATTGTCAATACACCCATTGCTGTGTACTCCTCTCCTCAAGTAGTTCAGTTATGATTACTTTAATCTACTGCCCTCCCCTGACTTGCAGAAGCCCAACCTCCACTTCTAAATATCTCCTGCGTTCTGCTCTCCCAGGTTTCCTCTCCCCATAAAGGCCACCTTTTACTTTATCTTCTATTTAACAGTCCTTTTTTATGCTAGCCCTAGCAATCTGGCATTATATTCCTTCAGATGTTCATAATCTCCCCCATTGTTTATCTCTTTAGGAATTCACTTTGTTTCCTCTTCTTTTCCACCACTAAATACCATTATCTCAACATTAACTCCTCTTAGCCCTAAAAACTCCTTCCACTTAATCCCGTCTCTCTTTCTCTCACTCTCTCTCTCTCTCTCTCAGTCTGCTTTCTTTTCCCAGCCTCTAGTGCCAAATACTCTCTTCAGCTCTTGATAACGGATAAACAGAATTGCCTTCTTTTCGTTTTCTTGTAGCCGAACAGATAATTAGCCCCAGGACAATTAAATATGAGAATCCACTACAAAATATAAAATTAAAATTGTCTGCAAACATAGTCAACAGAGCAAACATTCCAAGAAAAGCACCAACTGAAGCTGCAGGTAAAATCAGTAAAACACTTTTATGGGGGAAAAAGCCCTCCCCGCAGCTCCACATGACAGACTTTGTTCCCACTCCTCCCTTATTTGAATATACTAACTCCACAGTAGGACTATATTAGGGGGAAACATCAAACATCAAAATGGGTCAAACATGTCTTTCACAACTGCAATCTCATAACTAATATATACATATATATATATATATATATATATATATATATATATATATATATCTGTAGAATAATCGGAGCTAAGCATTCAATGAGTTTTACTCAACTATTATCTCTGCAGGAAGTCAACTTACGACTACTCGTAGAGCTCCCCTTCCTATATATCTACTCCTACCACTCTGCTGTTAGCGTATTCTTTTCTCGCTGCTCATATTTGCTGCTTGTTACTTAATCATAGCAGAGAACACTGTTTTATTACACGTGTGTGTTTTAATAGTATTAATGCAATTAGCTTGCTGGCATGGTTGTAGCTGAAAATATTTTTTGTGACCAGTACACACATGTGGTTACCAATTATAAAATAAACACATAAATATACAAGTAAACAGGCAGAAATATTAATACATAATCTGAAGTTTGGCATATCAAAAACTGTGCCTATGGCAACACACATCACCATGAAGAACAAAGTCTGACCAGTGCTGTACTTGTCCTACACTATTTATAAGGGAAATACTTGTACCTTTGTTAGTAAGATGTGTGATATCAGTCAGTTGTGTGCAGGAATTCTTCTTATCATCTGTGAAATATTGGAATGAAGCACTTGCTTATATCCGAGGACCTGTTGATGCTAGCACATGCTCTGGTCTCCTCATAGTTGACTAATGCTATTCCCTTTATCTAGCACTTCCAGCTCAGAACTAGGCCATTTCTATCTTGTGCAGAACTCTTTGTCATCATACAGTAGGCCAGTTAAGTGGAGTCTGCATTGGCTACTGATTCAAACACAAGTTACTTTTAAAGTTCTGGTATCAGTGCATGTAGCCCTGTATAATCTCCCTTACCTGAACAAACTCTTGGTTTCTTACAAATACTCTAGAACCTCCTCTCTGCCATAAAGGGGCTGCTGGAGATCCCCAACATACATTTGAACTTTTCAGAACTATCATTTTAGTGTCAGGTGCCATGCCTTTGGAACCTCCTGCTCCAGGAGCTATGTGATTCTCCAACACTGGCTGGTACTAAGAGGTTTCTGTCAAGAAAGAAGAGACTAGTTAGTCCGAAGGTAAATTTAAGAGCCCCCACCCAGTCATCCAGGTTACTTCTGGATATTGAATTGCACTGATTAACCTGCAGAGGAAGTTTATTTTAGAGAAGGGGAGGCATGAAGTGATTAACCTCTATCCATTGCATTTTTTTTATTTGTTGATGTAGGTTTATATCTCTGGTTCCAGTGTCAGCCGTGCTGTTTGACTTGCTTAGATATAGGAGGTCAAGGACGACCTGATCCCTAATGGCATGATAAGTGAGCACAGATCACCCATCATTAACCTATACAACACAAAGTAATAGAGCAGATCTTCTAATTTTTCCAGGTAACCAAATTTTTTTAAAACCAGAGATCTTTTTAGTTATGAACCTCTAAGGTTTTCAAGTTTGTTGATATATTGAATGAGGGATATACCGAAGGGAGTGTTGCACTCTTATAATCTGCAGTGCTGAATGGAGGGGAACAATAGCATTTTTGGATCTTGACACAGCATCTTTGGCTACTAGCAGTGCTAAGTAGAAGGATTTCCTGACTACTGTTAGCACATGATAATCAAAGAAGAGAGAACCATCATCCCAAGCACCCATGTCTCCAACTACCTTTTCATTTAATAACCTATACTGTATGATGTGAATCATTTCTATTTTGTGAAAGAGATGGTAATACACTTTCTAGTATTCAGTCTAAGCATATTATCTGTACACCAGGTATTAACTACAGCAAGCCCCATCGGTAGTATACAAATATCAGTAGGGGTTCTGACAGTTATACAATTTGGAATAGTCTGTAAATTGGTGAGAAAGATATTCTAGTTATCATTTTTGAGATTACAGATGTAGATGTCAAACAGGAGAAGACCCAGTATAGATCCCTGGAGAACTGCACTGACTACCTTAGCATGATTTGAGGAGGCACCTATGACACAAACTGAGATCTTATCTGTCCTTCAGCTAGTTGGCTATTCATCTTACCACATAAGGATTTATTTTTCAGGATGATAGTTTCCATACAATTCTAACATAAGATGTGTGTCAAAGGCTTTGGCAGATTGAGATGCACTAAATTAACAATATTACCACTGTCTACAGTTTGTGTGTCCTTCTCAAAGAAATTAACAAGGTTCCACAAGCATGATCTTTCTTTGATTAAGACAAACCATTGGGTCATTAAGCCTAATGAGGTTCTTGATATCATTATTAATGAGATCAGATATGACATACTCCATAACTTTGCAGACTTGTAAGGCTAATTGGCTGGTAATTTCCAGGGTCTGTGGTACAGCCACCCTTATTTTGGGGCATCACCACAGTAGTATGCTATGTTTCAAGACCAAAACATTTGGCTAGGCTTAGTCTGAACAGATAAGGAGAGGTTTATCAAGAGCCTATGTAATGTTATTTAGGAAGCATCCAGGTGTGTTGTCAGGACCCATGAAGGAAATCTTTCTGGTTTTAAATAACACCTTAAAAATATGTCCCGTAGTGAGGGGTTTTAGTGATGAAGTTAGCAAATAACTTGTTTGCTAGAATATTTGCAGAGGGGTCAGAGGTGGGGGTCTCATTAAGGAAAACCTCAGGGCAATTGTTTTTTCAAACACCTTTATTGAATTACCACTTGTGACATGGGCAAGTTTACATTTATATAAAAGTAATCAAACTATCATATAACCTAAGAAAAACCTCAGGGCAATGTTGAGTGTTATTTCTTAGTTTTCTAACATAACTAAAACAGGACTTGTAGTTATCCTTCAGGTTAGAAGCTAATTTTGATTCGTGGCTTGCATTACTGGCCCTTAGATTGCTTTTTAGTTTATTGGATACATAGGTTCATAGATTAGTACTAGGCTACCTGCCCTTGTGGACTATTTTAAGCCTAGCCAATTACCCCATGTGAGAATCAAACCCTGCACCTTGTGTTTGTGAGGTAAACACCTTAACCATTATGCTAATGTCCCACCCCCACATTGTTTATATTATCCTCTGAGAAGTTGTGACGATGTGAGGTATTACCAGCTATACCAGGAGAAGTAAGGCAGTGGATGTGTAACATAAACCATTACATATAGCTGACATTTTGTAAAGAATTATATGTCATTTGTATATCAAACTGATCTGTACAGATACTTGTGTTGAAAAATATATTTGTAAAGCTACTTGTGTTAAAAATGTATCAACAGTGTGCCCTGCTGGGCAGAAAAGAATGTACATGCATTACTGTAACTGTTTAAATATATATATTGTAACAGAGGATACTGGAAGAGAAGACGTCAATCTCAATCAACCTGACTTTGAGAAATAGTAAGAAAATTAAATTACTGGGCCTAGGCCATAAAGATGTCATCCCACAGTTTTGAATGCAGCCAGAGACAAAAAGTCTGAACTAGGAAGCTTCCTATATTTTCATTGGGGTAAACCAGTTGCTATTCTGAAAGGGTGGAGGGTTAAAAATTGTTTCATGACTTCCAGGAGCTGCAGTAGATTTTAGCAAGGCTCTGCATGTGTATTACTGACACCTATGTGATAAATCCTGAAAGCTTCTAGCAATGGGTAGGTTGCATGGGAACCAGAAATCAGATGACCAGATGTATGTGATGTCATTCTGTACAGAAATAATGTTTTAATATTAGCTTAGAGTGAAGTCTCAGAGCAGTCTGTTTCTTGGAACCTGACATAGAAGGATCCCTCACCTACTTCAGCTTGCCTTGCTGCAGTACGTGACCAGGGATAGTAATTCTCTAAATCAGTTAGGTAAATAAAGTGAGACTAGTTAAGCATTGTTTTTCTGTAACTGTGTGAATCTATTCATCTGTGTTATTTTAATATTTCCTGTGACAAACTACAGTGTTTACTGTAAATAGATATTTCATATTTTCATGTTCTTTTATTATTTACTATTAAATATATTTAAATGTTTCATTGTGGCTGGTCCTTTAGAGAATATATTAACCTTTGAGAGTACTTATATCTATTGGTGACACTGTGGCCACTCCTGAAGCCTAGCTGTTTGGTCAACATTATCATTTGTATTAATATTAATTTCACTCAGTATAATTGGGTACCCTTGCAAAAGCCTCAGAGTAGCTGGCTTTTGAGTGATTGGTGTAACTACCTTATAGCCTGGGCAGAAAGGGGCACAACTAGTAAATCTGTGCCAGACTTTCCCAGGTGAGTGTGTGTGTGTGTGTGTGTGTGTGTGTGTGTGTGTGTGTGTGTGTGTGTGTGTGTGTGTGTGTGTGTGTGTGTGTGTAAATCAAATCTCAAAGAGTATGTGTGTCAACTACTTGGAGCAGGGACACGCAGCACTGGTTTCACAGAAAGGATGCTGGATGACTTAGCTCGGACACTCTGTTGAGGACTTAACCCTATAGCTGTGCTAGTGGAGACCCTGATTGTGGCCCTGGAGGGAGAAAGATATAAAGAAATCCAAACCCCAGGCTGACTATGTTCCCTGTGTGCTCTTAAGGGAAATTGTGCTTGATGCAGAGAGGTCTGCATCTGGAAATACTGAGTGTATCCATTTGTATTCCAAGTGAACGTCCCTCTCCAGTGTCAGTGGTGAGGATTCAGACTCCTTGATTACCGGCCCAGAGTGGGGACTTCAGAAAAGTACTAGCCTTACTATAGAGTTTAAGCAGTTTTTTTTTCTGTTGATACATTTATGTCAATGAGCCAACAAGGAATGGTGTTTTTAAATTTCCCATTATATTTGGTTGTAGTTGGGTCTATCTGAGTTATGCATTTGCAATGCAAGGTACCTGGTTTGCTAGCTCCCTTTCTTTTGAATATCATTAACAATGGCTGCCAGGAAATCCTTTTATTTAGCCCAGCTAATTGCCAAAGGAATATCAAGATCTAAACAGGTAATCAATCCCTTATACTCAGTATTGACCGGGCCAATCACTGATAACGCCCCCTTCGGGATATATCTTACTAAACATATCAAACAAGCAGAAAGACTCCAAAGGTTCTTAATCAAAATGATTACAGGCCTAAAGTTCCTGATCTATCAAGGCAGGCTAGAAGTTCCATCCCTTTATTCACTGTCTTATAGTCCTTTGAGGGGATATATTACCAACAACACCATCAGAGACCCAAATGTCCTGGACCTCCTCTTTCTCTGCAAGTCCAGTATTTCTACCAATACAAGAACCAGGGACCTATATCTTCACCAACAGATATATTAAGCACAGTGGAGGGATAGGTTTATAACCTAATGCCTCCTAAAACCTCTAGAATAAGCCCCTCCTGCATGTTAAGCAGTGTTACAAACTATCTTCCTTTAAACATAAACTAGATGACTTGATCGGTACCTACAGATTTACTCCAGAATTGATCAGTATGGCTGTACTGGAGAAAGGAGGTGCTACCTGAGAGAGGGTACTGGCAAAGCAAGACTGGTCATGAGACTCAGTAGCCTTGGATTAGCATTGAATGTATTTATCCATAGGTGCATAAAACACCTTAGTAAAGTTTGCTGTGGTGTTGAGGTCAGTGGCAGCAATGTCATGGGTAAATTTAGAGATTTCATTATATAAGGTTCATCCTTCTGAAATCCTTAAATATGGAGATGTTGGTTACAGGGTGCATGTTACAAGTTTATGGCCTGACTTAACTGGAGGATGGACTAGGGGAATGGGACAGGTAAAGGCAATACTTGTGAGGGGTATATCCAGAATATTTGGGCCTTAGGTGGGTTTATTAAATATTTGATCTAAGGAACACGTATTTATCAAATCCAAAAAACTTTGTGTGTACCCTACATTCAAAGTATAGGTGCTCCATTTTATGGCTGGGTAATTAGAAGTTTCTTAAGATTATAGAGTTATTGTTTATAACAATTTCTTCTAGAACTTCCAGGAATCTAACACGATCATCTGGAGACATGGAAGGGGTCCTATAGCATGCTATAAGCTGGTAGCTTGTTTTGTCTATGGCAAACTGCAGTTCTAAGAGTTCAGTTTATGGGTCTCAGGATATCAATGTAGAGGAAATGTTGCCCTTGGCAAAAATCGAAACACCATCACAACATCAACCAGGCCTGAAGGGATGGTAGGCGAAAAATCTTAGTATGGCAGTAGTACTCTCTTTACATTTAAACCAAGCTTCCGTAACTAAACATACACAGAACTGTTCCAGATGCAGAAGTGCCTCATGATTTGGCAATTTGTTATTGAGACTCCTGGTGTTGAGTAGGGCAACCTTAATGTAGTATGGTTTAGGTTAGATGAATCTCTTAAGCTGGAATGTCTATTAGACAGACTCCATAAGAAGGCCTTATGGGGCAGCAAGGGTTTTTTCAGTATGCAGAAACCTTCGAACATGAGAAGCATGCTATCATTTGCAAAACAAATAGGACTATCTTTGATTTCATCCCAGGCTGAAACATACTGGACAAGCCAGGAATGATACTAGCTAGTAAGCCAACTGATAAAGCTAACTACCTTCTCTTTTATCCTAGGCATCATTCTTACTGATGGAAGAATTCCACTCGGGAAACACAGTCTTGCCTGTATCTGTCAGAAGTCCACAAAGTTCCAACATGTATCTCTGTATGTCCCTCAGGGTGCTCAAAGACATTCACTCCAACATGGACTACCATCATGTCATAGTCTTTTGACTCTGGAAAGAGTCTGGAGGGTCCTTATAATGTCTGTAATACTGGTACCTAGAGTAGCTCTATAGTTGTCCAACTTGGTGAGTAGAGGAATTTGTATGTCGACCAAATGAGTCACCAATCACTGATACATTTTTATCATAAGCTAGTTTAACACTACTTGACATTGGGAGCAACTTAGCTATTTGTGACTGATTGCTGTACGTGTGCATGACTTTGGGCACTTTCACTGAAGCCTGTTCATACATGTCTTAGGTGGTTTAGGTAAGCATTTCTATGACATTTTAAAGTGCTGTTTATAAATGTGGTAGTGGCTGACATGTGAGTGGGATTATACATGTTACCTGGGAATTTACACATCTGACACAGAGATTTCTAGGTGTTCATCATAAGGTAGTTACTACACTGCTTTCGGTTACCAGGTGATAGAAGGCTGTCAATGGAAGGAGAACAGGTTTACTGGCCCTTCATATCAAATCCAATGCATTGTTTTTAGATGATTGCAACCAGACAATGCTATTCAATCAACAGCAGATATGCACACTGTTTTTTTATATTTTGTAAATAACAGTTCTTCAGACCATACTCCTCAACTTCTTTGCTCAAGAATTCGGGACAAAGCCAAAAATAGAGGATGGGACGAAGTCCCAAAATTAGGGAAAATTTTAAGTATTACTCTAATTCACCTAAAAAAAAAGTCAGTAGAACAAGTTTTGCATCAAATGCATCTTCTGAGCAAAATAAAGTATGAAATTCTACTGTTTGGGATTATCAACTGACTGCAGTCCTCAATGATCTACCAGAAAATCAAAAACTTTACTAGAGATGGGGCAGTAACAGGAGGCAAAATCATTTATCATCCAGATAAATGGACATCTTTACTAAACCTTGTGCAAAACTATTTATCTGACAAAGCTCTGCACTACAAGGACAAACCCCCTACTACTACCAACAACATCTCACAACACAGCTGGAGACTGCCTTTATTTTCACCATGTCAAAAAGCCTTGCAGTAAAATTCTCCTAACGCTGCAGCTCACTGAAATTTAATAACGATTTAAATCTCTTCTACAGCTACACCTGAAAAAATCATGGATGTATTATTGCTCTTTAAAGATCATATCTAAAGGTACAAAACGATATAAGCAAAAGTTATTCCTCACCCATGCATTAAAAACAGTTTTTAAAAACTGCTTAAGAACGTGGAAGACTAAATGTAGTAAACTGTGTTTATGGCATTAATACTCATAGGAGGGCAGGGAGCGATTACTTCATTCTGGGTTCCAGCTCTAATACTACTGGATAAGCCTAGGTAAGTAACTGCAAATGAGTGATATAACTGCTAGATTGTTAAATTAACAGGTTGGCAGAAAACTATATCATTATATAAGAATGATATAACTGCTCCTGCCTTCCTATGAATATTAATTCCGTAAATATGGCTTACTACAATTAGTTTTCCATGTTCATGTTTTACTGTACTTTTTTTATGCTCTATTAATTCAGTCTACCATTTTTTCTATTATTCATCTACCTTTTAAAATAAAATAAATAATTTTCTTTTTTTCATACTTTAACATCTTGTTGTTGTGTCTTTTGGCTTTTCCCGGTTAGGGGTCGGCACAGCGGAACTCCGGTCCGCTAATGACTGGCAGTAGATTTTTACATGCCGAGTTGCCAGCCCTGATGCACAACCTTCAACGAAGGTGCGCCCATTCACGCATGTCTCCACACAGAAGACGCTTTAGCTGAGAATCGAACAGGACAACGTCTTACTGTGAGGCGACAACGCTACCGCAGCACCACCACCTCAGTCTATTATAATACCTTAAACCTGTATTTCTTCTACATATAATCAGTTATATTTTTGTAAAACTGTCTGTAATTAGTCCTTTAATTTCCTTTTTGTCTTAATTGTAACTATTTACCTCAAAACATATTCATTTCAATACTTTTTACACTTTTCTATATCTACTTTCTAACTCTCTGAGATAGACAATTTTCTGTATATAGCATTAATGTATTTATAGCATAATTTTATTTATTATATTCACTTTCCTGGGTTTCAAAAACATTGCTATATTGTTATGGTTACTCTGTTTTTTTTTTTTTTTGCTTGATCGTCTTGTTCTAAATGTTCAAGTGTTGTTGCTACTTGTATTTCTTTCTAACTGGGCTTCAGCTGAAAAGGGACTTTACCCAGCAGGACGTTCCTGGCTGGTAATGAAATGTACTAAATAAATAAATAAATAAAGAAAATCAGGGAAACTCTGCAAAATTCTGGACAGTTGAGAGGTATAACTTAAGCCAATCTTTCTACTTCCTCACTAGAGGCACTGATTTTCTTGACCTCATCCTTATTTTTATTAATGCAGCCCACGCCTGTATCCCTCAGAGTGTCTCCTCTTCCATAGTTAAGTCCAATCACTAGGCTGCTATCTTTTCCTTTACAACTGATACCACTTCCCCACCAAGCTCTACTGCAGTTAGGGACTACTCTAAAGCAAACATTTTACTATTTTCTGCTAATCTATATAAATGTAAAAGTGGGCACCACACCGAACCAATTGCCTGAGCTGCTGGGTATACGTCATATTTCTGCTCTGAGCTAAACAATTGCAAAGGGGCTTCTGTTCCAATACATCACAAATATGATAGGAAATTCAGGAATAAACCCTTATGCTAGAACTCTTACATAAAGAAAGTGTAACATGAAAAAGGACTAATAAACAATTAAATGGACTCCCATGGCGCCCAATAAAGCTCTCGGACTGTAGAACCAAAAAAAACAACTTTAATGCAAAATAGCGATATACATAAACGTTAAAAACAATATGTTTTTGTTTTAATAACTTCCTCAGATGTGGGTATAGGTCTCATCAACTCCTTTTATACTAAAACAGCCATCAATCCTAATAATGATGTAATTGATTGACTAAAACAGTATGACCACGAATGAAATTATTTTGTACTAACCAAATATGAATATACATAATTCCTTCTTTCCATGTTGTCACCACTTTAATGATAAAAGAATACAGACATATTATATAAAAAAAACATATATACATGTTTATGAACTTTGAATACAAATGATATTACACTGTATGAGTGTTTCATTGGGAAAATAATTCCATTAAAAACATTGTAGCACCATCTAGTGGCCTTTTTCCTCCATTACATTAAGTTAAAAATATGTATTATTTGTACACACACAAAAAGCCTTAGCCGCGGTGGTGCAGCGGTAGCGTTGTCGCCTCACAGCAAGAGGTTCTCCCATTCAATTCTCGTCTGGAGCACCTTCTGTGTGGATTCTGCATCTCCTCCCCACGGTCGTGTGGCATTCGAAAGACATGCGTGAATGGGCGTGCCTTCAGTGAAGGCTGGGTGTCGGGCTGGCACCTCGGCACTGTAAAAATCGACTGCCAATCATTAGCAGAACGGAGTTCCACTGTGGCAACCCCTAACCGGGAAAAGCCGAAAGAAAAACAAACCAAAGGTCAAACTTGCCTATAATCACCTCGATTTTAATATTAAAACCCTTTTAAATAATGGAAAAATCATAAATAATGAATAATAAATAATACATATAAAATATTTAGATTGTACTAAAAAATTGTGCATGTTAAAAGACATAAATATACTAAAAGAATTCTTCTTAATTAAACACATTGATGTAAAATGTAAAAAGTTAAAAAGTTCTATGTTTCTCTGCTGCTTTGGTATGAGGAAAATATAAATGTGAATAAAACAAGATGTAAGTTTTTAGTATATGAAGGTCATAATTTTGCAGCTCTCAGTTTGAGAAGGGGGGCTATGGATATAAAATCATTTATACCTGGGTACTTGTTAGCCTGTAATGTAACCTGCCACCAAAGCTCTCTATATTCTATTCTTTCCTCCCATAAACCTCCCCTTTCATCTTTTTTTATTCTTTCTAACACAAAAAAGGAATACTGTGCATTACTACAATCCTGTTTGCATCTGTACAGGGCATTTGTTTCTTTTTTATTTTGTACGTCGTAAATATGTTCGTACATTCTTCTTCTCAATTTACGCTCCGTCTGTCAAACGTAAAATGCTTGACAAATTTCACATTTAGCCAAATATACTAAACCACAATTATCACAATTATTGTATTCTTTCCCTTCTAATACCATATTCCTGCTTTCTAGGAATATGGATTCCTTATTAGCAATATAAGAACACTGAGAACAGTACCACATTTAAAAGTTCCATTTTTTTCTTTTGTTTCCATTGTCCCCAAAGGTATTTCTTTCAAACAAATTCTTTAAGCTATGAGAATTTTTATATACCACCCTTAGTTTTTCCTTGGTTATTTTGTCTAAATCCATAATAGACATAAACCTATTCCATTCTTTATCCACAATATTCCTCATCACAGGGGAGGTTGCATTGAATTCTAACACCACTGCCCTATTGAAGTTTACCTCCTGTTTGTTTTCTCCTAATAGTTCCTCTTCGTGACCCAATATGGGTTTAAATTTTCCTATTCTGCCCTCCAATACTTCTTTCTCTATTTGCTCTATCATATGAGCTGGGTATTTTTTCACCATGAACATCTGTGTCAAAACTTTCATTTCCTCTAAACGGGAGTCCGTTTAATTGTTTATTAGTGCAACTTTTGGACTTTCGGCTACCTTGATGAAAAAGGACTAGTTATTATCTATAAGACCCCCCCCCCCACACACACACACACACACACACACACACACAAACAAGGTATCTAACATAATGTTTGCTAACAGGCACACCATTAAAACTTATAATGCTATATTCAAAATCAAAATGTACACCTTTACCAAAGACAATCAAAAAGCCTTTATTTAACTATATCAGGAAACTCAGATGTAGCAGCCAGTATTGTTCCAAGTTAATGTCTAACAAGGCTACTTATTCTAATTTTGAGAGCTCAGTCAACATCCTAGCTGACAAACTCAGCACCATTTCACTCACTTATTCATTCATCTGTCCCACCTACTGTCCACCAAGCTATATCTCTCCTCAAAAGCTCTCTTGATCAACTACTGCACTACAAAGGAATAACAATATTGCTTCTATGGATCCAAACAGTTTCCCTAGCTGTCACCTCCTGCGTTTTAAATACAGCTTTGCTCACTCCTTTCTGGACCTAACATTTGTAAAACTGCCAATGTGGAGCCAGTACATAATGGCAGTTCCACCACAGATCCAAGTAATTACAGATACACAAGTCTCACTAGTATAATCTGTAAATTCATGGAGTGCATTATAGTTGAGCTTATAAACAACAACATAATAGGGAACTTCAGGCCCTCAATCCAAATTAGTTTGATATGTCAATGGCAGATTCTGCCTACAGGTCAGTTGTTTTTGCTAGGGAGACAGAAGACATAGTCATGGGCCACTCTGTCCGCATTGCTTACCTGGCCCTAACTACAGCTCATTCAACTCAACATCAACCTGGTGTTTTCCAAATGGTTCACTGTAAGGAGTCAAACAGTAAGGGTTGGTGGTACCTCCCCCACACAAAGGAATGTTACTAGTGGTCTCCCTCAGGGGTCTCTCCTTGGTCCGCTACTCTTTGGCATCTGTTCTTCTAATGTCAAAGTGTGGCTATTAAAGGGCCATGGCTTAGTTTGCACACAAATGCAATCTGTCTGATACTGTATGCTCTCCTGTTGACACTCACATACTCCAACAAGGGCTTGATCAGGATAATACCTAGTATACTGACCATGGGCTCAAAAATAATACCAAGACATATAGCGTGGTGTTATTCTGGAAGCAAGATTTCCCTAGTTCATACCACTTTAAAGACATCCCTTCAACACTGACACACTTATCAAACATCTGGGTACCTTCATTAACAATGAACTGCCCTTTGATCACCATGTTTCAACCATACTCATAAAAACATTATACCAGGCATAATTTCCAACAGTATTTCCTCTAAGAATAAAAATGTCATAATTCCTCTCTCTACATCCCTCATTAGACCCATCATCCTCCCTAAACATATTGCCAACTAGAAAGGTCCAAAAAGTTCATAACCAAGAAAACTATTGGACTAAATTTCCTAAACTACCCTGATATATAAAAAGCCCTATCATTATATTCCATCTCATACAAGCTCATTCACTGTGATCAGGCTGTGGATGGTATTTCATTACTGAAACTAAGCAGAAATTTCTTAAGGTTCCAAGAGCAGGATAAGTTATTTCTTACACTTATTTCATTGAATTGCACTTCTATAATGCTTATAATTGTGCTATACAGTTAATCTACTACATTATGCACTGTTATAAAGCTTTTTTACTGTTTCACTGCATTTATATACTGTTTTATACTGTTTTAACTGTATTTTTCATTGCTAGATACTGTTTCATTACTCTAATTGCATGTTTACTGAATTACTTAAGCCGCGGTGGTACAGCGGTAGCATTGTTGCCTCACAGCAAGAGGTTCTCCTGTTTGATTCTCGGCTAGAGTGCCTTCTGTGTGGAGTCTGCATGTCCTCCCTGTGGTTGAGTGGCCTCCGAAAGACGTGTGCGAATGGGCGTGCCTTCAATGAAGGTTGGGCGTCGGGCTGGCAACTCGGCACCATAAAAATCTACTGCCAATCATTAGCGGACTGGAGTTCTGCTGTGGCGACCCCTAACCGGGAAAAGACAAACAAACTGAATTACTTAATTGTAAACTGCTTTTTCATACTGAGAGTTGTATTTTCTGTTTGTGAGTGCTCTAGCCGTGCTTTTCTGTGCATTTTTGATTTTTTGAGGTTTCTGTGTTCTAGTCTAGTCTGTTTGCAGTTAAAAGCATTCTCTAGTGTCTGCTTGCTCCTTGATCTGTTTAAAACTTTCATTTAGTGGCTACAGCCAGTAGCTATAATAATTTCCCACACCCGCTCCCTATCGTTGTGGTGTATGTATACTTGGTGGCTTTGCAGTTTGATCTGTGACACTCTTCCCAGTCTAATGTCATTAGTTCATTCAATCTAATAGAGAACATTTGTGAAGGCCAACCCACAAAGATTCTTAACCTTGAATTAACTTCTGTTCCAGCTTTCTCCATTTCCACTTTACTGAAAAAAAAATTTAAGCTTGTTTCCCCCCTTTCCTGTAACAAGTGTAGTCTAGATATAGATTTGCTGTATCCAGGACTGTTTGTAAGCTCCTGACCCCCCCCCCGCTTAACTAGGGTTAAACTATTCTTGCACCCTAAAGTCTGCTCTTCAAATTTTCCTATGCAACTAGCCAGCTTTTTAGTTTTAGCACTCAAATCTGTTTTTTTTGAGCTCAGCACTTGGGTCAGAACTCGTTGTAAGCACTAAATAAGCTACAAATTACTACAGCACTCAACTTTCCTCACTTGTCTAGAGGAAAACAGTTTTTAGTACTTAATAAATAAACACCTATTTAGGCATGTCTAAAGGTCAGCTCCATATGTATTCTCCTGTCTACCTGATGAATCTGGGCATCTTGAGACAATGCAGCAATTGCCTTATGTACACAGACAACCCTCTCCTCCTACCACCCAACACCACAACCTGAGAGAGATGCACTTATACAGCCAAACTGGAAGCAAAGCTCTCTTCACCGAAGACTGGATTAGACAGTCAAGAGGAGAAGGTAAACACTTGCACCACACCACACTCATCACATAGTCCCTCAAAACCTACACCACCAAAACACACACATAGAAGCACAAAACACACGCCTGCATTCGTGGAGGCTCTCAATAAAAATCTGCCCAAGCAACCGAGACCTCCAAAGCAGAAATGCAAGCAACCTCCACCTTCCAACACAACCCAAATGACACTTAGCCCACAAACTCAGTGTGCCACTCAACTACAGCCCATAAGGCATAACGTACCAAACACTCTAGTCATAGGTGACTCTATAGTCAGGCACACTGATGTTCCACTCACCAAGCTAAACAAGGAGAAAGTTACTGTCAGCTGCTTGACAGGTGCCAGGATCCGCCACATAACGCAAATACTCAGGTCACTCCACAACAAGTACAAATATGACTCTGTCATTGTCCATGTTGTTGTGAATGACCTGAGACGTACCTCCCGGGACTACATGAAAAGAGACATGGAGGAGTTCTCCGACCTTGTAGCCCAGGCTGGTATGACCCTAGCCCTGAGTAGCATCCTGCCATCACCCAGAATGATACCACAGTACAAGGACAAAATGATTGACTTCAACAATTGACTAAGCTTCTGGTGTCATTCTAAAGGAATCCAGTATCTGTCTGCATGAGATGACATGATCGACAGACCACAATGCTTTGCCAGAGATGGCCTGCACCTGTCGCCCTTGGGATTCCGGATACTGGCAAAGGCTCTTGCCACCCCTATAGTGCCTTTTTAGGCAAGGTTCAAATGACAAATGCACCACCGTAACAGGTACAAGCAAGCAAAATCTGAGGGTAATGCTACTCAATGCTAGAAGTCTAAACCTCAAAATGCACTCACTCGAGGCACTCCTTAAAATGGAGAACACCAACATCTGTGCAGTGATAGAGATCTGGTACAAAGCTCCAGAAAGCACCCCTGCATTACCAGGCTATAATTCATACCACACCTTTCGGCCACCTAACTCGAACCGAAACACTAAAGACAGAGGCATGTCCATATTCATTAAGGATATCCACACCTCCAAGCTAGTTGCTCAGCATAATGCATCTGAGATTATCCAAGTTCAACTAACTCTGGGCAAGACCGCAATCCAGATTGTAGCTTGCTACAGATCCCCCACCATGCCCCAGGATTCCCACTCCTCTTTTCTTGATACACTGGAAAATATTAGGGTACAACCCAACACCCTAATAATGGGTGATTTCAACTACCCCACTATTAACTGGGAAAACTACTCATGTACCAACTCTTTTGCTCAACGTTTTCTGGAATTCATAAATTCCAACGCCTTGGACCAACTTATCCACACCCCCACCAGGGGCAGCAATATCCTAGACCTGGTCATCACCAACATGGGTGACCAGTGTTCCACACCAGAGGTCAATTCCTCGTTGATCAGATCCGACCACAAGCTAATCACCCTAGACATCCACATCCCACCCCACCCCCCATTAGGGAAACAACCGTAAAACATTTCTCCAAATCCAACTTCATGCTTCTTAAGACAGAAGTGGCAAACTTCACGACACCCATGCAGATGGACAATAGAGGTACGACTGCTGAATACTACACAAATGCACTTCATAAGCACTTACACGAGTGCATGGATTGTGCTATCCCTAACACAACCAAGATGCTATCCTTTAAAAAAAGGAAGCCAGTCTGGTGGTCTTCTGCCATAAACAAACTCTACAACAGAAGAAAGAAACTGTTGCAAAAAAGAGTAAAATCCCATGACTGGAGGAACTCCCTGGTCAGCCTCAGTAAGAAGCTGAGATCCCTCATAAAATCCTCCAAAGCTAGTTATGAAAACAAAATCGCCACTGATTCTAAAGACAATGCAAATCATTTTATAGCTATGTCAAGAATCTCAATGGCAACACTCACATCTGCTCTGAGTTACAGTACAATGGCACTAAATATACAGAACCAACTGATATTGCCAACATCCTGGCAGATAGGTTCAGTGCTAACTTTACCCCCCCCTCACCCCCTAAAGGGCCCATCTCTATACCGGAAGAATGCAAAGTTCCTGTAATCACGGCTGCACAGGTAAAAACCTCACTTTCCAAAGCCAAGAACACAGCATCCATGAGACTTGACAACATCCCAGGCTGCCTTCTACATGAACTACAGAATGAACTGGAACCCTACCTAAGTACCATGTTCAGTCATAGCCTCACCTCAGGTTTTGTGCCCACTGAATGGCGCACCGCGATGGTTATCCCACTCCACAAAGGGGGAGCCTCGACAAACCCGGGAACTACCGCCCCATTAGCCTGACGAGCCTGGTCTTCAAGGCCATGGAACGTATCATCATGGAACTAATAAACAAAGACACTGGAGATCTCCAGACTCTGGACCCCACACAGTTCGGGTTTGTAAAAGGCAGATCATGTCTCCTAAACCTGATAAACTTCTTTGAAGCAGTCACCAAAGCCATAGATGAGGGTAAGGTGGTTCACACAGCCTATCTTGATCTCACCAAGGTGTCTGACACCATCTCCCACTCTGGAATTATAGATAAACTCATTAAATTAGGTATAAATCCCTATGTCACAAGATGGGTTGCCAAATGGCTTACTGACAGAACCCAGATTGTGAAAGTAGCAGACTCCAAATCAGACTTCAAACCAGTGACAAGTGGAGTACCACAGGGTTCAGTCCTGGGTCCTCTCCTGTTTGGTATCTACTTCTCTGAAGTACAGGCTAACACAGAAGGTCTTTGGCTAAGTTCGCAGATGACTGCAAACTAGGAGCCATAATCAAAACTCTTAACGATGTGGACATTCTACAAAAGGGCCTCACTGAGATAGATGCCTGGTGTCAAAGCCATGGCCTCAAGCTCAATGCCAAAAAGTGCATTGTCATCCCCTTTGGTAAAAATCTCTGTACCCATGAGCTACCACATAGGCGGTAGAATACTTAACACCGAAAGTGTGATAAAAGACCTTGGGACACAGGTGGACAGTAGTCTCTCCTTTGATAATCACATCGCCACAGTGGTCAGGAAATCCTTCTATGTGGCACACCTCATCACAAAAGGTTTCTCATCCAGAAAAAAAGAGGTCATTGTTCCCCTCTACTCATCACTCATTAGACCCATTATAGAGTACAATGCCCCTTTTGGTATGTACCTCACAAGACATCTACAACAACTGGAAAGGCCACAGAAATACCTCACAAAGAGGATTACTGGCCTCAAACAGATGCCCTATGCAGACCGTCTCAAAAAACTCCAGCTTTACTCCATCGCATATCGCCTACTCAGAGGCTATCTCTGCTTAACATACAGAGCTATGTCAAACCAAGAGCTGTTGGACATGCTCCACTTAAAGAAATTTTATTTATTTTATTTTACATTTGTAAACCGGGAAAGTCTGGCTGGACACAGATCCTTTTTCAGCGAAGGCCCGGGGAGAAAAGCTCCACATACAGTACAAATGAGGATTTCATTTACATCTATTAATACAATTCAACATGCAATATTCAGATATTAATATCTTGTTTTCAGGACTATGTATAAGGACATAACAGACTCATTTCAGTGTGTAGTAGGCAGAGTTAAACATTTCTGGTATGTCTACATTAAAGCATGCAATAATCAGAATTTTAACATCTTGTTCACAGGACAATATACAGATAAGTTACAGACTCATTTCAGCATGTAGTAGATAGTTTAACATTTCTCTTAGTCGGTTTATATGCAGTACATTGTAAGATTGAGAGTAGTACAGTATTTGTGAAAAAAAAATAGAAAAAGTTTTTAAAGCGTTATTGGTAGTAAGGTTATTCTTTGGTACTTTATGATATTAGAATTAGTATAGTATTTGAGAAAAAAATACAAAAGGTTTGAAAAGGAGTTCAATCTGACAAGCCCATGTGTTTGGGGTAGAGCAGGTATACCTGGGTAACTAGAGGAAGTTATTGATGATCTTTAGCAGATGCATTCATGCAACAGTGCAGTGGTTTGGCTTAACCTGGGGTGACACAGGAGCAGAGCCAATTGTTTGAATAGTGGCTTTTGAGGAGTCTTTTAAATTGGGAGGCAGAGGTTGTAGTAGTAATGTAACTTGGGAGTTGATTCCAAACTCTGGCTATGGTGCAGGCAAAGTGAGACTTACCAGCATCATGTCTGTGTTTGATGATGTTTATAAGGTTTTGGTTACTGGATCTTAAGGTTCTGGTGGTAGCGTAGGGCTGAATTAGATGCTCTAGTGATGGGGTTCTGTTGGGGCAGGTAGTATAATTTGTGTGCTGTAGAGAGTTGACTGGGGGAGCTCGAGCCAGTTGAGCTGCTTTAGGGCAAGACAATGGTGGGATCTATGAGAAACCTCTGCTGCAAACTTAGCAATCTTGTTGTAGCAAGATTCCATTTTGTTAAGTTCGGAATGGCGCAGATTTGTCAGAATGGGGGACGCATATAGTAGGATGGATAAGAGGTCGGTCCTAGCGATTGTGGATTTTGTATTTTTGGTCATGAAATGTTTTCTTCTATAAAGGAGACCTAGCTTTTTGTTTACTTTCTTGATTGTTTGTGCTATGTGAATGTCATATTTGAGGTTGTTATCAATAACTACTCCTAGCAGTTTTGTGTGGGTTGTTGGGGTGATTGTGATGTTATCTTTGGAGTTTATGATGAAATCATCACTTAGCTGCGGAGGTTCACCAGGACCAAATAAAATTAGGTTGCTTTTTTGGGGTTAAGAAGAAGTTTTATATTTGTGAACCATGCTTCTGTTAAGGTAAAGATTTTTGAGTTATGTTTAGTAGTTCCTTTATTTTTGGAACGATACTTATAATGGTGGTGTCATCTGCATATTGTACTACTGTGGCAGAAACTGAGGATGCAGCTCTCTGGTTTGTAAATAGGGAGAACAGCAGAGGACCAAAAATGGACCCTTGGGGGACACCGATGGATACTGGTAAAAGGGAGGACAATTGGTCTTGCCAGAGTAATGCTTGTTGTCGACCTGATAGGTAGTTACTAAACCATGATATAGTGGAAGACTGTATGTTAAGCGTAGTTAGTGTTTCAAGAAGCATGCTATGGTTTACCATTTTGAAGGCTTTAGATAAATCTAGGAATATGGCAGATACGAACTGTCCCTTGTTTCTGTGGTGATTGACTAAGTTGGTAACAGAGAGTAGTGCTGTGGTGGTGCTATGGGAAGGTCTAACGCCATGCTGAGAATAAGATAGTAGGATGTTTTTCAGGAGGTGCTGCATTAGTTGATAGTGAACTATTCTCTCCAATATTTTTGATAAGGGTGATAAAATTGCTATTGGCCGGTAGTTGGCAAGCTCTAGGGATTTGCCTCCCTTGTGTAGTGGGATTATATGTGATATTTTTGACAAGGTGGGTACTGTGGCTTCAGTTATGGACCTGTTTATGAGAATGGATATAGGATAGGCTACGGCCTCAGCTGTTATCTGAAGGAAGTCAGCTGGAAGTTTGTCTGCTGCTAGTGTGGTTGGTTTAACTTTTTTCAGGAGTTTAGTGATGGTTTTAGTGGACAATGGGTGTGGGGAAAAGTTAAAAGAGTTGTTTTGTTCTATGGTGTGGGTATGGGTGGGATTTGATATGGGGTTGTTCATACTATTTTGGGTGTTGGCTAGAGTTGGATTGTTTCAGTAAAATATCTGTTAAAATGTGTTGGGATATTAGTGTGGTTATTTGGTAATACAGGGGTGGGGGTCTTAGATTTTCAGTTCAGGCAGTTACAAATGGAGATAGGTGAGCAGGGGAAGGAGGTAGCTGAGAGAGAGGCTATGTATGAGGGATTAGTGGGGAGCAGACCAGTTTAATAGCCTGAGAGAACCCAGGTGATGGGGACACAGTAATGGTTTGTCACTTACCAGGAGCACTAGTTCCTCAAGGCTCACAGAAGGCAAATCAGGACTGGGTTATGTATATTTACTATACCATATACGTTATTCAGTAATTGCATTGTTGCTGAAGTTGAGTTCCTCTGGCGAAGTAGCACACCTGAGGGTGCGAGTGTTCTTCAGTTTTTGCCGGGGATTAACAAAGCCTGATTTAGGTGTCAGGGACCTGTAAAACAAGACAGAAAGGAGGATAAGGATGAGATGAATAACAGTAGTGTCGTTTCAAGTAAGTCAATAGTGAGGTGGAGGGTAAGACAAAGTTTAGGACAGATTTAGTTATGATAACACCACAGTAGAGTTAGTTAAAAGGTAAGGGAGTTGAGGAAGAATGCAGTGAAAGCGAGCTTTACTGTGAAAATGGGTGAATGTGAAGAGAATGAGGAGAGTGGCAGGGAATGTAATCTAGGAAAAGACTGTCGTGGAGCGATATAGGAGGCATAGTGAGAGTCAGCGTAGTTCAGACAGTTAAATGGTGGAGGAGATGAGCGGTAGGAACAATGCTTTAATTGCACTTAGCTACACACTTAGTTTCTTATAAATACAGTCTCATTTTAGGCAGCTAGTTACTATATTGTTAATTGTATGCTTAACTGGGAAACTGGTTCTGTTACATTGACAATGCTAGGCCTATTGTTACAGAGTGAAATCAATAACCTGACAATGCTACTGAGAATAGTCTGTTCACAGCTTGATAGTAGGGTGTTGCGACCAGCAAATTGTTAAATTAAATACATTAGAAACAAGTAGGGATACTTATAATGTTTTACAGCAGATAAATATTTGCCCCCCACTATAGGTTGTTAGAGTAGGTTAGATAGTAGCAGGTAGGAATGAAATAAATGTTAAACAGCAATTACTTGCCCCATCACAACAGTTACAACTAGTATTAGCAATAAACAGCAGCTATTTGCTGCAGAACAATTTTAAGACACTATTCAAGATATATCGCCATGTAAATGCTGCCCAAATTAGTAATACGCCACCATATACATCTTATGGATAGTGGCAGAGCACTTATAAACACTTATTAGATGTTTGGAAGTGAAAAATGGCGCCAATCATTCAAAACACTAATGTACTCGTCCTATCAGTCCTTTATAATGGACCTAGACAATACCAGGACCTTTCCAGCAGTTAAAAGTTGGGAAAGGACCTAATTAGGGTAAGACTTGTTGAAAAGAGCAGAGCCGTTTAACAAACATTTTTGAAATGTTTGGCATTGAAGATGCAGCCACTTAGGTAAAAAGCTATCATATACAACTATGCATTCCTTTCTAATGTACATACACAACAGCAGAACCCTTCCAGCACTTACAATTTGGGGAAGGCCAAAAACAGGGTATAGCTTGTTGTAAAGCTGCAGAGCAGTTCCAAAAGGACTTTTTACGCGATGTTTGGGTTCCAAAATACCACCAAGTAAGTAAAATGCTATCGCATTCCTCCTGCCATTCTTTTAAAATGCACATATGCATTACTAAAACCTTAACAGCAGTTAGATTTAGAGAAAGGTCCAAAACAGGTTGAAATGCCAATATTTCATCTACTCTTCTCAAAAATGCGATATGTATATACTAATAGTGGGTCAAAGCAGCTTAAAACACTTTGCAGGGGTTTTTCAGTCTTATGCTGCCCGACTGAAAGAACTCCAGCTCTATTCAGTTGCTTACCGCTTGCTCAGAGGTGACCTGTGCCTGACATACAAGGCCATGTCAAACCCAGATTTGATGAACATGCTTCACCTCAAAAAATCTAGATCCCTCAGAGCCACAAGGGCGGGAGACTTAAACCTCGACATGGTTATTAATAGGACGTGCTGGAGGGATAGATTCATCACCCAAAGACTCCCTATGCTGTGGAACAAAATCCCGGTATATGTGAGGCAGAGCACCTCGCTGGCCTTGTTCAAGAGGAGTCTTGACCAATGGATGGGAGATCGCAGATATACCCCAGGGATTACCTCAGTGTCACTGCTCGACAGAGGCACAGCAAAATAATGGGCATAGTTTTCTCCAAACTAAAGGGGTGGCGTAAGCCACAAAACTATGGGCTAGGCTTGTAAATGCCCTCGGGCAGATAGCCTAGTATGAACCTATGAACCTATGAACCTACTGCCAAATTGGTACAACGCTATCGCATTCCACTTATAATTCTTTTAAATGCACATACGCACTACTAAAGACATACCAGTAGTTAGAATTAGGAAAAGGTCCAAAACAGGTTGAAAAGCCAATATTACATTTACTCTTTTCCAGAATGCGATGCAGATATATTAACAGTGGGTCAAATCAGTTTAAAACACTTTGCAGGGGATTTTGCAAGTGAAAATGCAGCCAAGTCAATACTATACTGCTGTACCTCACCTATCACAATTGTACATTATAGACACGTTTCAGATCTAGTAACATTGGGTCAAGTCAGTTTAAAACACTTTACAGGTTTTTTTTCTAATAAAAATGCCGCCAAGTCAGTATTATGCTGCCATATCTCACCTACCACAATTGTACATTAGAGAAAACATAAGTTGCAGATCTATTACAGCAGTTAAAGCTAGTCCCAAAACAGGGTAAAACAAGCTGAAATGCAGCTAACGCTACTGTCCTTAATAGATGCTAGATAAGTAAGCTTACAGCCTGTAGTGAGAGCCAATGCAGGTATAAATATAGACAATATACAGGCGCCCGAAATACAGCAACTAAGGAGATAAACGTGTCATTTGTTTGGAGGTACAATTTAAATCAACAAGATCATTCACATTGCTTTTTCTCCAAATAAGTACATACCTGGTCAGCGTGTCACACCACTGTTTTGAGGATGGGAGGATGGGGCAGAGATGGCACAGCGGCCTAAGTGTGGCTTTTACTTGCCGCAATGCGTTGTGGGGAGGGAGTGAGTTGAATAACGTAGAGCCAAGGGAAGCAACCTTACCTGTGCCAGCAGGTGGAGTAGCACAGTCTAAAGAAGCAGCAGCAGTAATCAAGGAAACTAATCAGTGGGAGTAGCAGGAGAATGCAATATAGGCAAGTTTAGAGCCTTAGGGTATACTGGGTAGCAGCTGAAATAATGGACAACTTTGATTCTTTAGCATAAATCTATGGGTGGGGTGGTTAGATACTAATCTAGGAGCTAGGCTAGAGAGGTCAGTTTGGGGAGTCTGGTAGGGCAAAGGGGAGGCACTGGGTCTGGAGTAGCTAGTGGAGAAATGTGTGGGTGAAGGAAGGCTGATAGAGGCCAGATGATAGGAAACAGTAGAGGTATGAGTGGCAGTTACAAATGGAGATAGGTGAGCAAGGGAAGGAGGTAGCTGAGAGAGAGGTTATGTATGAGGGATCAGTGGGGAACAGACCAGTTTAATAGCTTGAGAGAACCCAGGTGATGGTGACACAGTAATGGTTTGTCACTGACCAGGAGCACTAGTTCCTCAAGGCTCACAGAAGGCAAATCAGGACTGGGTTACGTATATTTACTATAGCACATAAGTTATTCAGTAATTGCATTGTTGCTGAAGATGAATTCCTCTGGCGATGCAGCACACCTGAGGGTGTGGGTGTTCTTCAGTTTTTGCTGGGGATTAACAAAGTCTGATTTAGGTATCAGGGACCTGGTTAAGCAAACCGCTTCAAGCAGCATAAGGATACAGTCCTTTCCTGGAAAAAGGATTTTGCAGCGAACCATTTCTCCCATAATGCACCCAACAAACCATAAATCCACTGTAGTAATGTAGCAGCTTTCCCCTGGCTTTGTATTAGGTCTGTGATCAGCAGGACCACACCATTAGTGTAGGAACACTTTCAATGTGGAACTTTGAGGAACATTAATGTTTTAAGACCCCAAATGAGGAACTTTCCTCATAATGAGGTACACTTGAGAGATATGCTTGTCAAGAAGTTATTTAACTCCAAGTACTTCCAGTATTGCTGGGCACATTTCCCTTAATTTAAAACTAAACATAGTAAATAACACTACAACAAACACACAAGTAGTCCGAAGTATTGATTACTGCGACTGCCACCTTCCCACTCTTTTGCCTTTTAATTCCTGAGTCATTCTGGCAGCTATCCCACAGAACCAAACCAGGACGGCGCAGTCTTGCAGCCAAATTAGGGGCCTAAACCTTGTCATCACAATAAACAGAACATGCTGGAGAGATAGATTCCTGTCCCAGAGACTTCCCATACTCTAGAACAAACTACCTATGTCAAACAGAGCTCCTCATTAGCACTCTTCAAGAAAAATCTTGATGATTGGATGGGAAATAGGAAATTCAACCCGGGGATCACTTCTGTGGCTCTGCTTGACAGGGGCACAGGTAAATAATTTTCTTGGGTGGCGAAAGCTAGGGTACCTTTTTGGCTAGGCTTATATAGGCCCTAGGGTCAATAGCCTAGTACCTACCTATGAATCTGTGCCTAGCCTTCTACACCATAAAGAACACTACCCTGCTTGATCTTCATCTCCTGTGGAAGAGCAGTGGTATCATGACCACTTGCATGACAGATCTTAACCTTAATCTGCAAATAAATTGGATCTGTTGGCAAGATAGATTTCTAACCCACTATATCCTTTACTTTATTACATAATAGATTTTCTCTGCTCATCAAACAAAGCAACACATTGGCTTCCTTTAAGACTAGTCTTGAAGACAGCATGGGAATTCATAATTATGCCCCTGGAAAAGGAAGTATTGCTCACTTTGTTCAGGATAGCTAATATTTATTTTTTAACACACACTTTTTCACTTTGTCCTGCAGCCAAATTAGGGACCTAAACCTTGTCACCACAATAAACAGAACATGCTGGAGAGATAGATTCCTGTCCCAGAGACTTCCCATGCTCTAGAACAAACTACCTATGTCAAACAGAGCTCCTCATTAGCACTCTTCAAGAAAAATCTTGATGATTGGATGGGAAGACAGCATGGGAATTCATAATTATGCCCCTGGAAAAGGAAGTATTGCTCACCTTGTTCAGGATAGCTAATATTTATTTTTTAACACCTTTATTGAATTATCACTTATGACATAGGCAAACATAAATTTATATAAAAGAAAACAAATCATATTAACGTGTTCATGCTTACAAACATTATACATCACATACATTCTTATGCACAATTATCAATAATCCAACATTATCTAAATTGTTCAGTTGTTCAATTCCTGCCTTCTCTTAAACCTCCTTCCTACTCCAAAACATTATTCTGCATGTATTGTTCCCATAATTTAATTTTATTCTATATAAATTGCTCTTACCCTTTTCTAAAGATCCCACTTCCACAGGGTCATAAGAGGCTACTAGGATAATGGACCTAGGGCCTTTATAAGCCTAGCCATGTAAAACCCTGAGTGCCCTTATTGACCATAGTTAGATGGTCATTGTTAGCAGAGCGATTCTATGATCAGCACCGACTGCCCCTGTCCAAGAGTGACATAGGTACCACCCTCTGTCACCCATCCAGTTGTCAAGGTTAAAGTTAAATAAGGTCATCGAGGAGCTCTGATTCACAAGGAGTGGGATCTTATTCCAGAGAAGCAGCAATCTCTGGGAGATATATTTATCTCTCCAGCATGTTCTGTTAATGTCACAGGCTATGTTGTGATCCCTGGAGTGAGTTACTCTTGTCCAGTTTGATTTACAGATGTGCAGCATTTCCATCAGGACAGGGTCAGCTCTTTTATCTATGTTGCAATATTCACTACTTCAGATACAGTTGGTTTAGTCTTAAATTTCTATTTTCTATTAATTGCTTTTTTTGGCAGCCACCAGAATTAAACTTAACAAGGCTTTACCATGTCCAAAGCAATTCAGATCCTATATCTCATCTAAAAAAATCATTTCCTTGTATAATGGACTAACCTGCAAACATTAATGGGTGCATGTATCACAAAAGCTGCTATATATAATAGGTAGGAATAATGACTTCTTACCATAATGGTGATACGTTCCATATTATCTTGGAATTTGAATAGTCTCACAGGTATAGACAAAAAGAAAGACTACCTAATTATATTAAAAAATACAGAGTGCAAATAGCAATGTTATAGGAGACACATTTAGAAAGAACTGAGCATGTGAATTTGATAAAAAAAGGATTTCAGGATGAATATTCTGCAGAATATCAGGGACAAAGGAAAAAAGTACTTAAATTAATTGCTACAGAAGCTCCAGATGTGATAGAAGAGAAAAAAATATAATAATGGCAGATTTGTTGAATCTGTGGAAAAGGAAGTTTTTGAAGGCAAGTATGATCTAATATACCCAACTCCTATATCCCATGGTATGCTAGTGAAAAGGGAGATAATATTGACAGTACACATAACCATTTCCTTTTCTTCATAAGAAAAATTATCATTAAATATTCTGATGTGTTCCAGGAAATCACAGGAATCGCATAGGTAAGACGTTAAACTAACTAGCAAGGGATTTAAAACTGAGTCTGCAGATAAAGAAATTCCCTTGGTTGCACTATTCAGAGCAGACACAATGGGTCTAAAGGGGGTTATTTTCATGTCTGTGAATTTTAAGAAAGCTGAATAGAACCCCTAACTTAGGGTTCTTAATGGCCATAAAAATTGCACAAAGAAAAATATATCTCACAATTCATTAACAAATCATACAAAAATGCTTTGATGTAATTATAACTGTAAAGAATGCATTCTAAGGTAACTTCTGTATATTCTTTGAAATTAGACAACATTCTTTCACTAGCCTTAATATAATTCTGCTGGTTCATGAGCATTAAGCTCCCCCTTTTATCAGCTTTCATGGTTTGCAGACAAGTCATTTCTATAAGTTGCTTAAGTGCCATCCTTTCATTACAATTAAAAAAAATTATAAGTAGATTTATTAGCCTTCTTCTATAATAATAGCGTAATACCCTTCTCACAACAATTTTCAAAAACATGAAGAGTGTTAAGTTTAGGATTAAAAGTGGACGGTTTATGAAAAAAATTAACAATATTAACATCCCGAAGTATATAGTTTAAATTCAACTTCTTAGTAAAATACTGAAGTTCTAATAAAGTGTAGGAAATGTTAGCTCTCCTGGAGGGAACAAAGTTTAAACCATAGGATATCACTTTCTTTTGTGCAGCAGTAAAAAGTGTGTCAAACAAATTAAACAACTTACAGCCAAAATTAGCACTGAGTCTGTTAACTTCAAACACTAGCCCTTCTTTTGCTGATTTTTGTTTCTCGTTTTGTTCTGCATCGGTAGTACAGATTCCTTCAGCAAAAAAAAGTTTTTTTTGAAGTAGTAGGAAAGCAATTGTCTTCTTTTTCACTCACTGGATACAGTAAAAGCTCTTCAAAGGTGTCCTCAAACTCATTTTCTTCACAAAGGACAGCCGGCCCGACTGAGCGAGCATTTATTATATCTGCTTCCAGATTCTCCTGTCTTTCATTTACCAGATGCTCTGAACTTAAAGGGGGAAGTATGCCTCTTGAAGAATTCACTGGAACTGCTGAGGTAGTAATTAATGCATTTAAATACAGATTCAGCAAAAAATGAAGGCCTTCTTTAACTTGTAGGCTTCCCTATCTCGAAGAATTTTCTTTTGTTTTCAAATAATAACTGTCTTTTCAAACCTCTTCAGAGAAATAAAAGCAAAAAAGAAGCAAAAAGAGCTGATCACTCCACAATTTAATTTTATTACTAGATTAAGCGCTTTCATTCAAAGTATAAGGACTTCAACAGAATAAAGAACACTAAACAATGTCGGCTTAAATCCAGTTAAAAACTTCCTGATTGGATAATTGGTTCACTGCCAAATTTGAACCTTAATCACAACGTAAAACTATAGAGAAGAGAAATAATATAAATCTGCAAAAGGGAATATATAAATATGTGTAAATAAAATCTGTTCCCTAATGGACACATTCAAAAACATAAATAAAAAGATTATTTCAAAATATATTAAATGCACTGTAAAATAACCTTAATATTTATGTTTTTGGATGTGTGCATTAGAGGACAGGTTTTATTTACACATATTTATATATTCCCTTTTGCAGATTTATATTGTTTCTGTTGTATATAGTTTTATGTTGTGCTTAAGGTTTAACTCTGGCAGTGAACCTATTATTCAATCAGGAAGTTTTTAACTGTATTTAAGTTGACGTTGTTTAGTGGTCTTTATTTTGATAGAGTCCTTACACTTTGGATGAAAGCACTTAATCTGGTAATAAAACAAAACTGTCGAGTGATCAGCTCTTTGTGATTCTTTTTGTTTTTATTTTACAAGTTTGTGTTCATACCATTTTTTCTTGGTCTCCAGAGAAATAAAAATGTTTTCATATTCAGATCTTAAAGCTGGTCTGGACTGAAGCATTTCAAGCACCAGTTCACCAGTCTTAATAATATTCTCTTTTAAAGGGCCCATTAACTTTGCGTCAAACTGTGTAAAAAGTTAATCCCTACTTAAATAAAAAACTCCCCAAGTTCCCAATAAAAAGAATCTTCCTGTGTAATACCATTAGGGAACTTTTAAAATCTAAGTCCCCTCAGTACTATTTTAAGTGTGATACATTTTTCAAAGTACATATTCTTAAGGGAGAGGGATATGGACTTCTTCAATAACTTCTGTAGTAGGGACAGTTTATTAATTAATTCCTGCTTCTCTATCACAACAATAGCTTTAAAGCTGGTCTGCCCAAAGGGATTGCAGCTGGTGCTAGCACAGAAGAAACACTTTTAAAAAGCTGTCCATCTGTACAACCTTCCTTACACTCAATACTTAGTAAAATGAAGAACAGTTTTTTTCTCACCATTTCTTAATTCATTGATAGCTCAATTTTTTGTGAACCACTCTATTTTAGAGATATGACTTGACCTGCAAGCAAATTGAGGGACTTCTGTAAATCATTCAATGCTATTTGGAAACCCATCACATTAAATTCTTGGATTTTTAGTACAAAATGAATAGTAAGGTCCAGTAGTTCATTGCTACTTCCAGTAGCCATCGGTGCTGCTAAAACCACCAAACAACAAAAACATGAAATAAAAGGCAGAGAAGTGGGAAACTAAGAACTAATAAAAACAAAAAGCCACTCTAAGAGTACTGAAAGACACAACAAAACTACCACAGACCACTTTCTTTAAGCGTAACACAACTTTAATGATTCCACTTTTTGTCTGAAGGACTTCATCAGAAAAGGACAATTAACTCACATAGTTTTATATGAAGAGCAGTCATTACCATAAACAATAAAACAAATAATCTAATTACAATATGTACATTTATTAAAGCAACTGCATTAAAAGTATTAAAAATGTAAAATACTCAAACACCAAAAATACTGGCCACTGTCCAAAATATTAAACCTTATTGACCCTTAGTCTTTTGTCTTTAAGAAAACACTTTATATTTATAACCTCATTTAATCCAGGTTTCTGATCAGCTTGTAACTTAATTTGCCACAGTCTCCTTTTTCTCTAGGGAGTTTTATAATCCCACCTTCTTTTATCCACTGGTACATGTTCCAATACAAAAAAAGAAATGTTTTGAAAATTTAAAACATTTTTAAATCCATTGGTAGTTAAACTTCTTACCTACGTAATTCCTGAGATTACTTGGAACACGTCAGAATATTTAATAACTTTTCTTATGAAGAAAAGGAAATGGTTATGTTTACTGCCAATATTATTTCCTTTTTCACTAGTATACCATAGGATATAGGTGTTGAATATATTAGAGCACACTTGTCTTCAAAAACTTCCTTTTCCACAGATAAGATGAATCTTATGTGTTCTCTTTTAGAGGTGTTACTTGAAAATAATATTTTTTTTGTATCAAGATAAATACTATCAATAGATAAATGGTACTGCAATGGGTTCTGCAGCTGCACCAGCCTTTGCAAATTCAGTCCTAGGCTGGTGGGAGAGTGAAATTCTTCCCACTAGTACTAGTTTTAAGAAAACTGTATTTTTTAAGTGATATGTAGACGGTTTATTTTTTTATTATAGAAGGAGGTCTCAATGACTGTAATTTAAATTTGGAAGAGATGAATCGTAGTATTAAATTTGTAAAATTCACCTCCTCAAATGTTGGTTTAGATGTACATTTCCTTGAAATGGCATATTGCTGGAAGGACCTTCGGCAGTAGCATATTTAGAAAAGACACATTTCTGAATTAATTACATCACAACAACAATCATTCTAAGTTTGATAAGAACAATATACCCTAAGGACAGTTTATACAGGCATCTACGCTAATGGCTGATGATGCTGTGTTTAATGAGGAGATGAGATTTATCACCTCTTTATCTCTGGCTAGAGGCTATACGGATTCTTTATTAGCTGGCAGTGCAATGGCAGCCAGGTCAAAAAGAACCTCCTTTTATGCACTGATATTATATAAATCTGCAAATTATCACAGTGACATTTCCAATAGTAGTGGTAAGGAGACATCAGTAATAGTATATCCCGTGTGCTAGATATGTCTGTGGACCATTTTGCTATCAGGAGGATAATTACTGACAACTGGAGTATATTAAGGGGGAATGGTGATCTTGTTAAAGCTGCTGGTGATAAATCTTTATTTGTTATAAGAACTTTTGTTTGAAATCTTTACTGCATCATGACAACACTTTAGTAAGACCCATCACTTCAGTTAAATACAAGGGTACTTTTAAGTGTTGTTTTTGTGCTGTTATGTAGGCACATTCATAAAGGCAGGTATATAATGTTGCCACATAATAATATGGTATTGAATGCCAGTGGAGGATTTACTTGTACCTCCATAGGAGTTGTTTATATCAGCCTATGTATGGGCTGTGAAGCATTTTATATAGGAATGACTTCTAGAGCCCTAAATAAAAGGATGAAATAGCATATATGTCACATAAAAAGCAAAGGTCTTGACAATGCTTTAGATAAACATAGTATTACGTGCAAAAATTTCAAAAAAATGTCTTCTCTTTATTGTATTGGAACATGTACCAGTGGATAAAAAAGGCACTGTAAAAACTCCCTAGAGGAAAAGGAGACTATGTGGCAAATTAAGTTACAAGCTGATCAGGGACCTGGATTAAATGTGGTTACAAATATAAAGACAAAAGACTAAGGGTCAATAAGGTTTAATATTTTGACAATAGCCAGTATTTTTGGTGTTTGAGTCTTTTAAAGTTTTTAATACTTAATTAATTAATCAATCAATTAATTAATTAATTGTAATACTTAAATTAATGTACATATAATTAGATTATTTGTTTTATTGTTTTTTTTGGGCAGCTGCGGTGGTGCATCGGTTAGTGTTGCTGCCTCACAGCAAGAGGTTCTCCAGTTCGATCCTCGGCTGGGGTGCCTTCTGTGCGGAGTCTGCATGTCCTCCCTGTGGTCGTGTGGGTTTCTTCCAGGTGCTCCGATTTCCTCCCACATCCCAAAGACATGCTGTAGGTGGATTGAACACTCTAAACTGGCCCTAGGCGTGAGTGTGTGCATGCGTAGGTGTGCCTTCCGTGGAAGGTTGGGCACCAGGCTGGCAACTCAACATCATAAAACTCCACTGCCAATCATGAGCGGACAGGTGATCCACTGTGGTGACTGCTAAATGGGAAAAAACCAAAAAAGAAGAATTGTTTTATTGTTTTTGGTAGTGACTGCATTTTTTATATAAAGATGTGAGTTGATAATTCAATTTTTTTCTGATGAAGTCCTTTGGACGACAAGCGGTATCATTAAAGTCGTGTTACGCTTAAAGAAAGTGGTCTGCGGTAGTTTTTTTTCCTGGCTTTTAGTGCTCTTAGAGTAGCTTTTTGTTGATATTATTTTATACCACATGGAACCAGAAAAGGATATTTCAGTGTGGTGGAAAATTCTGAGACAGTTGTGTTTTTTTTTTTCATCATATAAACTTAAAGAAGATTAAACAAAGGCTATAGCTATAATCTATGTACCCACATATGAACTGGTTCAGCAATACTCATACTTATGGGAAAATGACAAAACATATCTAGGTGTATGGATTAAAAAGGATTCTTTTAAGGCAGCTACAGATATGTGGGAAAAAAACAAAACAAAAGATAATACAAAAACTGGAAAACTAGAAACTTTTGATATGGATATGGATAGCAATATACAAGCAGTAAAAATTAAAAATGTTTTTAGTCCCGTTAATCTTATACACAAGTCAGGCATAGCTTTATCAACCAGCGGAGAAGTTGTGGGCAGTAATTAAAAAAGAGTTGAAGGATTTTATTTGGGAGGGGAAGAGGTCAAGATCAAGTGGGATAAGATGATCCTCCCGAAAGAGCAAGGAGGTTTAACATTACCTGATTTGAAGGGATACTAAGATGATGAAGACGTGGGGGGTAGGGGGTAATTCAAGAAATAAGGAAAGAATGATGCAATGGTGCAAGAAAAGACTGTAACAGTCCAATGTCAGTGGAGCAACAGGTAATACACTTGCCTCTGGTGCAGACAGTTGTGGGTTCTATTTCCACACCAGGTATCTCTACTGCTGACGCTGCAGTGCAGCATAAGGGAGTGCTGCGCTCCTGAGTGTGCTGTCCTTTGGATGAAACATTAAACCAAGGCCCCATTTGCCTGATTTGGAGGTAGTTCAGATGTAAAAGACCCCATGGCACCTATTGAAAAAAGTAGGGGTCCTTTATTATACAACTATATACAATTTACATATTTAAAAAAAAATACATTAAATTCACATTCCTCCATCACTAAAAAAATTTTACATGTGTATAGGCCCCTAGTTCTTTTTCCATAGCCACAATTTGATTTTCTATATTATGTTTGACAATATCCACTTTTATTAAACATAATCTCATTCAGTCTTTCATGCTATATTATCCATATAGCACAAAACATTTTTCGACTCAAATTACTAACATATTCTTTACTATATATCCCATAAAATCCAAATTCAATCATATCCATATTTATCTGTTTATAATGTCTTAATTATCTCACAATATTTTCTGTTATGTTTTCCCATGAATGTTTAACCATTTCCATTGTTAAAAAAACATGATCTTCTGTTTCTAATTCACTAAAAAAAATACATGTCCTTTCATTTACTTTTTTATAAGACAATATTTTCTTTTACTGGCACTTTATTAATTGTTAAATTCCATAAAAAGCTTGACATATAACATTACTTATATACCCTTTATTTCTTTGTTATATGGTTTTTATTTGCTCTTTTGTTAAATGTCTCCCTGGGTTCATACAGTAATTTTGCATCATTATATTTTATACCATATTTTCATATTTTATCCTATCCCTTCTATACTTAATTTCCACATTTTTATTTTTTCTTGATACATCCTTATTTCTTCATTTCTCCAGTCTCTCTCTTTATTCAGTTTTATTAATGCCCTTTCCTTTTCATATTTTTTTCTTAAACATTCTTATTGCTAATGTATCTTCCTTGCAATTTATCCACTTTAATACCTTGTATAGGTTCAATGGAGCTCCATAAACTATTGGGTTCAGTAAACTGCCTTACCTATGTACAATACTCCTCTTTTAACTGGATTTAACCTAGATCACCATATGACTCTAAACATGATTTCAAGAAATTGCTTCTCAGTTTCTCTTGGTATCATATGTACACTAGCTATGTATATTTTCCCATCCATATTGTATTTGTTAAATGTACTTTCTTAAAAGACAACCTATACTTGTTCCACGTGACACTAAGACCCTTTAATTCTCTCAAAAATGTCTCCCATTGTTCACTTAATATATAATATTCACCAAAATCAGTTCCTAATATTGATATCTTTTTCTTACAAACTGTATTTGTTCCAGCTGTTTCTCATTTCCAAAACCTTTACATTTTTCCTATTCATTTTTAATCTAACTTCTAGCACTTTTTATGCACTTATATAATTACCACTTTCATTTCCTCTGTATTTTAAATCATTAATATTATATCATCAGTATAAGATATAATAACTGGATATGAAATGCCCATTTCCTGTACATATTTACTTTTTTCTGTTTCTTCATTTCTCTCTTTTACTACACAAATCGTGATCATTATAAACAAAATCCAACTCACTGGAAATCCTTGTTTTAATCCTCTATTCATTTCAATTTCTTCACTTAGCCATCCTTTATTATACAACTATATACAATTTATATACTTAAAAAAATTACATTAAATTTACATTCCTCCATCACTAACACAATTTTACATTTGTATAAGCCCCCACTCCTTTTTCCATATCCACCATTTGATTTCTGTATTATGTTTGATAATATCCACTTTTATTAAACATAATCTCATTCAGTCTTTAGTGCTATCCCTATAATACAAAACACTTTTTTACTCAGATTACTAATATATTCTTTACTATATTTCTCATAAAATCCAAATTCAATCACATCCATATTTATCTGTATATAATGTCTTAATTCTTTCATAATATTAATTTCTATTATGTTTTCCCATAAATTTTTAACCCTTTTACATGTTAAAAAAATACTCTACTGTTTCTAATTGACTACAAAAATTATATGTCCTTTCATTTACTTTTTTATAAGACAATATTTTCTTTTACTGGCACTTTATTAATATGCAACCGCCATAAAAAAATCTTGACATATAACATTATTTATATACCCTTTATTTCTTTGTTTTATGGCTTTTACTTTCTCTTCTGTTAAGTGTCCCTCTGGGTTCATACAGTAATTTTGCATCATTATATTTTTATACCATATTCTCATATCTTCTCCTATCCCTTCTATACTTAATTTCCACATTTTTATTTTTCTTGATATATCCTTATTTCTTCATTTCTCCAGTCTCTCTCCCTTTATTCAGTTTTATTAATGTCCTTTCCCTTTCATATTTTTTTAAATATTCTTATTGCTAATGTATCTCCCTTGCAATTTATCCACTTTAATACCTTGTATAGGTTCAATGGAGCTCCATAAACTATCAGATTCAGTAAACTGAAACCCACATCATCCTTACCCATATATAATACTCCTCTTTTAACTGGATTTAACCTAGATCACCATATGACTCTAAACATGATTTCAAGAAATTGCTTCTCCAATTCTCTTGGCATCATATATACACTAGCTATGTATGATATTTTCCCATCCATACTGTATTTGTTAAATGTACTTTTTTTCTTAAAAGACAACCTATACCTATTACACGTGACACAAAGACCCTTTAATTCTCTCAAAATTTTCTCCCATTGTTCACTTAATATAGAATATTCACCAAAATCAGTTCCTAATATTGATATTGTTTTCTTACAAACTGTATATTCGTTCCAACTATTTCTCATTTCCAAAACCTTTACATTTTCCCTATTCAGTTTTAATCTAACATCTTGCAATTTTTTATGCACATATATGATTACTGCTTTCATTTCCTCTTATTTTAGTCATTAATATTATATCATCAGCATAGCATATAATAATTGGATATGAAATGCCCATTTCCTGTACATATTTACTTTTTTCTGTTTCTTCATTTATCTCTTTTACTACACAATTCATGATCATTACAAACAAAATACTAATCACTGGACATCCTTGTTTTAAACCTCTATTCATTTCAATTTCTTCACTAAGCCAATAATTTACTAAGATTCTAATTTTAGTATTTTTATATTCTGACTTAGATACTTTTTTATTCATATGCTACAATTATATTCCTCCATTATCTGCCATAAAGTTTCATGCTGTATGGAAACAAATGCTTTATTTATATCAGCTATTGTTAATTTTACTCCTTGTTGTTCTTTCTTAATATCATCCACCATATCCCTAATTATCATTAATAATTTTTGGCTTCCTTTTCCTTTGATTCCATAAATGCCTACTTCCATTACTTAATTAAATTTACGTTGTAATCTTTTTTGTATTATTTACATAAATAACTTATTATCACTATTGTTCAACATTACTAGTCTGCAAGTTTTAATGCCATTCTTCCCCCCTTTTTTCCATATAACTATCATAACCCCACTATGTATTTCTACATAACAAATACCATTATTTAACCATTCGTTAAATATGTCTACTAAAATTTCTTTCTACTACTGTATCAAATTCTTATACATTAGATATCCTACACCATCTGGTCCAGCTGTTGAACTTATATTTATTTCCTTCATTACCTTCTCTAAATCCATAACTGTATATATATTTTTATTCTCTATTCATTTATTCTGTACACTGCTTCACCCACCACTTATATTTTTCTTTGTTTCTCTTTTTTCTCAATCTCTTTAACATACTGTACTACAATACTCATATTTGTTTGTTCTCTTACAACTTCTCCACCTTCATTTTTAATGTTTCTCATTATACCATTATCATATTTTACTTTTTTTCTCAAGTATAGCGATACTTCTTCCCTTTTTCCCTTGTAAAAATTATTTTTGTTTATATAATAGAGCCTTCCTTATTTTTTCTTGATTTTTTGATAAATGTCTTATTTTCTAAAATATTCCCTTTCATTCCTATCCAAATTATATAAAAGAGTTTTTTCTATTCTACATTATTTTACATTTTTCTTTAAATATTATCCACCATTCTGACAAATTATTATAAAAATCTCTCATTGTCAGATGATCTTTCCATAACATTATTATATCTTTTCAACCTTTCTCATTCCACTCCTTTCATTAATTCCTCTTTATTCCTTTCTCAATTTTATATGTTCTTTATTCTCTTCTATTTCTACCCATATAACCCAATGATCCACAAAAACTGTTTCTACTGCACCTTCTATTACAAGTCTTATACTTTTAGATATTAAAAATAATCTATTTTGTTTACAATTTTCCTCTTCTATATGTACATTTATTCAAGTTTCATAACTCTAAATTCACACATTTTACTATTTCTTCCATTAGTTTAATATCTGATCCATCTTTTTGCTTTTTATGTCTTAAGTCAAATTAAAATCTCCTATTATTATGATGTCCATCTTTACCATAACATAGTTCAGTATTTCTTGAAATAATTTCTTTCTTTACATATCACATAAGCATACATTGCTGTAAGTATGCAACCCTTCCCTTCTCACTAAATTCTACTACTGTTAATCTTCCTAATGTAACTAAAGTATAATTCAGAATTTTTATTCCTGTCCTATATAACATAGTAATCCCTGAACATGGTTTTCTACCCAAATTCCATATTATACCTCCTAACCATAAAGTCACTGTCTGTTATTTCTTCTTTATTTAAACCACTAACATCCTCTAATACTATTAAATCTACCTCACACAAATTATACCATTCTAACACCCCAATCCTTCTTACTACATTCTTTATACTAATAACACCAATAGATAGCATTCTAAGATTATTTGCCTCCCTTCTCCTTAATCTGCAATATTTATTTATCCATTTTCTTACTTTTTACTTTCAAACCTGCATCCTGAATTTTTCTTTTCCTTTCTTTAACCATTTTTCCAATCAAACTTTTCTTTATAACCATATCATTCTATATGTTCTCCATCAATAATGTGTAATCCACCTTTCCTCTCCCCTTCCCCTTTTTGTGTATTAACCACATTTTCTTTTTGATTAGTGTCACTACTCTCCCTTATATCTTTTTGTTGTTCATCTTGTTGCAATTGCTCCTTATAATAATGTACAACTTCTCTATTCTGTTCTTCTATACTATATTCTAAACATGTCTCTTTCTCACAATCTATCCACAAACACCCTGTTTGTTTGCATTTATACCATTTCTTTTCACATTTTCCAGCATTGTGACCCATTTCCCCACATAAATAACATTTCTTTTTAACACAGTTACTTACAAAATGTCCCTCCCTCCTACAGGAAAAAAAACATGTTTTTGGTTGTCCCCAACACTTAATAGCAACTCTAAAATTAATCATATGAGGAATATGTGAAATGTTTCCATTTTCAAAATCACATTACAGTTCCAAACTCCTAACCAAAGTCCTCTGTTACCAAGAACTTTAGAAATGTCCTTCACTTCTTTGCAATAGTTCTTTAGCAAACATTTTAACAGTTTCTCTTTCAGTTTCTGACTGATATTGTATATTAACTTTTCTTCATGTTTCATGGAAAAAACTCTACAATATATTTATTCCATAGATATATATTTTTTTCACATTCTCCCAAAAAACTTATAATACTTTAGCAGATGCAAAGAAAAAGTCACAGTAAGTCTTTTAATCAAGATAAAAGCTCTTACCTCTTGTACCTTGATTCCTAAAGGTACAACAATCTTGTCCCATATGTTATACCTGTCCATTTCTAATTCTTCTTTACTATGAATTCTTACAACATACTTCTTTCTTTCCATCTCTTGTTTTCTTCTTCCCCTTTCTTTCTTCCTTCTGTGCACTGACTACTTCTGCAAAGTCCTTTTCTTCAACTCTTGTCCCTATTCCATATTAATTCTTTCCATCACATCTCCCCACACAATACCCTTTTCTGTCTCCAGCTCACTCTGGTTTACAAGTTCTTCCAATATATCATCCTGCAACCCTCCCAACTGGAGAGTTGTAATAATAATATCTCCCTTCCCTCGAATCTCTGAACAAGTTTTTTTGAAAAACGTCTTCTGTATCTTCAACCTGATCTCCCTCTCACGTCTTCACATTAAATCTTTCCTCCTCTGCTTCCAAAATCATGTCTGATGAGTCAGCATTCATCGCTACCCCACACTCCACTATCACAATGTTTTACATGCTGTTCTCCTGGCCACCACTGCGCCAGAAACAGAATGGATGCTTTCACTTGTCGGCCACACACACCATGAGTGTTGTAGCAGTAGGAGAAGTTCCCTGATGCCCTGACCAAATTTCACCTTGTAGTATAAATGCCACCTCATTTCTCCCCTGAAAAGAGGCTACTAGCCTAGTGGGACTAAACTGGTTAACAAGGAATAAATAAAATAAAATACATGGTATTTTGGATGCAGATCCACAAAGAGAATAACAACATTCATACAGAATATTATATTCATAAAGTAGCAGAAAGTATACTAAAAACTTAAACCAGCACAGGAATGCAGAAAGGAGATTCTGCTGATAGAGATGACTGCAATTAGGGATACAGAAAATAGGCAAGGGAGGGATGGAATTTACTGGAGGAAGCTGTTAAAGGAAGCAAGGTATTGGGAACAAATAATTAGAGGGAAAAGTAACACAATGGGAAGAAGCCAAGAAGACATTTGGATTGTAGGCTAGTGACTGCCTTCCCTATCAGGGATTTATATCAGAGTACAGACAAAGGGAAAAGGGCATGTGAATCATAAATGAAAGACCTGCACTGGTTGAGTTTTTAACTGAATCTAGAACAAAAGCTGCTGTTAAAAAATGATAATTCACAGGGCATATAAAACACTGCATGATAAATGTAGGAATCAAAAAGAAGAGTTCAGCAAAGATTGGGAGGAAATATTAGATATGCAATTCGGGTCTATATAATTAATTAAAGGTTAATTCCTGCAAACCTATATACAATGAACGTTCACTTCCGTGAAAGTTAAATAAATTATTTTCCCAGGGAAAGTAATGAGTTGCCCAGCATTTCGACCATTACATAAAGCACAGTATTTTCAAACCCACCCAGGTGGAGGGCTGCACCCCTGCCACCCCCCCCAACTAAATATACCAACTCTGAGATCACCCTACAGTGGGGAAAAGGGCAAATTTCTGATGCTGGACAACTCATTACTTTTCCTGGGAAAATCATTCATTGAACAAGACGTTCACGGATGTGAATGTTCGCTGTATATAGTTTGATGAATGAATGTTTGTGGAAATGAACCTTCGATAAAGTAATATAGACCCTGCAATTCATAAACAAACAATGAGAGGACATATGTATGCCTCCCAAATATGCAACAAAATCTATAAGATTTAGTATTTTTGCCTGAAAGTGTTTAAAGAGATACACCCCAAACAGACCCCAAAGAATTTTTCCTTGGGTAGACAGCAAATGTTGGATGTGTAATGCGGAAGAAAGAAGTACCTGGGAGCATATGCTCTTGGGGTGTAATGAATTGCAGACTTTAAAAATTCCCTACAGAGTGCTCTGTCATTAATACTAGGTGAACAAATGAGTGTAACTAAAGATGAGAGATGATGAGAGGTTAGTACTGCAAAGTTAAGAGAAGTGGGAACACGGATGGTGTGAGAATATGACACTGGACAGCAGAGGAAAGGAACAGAATGATATTTCCATATGCAGAGGTAATGTAGAAAGGGATGTTGAGCTCAGGCAGGAAGAGCAGGGTGAGACAGATGAAGCAGTAATCTGAATTTGTTTGACATAGCACAATATGAAGAGGGTACAAGTCAAGGCTGCTTGGTACTATGGAACTCATTCTGTGACATATAATGGAAGATATGGTACAGGTTAAGGGGAGTGGTTTGCTCTTGACAGTTATAAAAGCAACAGTACAAAATTATATGAAGACATAAATGGATGTTTTAAGGATGCACAGCAGAATTATTAAAATGAATAATATTAATTTGCTTTAAAGCGTCCACATTATAAAGACAGTGTAGGATCTGATTAATTATCAGTTGATCAATAACAAAACTGTGTTAATACATTGTGCATATTACTGCTGATTTTCACAACACAACTATAACCCAAATTTTTCTACGTATCAGAGTAGTAGGGTTCAAGTTACTGCAAGTGAGCTTAAACATCATGTCTAAAGGTGCAAAATGATCTTTTGCTTTTGTATAAAAAATTGTTCACATGCATCATTAACGCCTTATGCCAAACACAGCTCTGTACATTTTGTCTTCCTTGTTAGGAAACAATCTTTTGAACTTAATATTTTTTTAAAGGTTGCAAAGTGCACTTTTCTTTTCTTACAAAAAAAGTGTTTGCATGCATAAAGATGCATGTGAAAACTTTTTTATTTCAAAAGCAAAGTTCATTTTGCACCTTTAAACATGATCTTTAAGCCAAGAGTAAATAAGGCCACGCAAAGACAATGGCAGTCCTGTAATTATGTCAGCAGTATTTATATGAATACTTTGTCATATATGACAATATGCAGCAGCTACAATTTTTTATGAAAAATCGTTCTGTAGGATTTGCAGTAGTTGTGGTTGAGCTGTTACATGTGTGAGGAGGTCATAGTTAAGCTAATTTGCACACAGCGTATGTGGTTGGGAAATTACAGCACACACACACACACACACACACACACACACACACACACACAGATTATTTTAAGGTGCTGCATGCCACTTCCAGGTGTAATGGTATGAGAGAAACAAAGCAGCCCTAAGGGAGGAAATGAAGGTGTCTATGCAGAAATACACATGGGAGTATGTAATGACTGAATGGGTCTGGGAAGTGAAGGGTGGTTTGGAAAAAGACATATCTGCAGCAGAAAGTCAAGAACTAATATAGTACCTACAGAATTCAGGAAGACAACTGTAAGGCCCTTTTGTTACTCCAAAGCAAACAGGCTTTGATGTTAGGTACAACTGCAGCAGACAGCTCTTGAAAAATGCACAAAGCAGCACAGAGGAGTGGGTAACAAGAGAACATTTTCCTCTTTTCAGTTGCCTACACTGTCTAGTAGGCTAAGAGAAACTGAGCAAATACAATGACAGCCTTTAGACTGTAAGGGAGTGTCAGCAAGTGTAGAGTTTCAGAAAACAATAAACACAAACTCATTTTCTTGCTTTCCCTGCCCAGCTGCAATTCAAGGATACTGAGATGGAGGATGCACAGTATTTCAGTTCTACATTAAAGCTAGAAGGTTGAGACACCATTGTAACATCAGGGAAGAGTATTCCCAGCATCATATATGAGGAGAAAGAGACGGCGAACTAGTGAAATTCGATGTTATGAGCTTTAAATGTTTTGAATTTTTGATCATTTGGTCTCACTGTTTTGCAATTAGATGTTATGAGCTTTCGACGTTATAAAGTGAAACCATATATATATATATATATATATATATATATATATATATATATAATTTTTTTTTTTTTTTTTTACATATATATGACCTAATTCAGCAGTTGATGGAAGTCTCATGTGGCATCTAGTGGCAATAAACAAAATGATATCCTTTTCATAAAAGACAACTACATGAGATAATGATAAATACTAGGAAACTTGTTTCTTTCGGCTTTTCCCGGTTAGGGGTTGCCACAGCGGAACTCCGGTCCGCTAATGATTGGTAGTGGATTTTTTACGTACCGGGTTACCAGCCCTGACGCACAACCTTCAACGAAGGCACGCCCCATTCACGTATACCTCCACACAGAAGACGCTCTAGCTGAGAATCGAACGGGACAACATCTTGCTATGAGGCGACAACGCTACCGCAGCACCACCACCGCAGTGATAAATACTAGGAAACTATGCTTTTGAAAATGAAAAATGCTTTCGATGCCATGCAGGAACAGACTTACAATTTGCTTACGAATAATGATTTCAGATGAAAATCAAAGGAAATGTGAAATACTAAAGACAACCTTGCAGCTATTTACCACATAATTAAAACAAGTTGTAACAAAAATCTCTCTTCCTTTTTTTTTGGCACTGTGCACCATCTCTTAACACAGAAATCCTAGACTAAGCCAAAAATAGTTGGGGACAAAGTCCCCAAAAATCAGTGACATATTTTAAATCTTGCTCCTAGAAAATTAGAAATTTGCTATAACAGGTTTTGCATTAGTATGCATTTTCAGAAGGTCTGAAACTCAAATGTCTGTTATTATTTAGCGACGGAAATCCTGAGAAATTTGCCAGAAAATCACACATTTTATGAAGAACAGACCAAAACTTTAAGACAAAATTCAGGACAGGTAAGAGGTATGCACTGCATAATGAAGGCAGAAGGTAAAATAGTATAGGTTAAGCCTTTATCTGGCTGAACCATTCCACAATTTGGTGTTTGGTAATGTCAAACTAGAGATGCTTCAAGCAAAATCTAGTGAAGCCTCTGCCAAGTACAAATTCCAAACCATTATAATGGGTGCTTAAGATACTGTAATAAGAAAGATAAGCTACAATTAATGTATTAGAGTACCTGGTTAAGTGTTGCTATTTGTTTTTATGAAGATTTCATTAAAGGTAACTTTGAAAATTACTGCCCAAGCTTTAACAATGAGTATACAAAATAAGAACACAATCACTGGTACGTTTGATGAAACTCTTTTAATTCTGGTACCTCGGCCTTCGCCTTCTCCTGGAATACATTTTACAAAATCAAACACCACCCTTTTTATATTACATCTAATTAGATTATTAGTGCACCAGCCCTTCTTCAATAATTTAATTACCTTGGGTTGTTCACCCAACCATGTTAACTTGCATCTAAAAACATTTTCTAACTTCACTTGCTTGCATTATGCCTGACTTCATTGAATATCAAATATATATAAACATCTTTATACAAATATATTAACATTTTTTTACTTAATATTTTGTATTTTTAAATACATACTTCTATATAAATAATACTAATGAAACATTACTTTTATGAAATGCTTTGCTTTTGAAACAAATATTATTATTACAAAATTCATTCTACATGTATTTATCATTGAATTCCTTCTGTAACATTCCCTATTTCTGGGAGATATGTGGAAATAATAGGTTCAAATTTCCATATTCATTCCATTGGGGAACAAGGTTTTATAATTGAGAATAAACCTGGACTCCATTTGTAACAATCTTTCACGAAACACAGTTTCATTACCAAATACATTAGGCCTACCCAATACACAAAATACAAACCCCTCTGGGACCCCTTGTGTTGCTCGCAAAAATGTTTCCCTATCGGACTTTCCATTCTTTTATGTTTTATATCACCTAAGTGTTCAAGAATCCTAAGCTTTACCTTTCTTGTTGTTTGGCCTATGTACCATTTCTGTTTCACACATCCACATCCTATGATATATACTACCCCTGTGGAATTGCAGTCATAATATTCAAGGGCCCTATATGTGACATCATTTATTTTAATGCCATCCAAACTTTTGACCCGACTACAAATCTTGCAATTTCCACATCTAAATGTTCCCTTTCTAATGCTCTTTTTAAATGTGCTGATGTTTCTGAAGTTCAATGTTTCCTTTAAATTTGGATACCTACTATATGAAAAGGTGACTCTTGATGGAAAAAGTTTTCCTATTTTTTCATCTCCACTGATAATGGGCCAAAATCTCATCACTGCCTCCCTTATTACTTCTGAAAATTGTGAGTATCTGGTTACAAAAAACATATTGTCACCCGACCTATCTCCCCCAAGATCAAGCAAACTAGAATCCAAATTTTCATTTCTTTCATTCCTGAACTTGCTCCTTGTTTCAGATGACTTCCCAAGGCCTAGCTCACGTTCTACCCTATTTCTAGACAATTTTATATTTTCTTCGGAATATCCCCTACATTTAAGTCTTTCTTCAACCTTATTAAATTCACTAGAAATTCTTTTACTTTCTGAAGTGTGTATTCCTATACGTTTAAATTCACCAAATGGTAAGGACTTAAGCAGAGAATCACTATGCATACTTGATGCATGTAGAAAATTCTCATCTGCTGTCTTCTTCTGATATGGTTTGTATTGTATTTTATTATCTGAACTCAAATAGATCTCCACATCCAAATATTGGATGCTTTTTCCCCCGATGATATGGGTGAAATCTAACCCCCAAGAGTTCTCCCCAATCTCTGAGACAAATTTCCCAAAATCTTCTGAATTGCCCCTACACAAGAACAACAAATCATCAATGAATCTCACATATTTTACTACCTTGTTCTTGTAAAATTCTGAGGGGTAAATGAAACAATTCTCAAAATGGGCCATGAACAAAATCGCATATGAGGGCGCAAATGCTGCCCTCATAGCTGTGCCCTCTTTTTGCAAAAAATGTTTCCCTTCAAATTCAAAACAATTGTGGGTTAGACAAAAATCCAACAAACTGAGAATAAAATATGTTCTCGGTCCATCCCCCAACATTCTGTCCACTGCTTTTAAGCCCTGACCTCTATTAATGCTGGTGTACAATGATTTTGCATCCACACTCGCCCAATAAAAATCATGTTCCCATTTGATGTCTCTTACTTTTATACACACCTCATTGGTATTTTTTACATGTGACTGTACCCTTTCCAAGTAACATTTTAACAAGGAATCCAAGAATATTCCTACATTTTGCAAATAGCCTCCTTTACCCGAAACAATAGGCCGTCCCGGTGGGTTTCTGATATCCTTCTGTGTTTTAGGAATGATAAAAAATCTAGCCATCTTGGGATTTTTTACATACAACTTCCTTACGTCAGCAGATGACAGAAAACCTAACCTCTTGGGAAGTCATCTGAAACAAGGAGCAAGTTCAGGAATGAAAGAAATGAAAATTTGGATTCTAGTTTGCTTGATCTTGAGGGAGATAGGTCGGGTGACAATATGTTTTTTGTAACCAGATACTCACAATTTTCAGAAGTAATAAGGGAGGCAGTGATGAGATTTTGGCCCATTATCAGTGGAGATGAAAAAATAGGAAAACTTTTTCCATCAAGAGTCACCTTTTCATATAGTAGGTATCCAAATTTAAAGGAAACATTGAACTTCAGAAACATCAGCACATTTAAAAAGAGCATTAGAAAGGGAACATTTAGATGTGGAAATTGCAAGATTTGTAGTCGGGTCAAAAGTTTGGATGGCATTAAAATAAATGATGTCACATATAGGGCCCTTGAATATTATGACTGCAATTCCACAGGGGTAGTATATATCATAGGATGTGGATGTGTGAAACAGAAATGGTACATAGGCCAAACAACAAGAAAGATAAAGCTTAGGATTCTTGAACACTTAGGTGATATAAAACATAAAAGAATGGAAAGTCCGATAGGGAAACATTTTTGCGAGCAACACAAGGGGGTCCCAGAGGGGTTTGTATTTTGTGTATTGGGTAGGCCTAATGTATTTGGTAATGAAACTGTGTTTCGTGAAAGATTGTTACAAATGGAGTCCAGGTTTATTCTCAATTATAAAACCTTGCTCCCCAATGGAATGAATATGGAAATTTGAACCTATTATTTCCACATATCTCCCAGAAATAGGGAATGTTACAGAAGGAATTCAATGATAAATACATGTAGAATGAATTTTGTAATAATAATATTTGTTTCAAAAGCAAAGCATTTCATAAAAGTAATGTTTCATTAGTATTATTTATATAGAAGTATGTATTTAAAAATACAAAAGATTAAGTAAAAAAATGTTAATATATTTGTATAAAGATGTTTATATATATTTGATATTCAATGAAGTCAGGCATAATGCAAGCAAGTGAAGTTAGAAAATGTTTTTAGATGCAAGTTAACATGGTTGGGTGAACAACCCAAGGTAATTAAATTATTGAAGAAGGGCTGGTGCACTAATAATCTAATTAGATGTAATATAAAAAGGGTGGTGTTTGATTTTGTAAAATGTATTCCAGGAGAAGGCGAAGGCCGAGGTACCAAAATTAAAAGAGTTTCATCAAACGTACCAGTGATTGTGTTCTTATTTTGTATACTCAGTGAATTTTTGGAACATTGAAGGAGTGGAGGTGTTGGATTTAGACAAGCTTTAACAATGCCTGTCCTTTGTTCATTTTACAAAATGAGTATAAAAGACTGTATGACAAGCCAGTCATGGGACAAGACAAGCTGCCAGTTCGCTGGAGTTATTTTTCCCTTTCACTATTTGAGGAACATTACAAAAATAATACTTTGCCACAGACTGTTACTTTTTTTTTTTAAATACAAAACCTTACATTAGGCACACTGCTTAGCCAGTAGAAGGAGACCATGTGGCTTATGATGCCTGTTTCCCCAGCTGTAACAGCTAACATCAGCTGCTGTAATCTGGTATAGTCCAACTTGCCATCTACATATCTAAATTATTTCTTCATAAACAACCTGCATTTGAAAACAGTCATCCGTGAAGGCAGAATTTCTGTAGATCTATCACATTATCAGCAAATCTACTGACCTGATACTAGTCCCCACAATTTATCACTCATACTGCTTGCTCCATACCCTTCTTCAATTCTATATGAACCAGCTGATATGTAACCTGCCAATGCATAATATAATCAGCAGGTTACTTAGCAACCATCATCTCTCCTGAATGGAAAAAAGCCTACTTTTCTTTTTCTTTTAATTTTTTTTACATTTTTTTGTGAATGCGTATGTGGGTGGTAGTGCTAGTGCTAGTGATGCTGGGAGACAGGAGCTACATCTCCACAGTCTGCATATGTATCGGGGGGTGCATACTCTACACCCCCACTATTTTAAGTAATCTCTTCCAAGGCTGCACCAGGACTCCTGAGAAAGGACACCTGAAAGTAGAACATCTGAACAGTGGTGATGGCTGGCATTTCCATACTCTGCTTCATGACAGACTACAAATGCTTCTCAAAATATACAGAAACACAATTCCTTTCTAAAACAAGTCAGCAATTTGCACAGCCCTCACACAGTTGACCTCCACATCCAGCCACCAAATGGACAAATACAAGTTCTTCTACATTTCAAATGTCATTTGCATTCCCTTAGCCAGCAACTGATCTTAAGAGGTGAATATACGGCTGTGTGATTTTCCCCTATACTCAAGTGCAAGGAAGAGTCTGACTACAAAAAGACGGTGATTTATTGCCATTAGTGAGACAGTTGATTTTTAAATTATGGTTCTCCTGTGGCTATTTTAAACTACTTTTTACTGTTTTTACCAGCAGGCATTTTCAGTCTCTTTCCACTGCCAAATTAATTATACCCCTGTTATGAGCAAAATGTCTTTACCGTTGATTAATAAATTACAGTTGGGTTCAGCATCTGTTTGTCACTTTTAGTGTGGTAATTGAGTAGATGCTTGAAAACAGAAGCATCTGGATGCTATGCTGCAATATCTTATCTGAAATCTAATAATCTCCTCAAAGAGACTGTATGCACTCTGAATGCCACCTTCCTAACAGCAGGAAATGAGAACTACTGTATTACAGCTAACTATTCTTATGCTTGCAATCAAACATGCTGCCACTATTGACAGTTGCAGCTTCAACACTTGAAAGAGCTATGGAAGTCCTCCTACCGTGCATAATTTTTCTCATCTACCACAGCGTGTTGGATGTTTCCATAATTTAGACAGCATACTGTAGTCATGCTCCATCTGTTTAATTTACGTGGCTATCTTCTTTGTCTGGAGTGCCATGGAGCATCCTGGAGAATTACAATTGTATCCACTGGAATATGGTACTCTTTAGCCACTATTAAGATCAATGTTCCACACTATTTCTGACTGTCTACAGTTATTCCAGCAGTCAGTATCATGACTCTTGCTTGTTTGAACTTCTTGATCCTGGATGATGCTTGAGATCTGTACTGCAACTTTGTTTTTTGCAACATTAAGTATAGCAGTTGACACTGCTTGTTAATTTATATAACCTGTTTTACTGGGACTCTTTATCATAGAACTAATTGCTGTAAACTGATGAATCATTTTATTTGCTTTAATTTAATGAAGAATCAGATATAACTACTGCTGTGTTGTTTTGACTTGCCAGTACATATCAGTATCTTAGATAGTCATTTATAGGTTCCTAGGAAACTACTAGGTTAACTGTCCCTGCGGGTCATTTTAAGCCTAGCTAATTTCATTTGATGAGGAATGTGACATCCTTCCTCTGGGCCACTGATCAAGGAGCCTCAATCCTTACCACTGCCACCAGTGGGGAAAGTTCACTTTGAGAGAAAAATAGACACACACAGCATTTTCAGATGCAGCTCTCTGCACCGAGCACAATTTCCCCTAACAGCACACATGGAATGCATACTCTAGTCCAGGAGCTGGGCTTCCTCTCCAGACCACAAATAAGACTCCACACTGACTGCCTCAGAGTTGAGACCTCAACCAGTTGTTCCAAGCTAGGTCTTCCACCATCCTCTGTGTGAAATTAGTGCTCTGTGTTCCTGTTCCAAGTAGCTGACACACACACTCTTTGAAATTTGATTTTTCACACACACACACCTGGGAAAGGCTGGCACAGATTTACCCGCTATGCCACCTCCACCCAGACTATAAGGTAGATACTGTCACCAGAACACCCCAAAGCCAGCTACTCTAAGGCTCTTACCAGGGTACCCAATTATACTTAGTAAAAGTAATATTTGCACAAATGGTAGCATTTCCAAGCAGCAAGTCTTTCATGAATGTGAAGCCACAGTGGCACTAAATAAATGCAAGTGCTCTCAAAGGTTAAAATATTTTCTAAAAGATCAGCTTCAGTGAAAGGTTTAGAAATATTTAATAAAAATAAATAAGACAATACTGAATATCTGTCCACAATAAACACTAGAGTTTCAATTCAAAGGAAATATAAAACAACAACAACACAGACTGAAAGATTCAGACAGATACAGAAAAACAATTAACTAATCTCACTATATTTTTTTAACTGACTGTAGAATTATTGTCCCCTACTTACCAGCTAGATCAAGGCAAAATGTAGTAAGATGAGTGTCTCTAGCTGAGTGCCATTATCACATCTCTCACTAGTATCTAAATACAATTTTAGTGCTGGCTACAGTATGACATCACATCTGGTCAACTGACTCTATGGTTCCCACACTACTACTCCCTCACTAGCAAGTAAGCCAGGATATGGCACAGCTGTGTCACAATACACATACAGAACTTTGCTAAGGCTCAATATGGCATCTGGAAGATATAAAACAATTCTAACACTTCTATCCTTCCTGCAGAAAGGCTTTTCACAGACACTGCATCTCTGGCTGCATTCAGACCTTTGAGATAGAATCTTTATGGCCTAAACAAAGTCATTTAATTTCAGGCTATTTTTGTTAAGATTAGCTGGGCTGAGCATAACCCCTTCCCATTCAGTATCCTCTGTTAAAATATATACATTTCAGCAGTTAAACAATACAGCCTGACATACATGTATATATTTTTTCTGTCCAACAGTACCCAATGTTGACACATATTTAACACAAGCATCTTTTCAAATACATTTATAACACAAGCATCTGTACGAATCAGATTGATATTCAAATGACATATCATTCCTTACAAATCTCCAGATAGCTATGCTGGCATATGTTACACATGCACTGCCCTACTCTCTCTGGCACAACTGGCACTAACTCACATCATCACATCTCTCTCCCCTTTGAAGACACAAGCTAATTTTTCAAGTGGCCTCGGAGAAACATTGCTTGAGAGAAATGAGCCTGTCTGGGAATGCATTAACCCATACCCTCTCTTGACAGCCGATCTGCACTGGTTCTGCTGACCTCTTCCACTGAGGTCTCAGTCCGGGCCTCACTGAGGAGATCAGTCACCAGATCCCCCTCAGACTCCTCCTGCCTCCCACTGCTGATACTCAGCACAAGGGCCTCCCTATCATGGTAAGCTTCTGCCTCCTGCTTAGCAGGTTTACCATGTAGTTAACATCACTGACCTTCTTTACCACTTTGAAGGGTCCTTCCCAAGCTGCCTGCAGCTTAATGTGTCTGACAGGAATGAGCACTATAACCTACTGTCCCACAGCATACTCTCAGGCTCAAGCATTCCTGTCATACCAGACCTTTTTCTGTTGTTGAACTACTGCCATGTTCTCCTGGGCCAAGCCCATAAGCTCCCTAAGCCTTGTCCTGAGGTTTAAGACATATGTCACAACAGACTCCTTGTGGGATTCACACTCACCCTCCCACTCATCATGAATCAAACACAAGGGCCCCCTCACCCTATGCCCATATGACAACTCAAAGGGTGAAAAACCTGTGATTCCTGAAGTACCTCTCTGTATGCAAACAGCAGATGGGGTAAATATTTGTACCGCACTCTCTCTTAAACTGGTGTGCAAGACCATTAATCTGGGGGTGGTAGGAAGGTGGTATTTAGGTGCTTAACCACACAGCGCTCCCATAAACAAGCCAGCACATCTGACATGAAATTGGCACCTTTGTCAGTTAGTATTTCTCTTGGGAAACCTACCCTGCTGAAAATACCAAACAAAGCATTTGCCACCTTCTCTGCCTCAATAGAGGACACAGCCAATGTCTCAGGGTATCTTGTAGCATAATCTACTACCACTAGAATATATTTCTTCTCTGTGGAACTTGGGATACTCAGAGGCCTCATAATATCCATAGCTATCCTTTGAAATGGCTCCTCATTCACAGGCAAAGGCATCAAAGGAGCATTGACCTTGTCTCCTGCCTTGCCTACTTTTTGACACTGATCCCAAGTTCTGCAGTACCCCGTTAAGGCCCTTGCAATTCCCAGGCCAATAAAAGTTCTGCATAATATGTCTCTTGGTACTCTTTAGGCCCATATGACCTACAAAAGGAATGTCATGGATTATGGCTAGAAGTGCCACACAGTAGGCTCTGGGCACTACCAAATGCTTACCTCACCCTCTAGCCCTCCCTCATGGGTCCACTCTCTATACAGAAACCCTTTGTTCCAGTACACAGACTCCCCTTTTCCTTGATAATCAGGTGCCTCCTTAGCTACCTCCCTCAAGCCTCATAATGTACGGTCCGGCAACTGAGCCTGTCTCAACTCTACCTTTGTGACCCTTCCTAGCTCCCCCTCCAGAGTAAGTCTGGTATCTTCTGACAGTGATGCCTGACTGCCAGCCTGGGTGCTACCACTCACTTCTGCCCTTGCTGTCATTCTGTCCAAGGGAACATCAGTACCAATCAGCAGCTGTGGCTCACTGCTTCAGGGTAGCTCCCTCTCTGAAATAGCCGTCACCAACCCTGGCTTCAGGTGTGGGGTCTGTCTGGGTCTCCCCCAGGCTACCAGACCCACATGCTTGTCTCCAAGCCTGACTGCATGTAACTGCATGCACACAAGGTACGGCATTATCAAAATCAGTCCCTGTCAAGACATCTGCAGGGATATCCTCAAACACACCTACTTGCTTGCTTCCATTTCCACCCTCTCAGTCAAGGTGAACTCTGTTCAAAGATATTTGAAATGGGGTCCCTCCTAAAGCTCTGACTGGAATAGACTGCTCAAGCAAGTACTGCTCCTCTTTGACCACTGCAGGCTTCACAATAGTTATGTCAGAGGCTGTGTCCCTCTTAACAGTTACCTGTTTTCCATCCACTAAGACAGGATACAAACTCCAGTGACGGTTTGGTACCCCTGTTGCCTCCAGACAACTTATGACTGGTATACGATTATTCCCACTTGTGGGATCCCTTACCTTTTGTTCCCCACCTTACTTCAGTGGACATTTGCATGCCACATGGTCCTCTGGTTACATTTAAAACATCTAAACCTTGATCCTGGCCTTGTACCTGCACTAGTGGCTTCCCCTGTTACTGGTGAACTCTGTTGGGTTGGTTTAGGCTGCCCACCATGGGTTCCCTTATATCCATGTTCAGCACTGGGTATCCCCTTCTTGTGCAGTGGCGCCCTGCTTGCTAAGTATGGATCCCATTTTCTCCCCAGATTATCTGCAGAGTTACACTCCCAGTCTGCCAATCAGATTCTCATGTCCTCAGGCAAAGTGCTAAGGGCTTGTTTCCTCACCAAAAGGTTTGCCAGCCTTTCAAAAGTAGTGACCTGATGTCCACTTATCCACCTATGAATATAAGTGCTTAGCTTAACAATATAATCACATACACTTTCAGCTGCCTTATGTCTATGTTCGCAAAACTCTTTTCTGTAAGGTTCAGGTGTTAGCTTAAAACATTCTAATAAACATTGTTTAACCTTGTCATAATTTAAAATATCAGTATCAGACAATTTAGAAACAGCAGTTACAGCTTCACCACAGAGTAAGGGGTCAGGAACCACACCCAGAGCCCTTGGTCAATATCATATTGTTTATAAACACTTTCAAATATATGAATCTTTATATCTTTATCTTTATAGACTCTTTAAAATATATGACTAAAACACCAAAATTATCACTTTCTGTATACTGTGGAATAAATTTACTGACCTTTGTTGCCTCTGGGGTTCAGTTATTCCATTCCTCATTATCACCATGTTCCCGTCGAAGAGTTAGCATGTCCCTCTCATGTTAACACTGTTTCTCATTTTCTGTGGCCTCCAAAAGCCGCAGTCTCTCATATTCTTTGACCTCCAATCACCACAGTTTCTCTGCCAATTCTAATTCCATGTGTTTTTGCCTCCAGTTTAAGAAGTGTCTTTAACTCCAGACAGGTTTTTAAATCCTCTGAGAAAAAGGTGAACTGTCCTGTTTCTGTGGGATGCACATCCCCATCTCCAGACTGTTTGTCCTCCTGATTGATGTTTTGTGCTGCAGATGCAACTAAGGCTGAAATAATTTCCTCTTTAGTCAGGTTGGCATGCACCAGTCCAGTGGATTTTCACACCGTAGCCAATTGGTTCACTGTCAGATAATCCTCTATTGACATCATTGCCTGCTTTCCCTAACCAAACTAAATTATAAAAATAAATAAAACTGTTGTAAAAAATGAAACTCCATATGTTTACCTTGTGGCTGCCGAGAGTACACACACCTTTACTGACAACTGCTTACAAGCTACACAAGTTAAAATAATAGCTCACCACTGCTCACCAATATGTGATGTCCCTCCTCTAGGCCTGTGATCAAGGAGCCTCAATCGTCACCACTGACACCGGTGGGAATGTTCACTTTAACAGAAAAACAGACACACAGTATTTTCAGATGCAGCTCTCTGAACCAAGCACAATTTTCCTTAAGAGCACACAGGGAATGCACATTCCAGTCCTGGGGCTGGACTTCCTCTCCAGGATCCAAATAAGACTCCACACTGACCACTTTGGAGTGCGAGTCTTCAGCCGGGTGTTCCAAGCAAAGTAATCCACCACCCTCTGTGTGAAATCAGTGCTCTGTGTCCCTGTTCCAAGTAGCTAACACACACTCTTTGAGCTTTGATTTTCACACACACACACACACACACACACACACACACACACACACGCACACACGCACACACACGCACACACACGCACACACACGCACGCACACACACGCACGCACACACACACACAAGTAAACACACACACACGGGAAAGGCTGGCACACATTTACCCCCTATCCCAAGTCCATTCTGACTATAAGGTAGACACTGTTACCAGAACACCCCAAAGCCAGCTACTCAAAGGCTCTTACCACTAAATAAATGCAAGTGTTCTCAAATGTTAAAATATTTTCTGAAAGACCAGCCACAATGAAAGGTTGAGAAATATTTAATAAAAAATAAGTATGGCAATACTGAATATCTATTCACAATAAATTCCAGAGGTTCAATTCACAGGAAATATAAAAAAGAGCATAAATGGAAACACTCAGACTGATACAGAGAATACAGTACTTAACTAACCTCACTATATTTTCCTAACTGACTGAAGAATTACTGTTCTCTACTTACTGGCTAGAGCAAGACAAGATGAAGTTAGATGAGTGTCTCTTGTCAGGTCTAACAACAAAGTGCTCAGTGCCACTATCACATCTTTCAGTAGTATGTAAATACAATTTCAGTGCTGGCTACGACATCACATCTGGTCACCTGACTCTCTGGTTCCCACACTACTACCCCCTCACTAGCAAGTGAGCCAGGACTTGGCACATGTGTGTCACAATACACACACAGAATTTTGCTAAGACTTAATACAGCATCTGGAAGCTATAAAACAATCCCAGAACTTCTACCCTTCCTGCAGAAAGGTTTTTCACAGACATTGCATCACTGGCCACATTCAGACCTGTGAGATAGAATCTCTATGGCCTAAACCAAGTCATTTAATTTCAGGCTATATTTCTTAAAGTTAGCTGGCCTGAGCTTAACCCCTTCCCTTCCAGTATCCTCTGTTAAAATATATACATTCAGCAGTTACAACAAAACATCCTTATATACATGTACATTTATTTTCTGCCCAGCATGACCAACTGTTGACACATTTTTAACAGAAGCAGCTTTACAAATTCATTTTTAACACATGCATCTGTACAAATTAGTTTAATATTCAAATGACATATAATTCTTTACAAAACTACAGCTAGCTATGCAGGTATACATTACACATGCACTGCCCTACTCACTCTGGAACAGCTGGCACTATCTCACATCATCACAAGGACCAAACGCTGTACTTCTTTTCTGTGAGATAAACATGTTAACCATTATGCCAATCTTAACAGCCTGCAAAGTATTGTTAGTAAGGTGACTTCTTCAAGGCTTCACAATGGTTTGAGTGGGAAGATATACTGGCAGCTAAGCATGAGAGCTTGTTATACTTTAACCTGAATGTATGTGTGTTGGCTGTAGTAGCAGGAAAGCATGTACAGTGGGTGTTCTGGCATATAGTGAGTCATAAAAGCCTTGACCCTGTATAGCAATCCAAACCTCAGATTAGTTTTTTGCAGTTGCTGACTTAGTATGGAGGTCACACTTGAGTTTGTTGTCCCAGATTATCTAAGATGCATAGACTTTGCAATCTTAACAGGTGAGTATTTCATGCAAATAATAATCATGTCTGGAGCAGGACAACAAGATGGCATGTAAACAAAATTCATGTACTGTGTTTTGTGAATGCTTACCTAACGAGCTCCTTGTTGAAATGTTGGCACTCAAAATGTTGCTGATATGCTGAAAAAAAAAGACTGAAAATCTCAGAGAACAGCGAATGTCAAAAATCACTCTTCTCCTTTAACTCCTTTTTTGCAGGGTGACAAGCCCCCTTGCTCCCCCCAAATTTATGTATAAAACTCCAAGATCACCATACCTCAGGGAAAAGGGAATAATCCATGAAATAGCCATCTTGGACTTGGTATATTTAAGTCAATTTTTTGGCAATTCTGTATCATTGTTTTGGGATTCGCCCTAGTGGGTCCTGACATTTCAAATGGTTACCTTTGTAAAGACCTATGTCACAACCAGACCAGAAAACAGTTACATCTATGCTCATGTAGTGATTGTACAGAAAATGCTAAAAGGTTTGAACACAGCAATGTCAAGTCATCAGCATATGGGATTAAGCTGGCAGCATCACTTCATTCAGAGAGATGGAAAATAAAAGTGAGCCAAGTTACAGAGCCCTGTGGTACAACAACAGAGATGGGCAGATTGAGGAAGATAGTATTATCTCACCTTTGAGACTGAGATATGCATTATTTTTGTTTTTGTTACACTGATGCCACAGTTTGTCATTATAGGATGTCTGTACCTTTCTTTGTAGTGTGACTGGAAGTACAGATCTAGATTTGAATTGATGTTGTCTTCATGGACAAAGTTGTTGACGACTGACAGAAAGGTAGAGCTGAAATATTCAAATGCAGAGACCTCATAGATAGTGATCAGGGACCCCATTCCAGACTATCGAGTGCAAGTTTAATGTCTTGGAACTGAAACATTTGGACTTTCTGCACAAAGACCCTCCAAGAAGGCCTGACGCAAACTAATAACTGTGCTACAGCAATGGTCTAAAATTCAGTGCCAAGAAATGCATAATAGTATCCTCTGAAACAACAGCTACTCCTGGAAACTAACATATTGATAACAAATCCCTAAGAATAGACCTAGTGGTCAGGGATTCAGGAGCACATGTGGATAGTAACCTGGCCTTTGACTATCATATGTTTATGTTGTGCAATTTATAAACAAGGGTAGGGCATCTAGGTTCAAGGAAGTCATTATTCCTCTCTTCCCTGCTCTTATTTCCCATCACTGAGTACAACACTACCTTTGGTATGTACCTGAACAATCATATGCAACAATTGGAGCATTCACAATGGTTCTTCACAAAAAGAATACAGGGCATAAACAACATGCCCTACGTGCACCAACTCAAAGCGCTATCCCTGTACTTGCTCTCTTACTGACTGCTGAGGAGGGATCTATGACTGTCAAAGACAGGTAGACAGAGGCAGCCTGCTTGACCACCCAAAATGAAGCCTACATATACCCATGAAAATAAACCTACGGTATCAGAACTTGTCAGATACACTTCTGGAAGCATGGCTAGGCTTACAAAGGACCCCCTGGGGTCATTAAACTACTAATCACCTAAGAACCTAGATGATTTTGAGACCTATAACTGCAGAGAGCAAATGCAGGCAGCTAGTCACTGCTGGTGTTCATAACTATTGGTTCTGTCACTAATAATGCAAGGAACCAGTGATTCAGACAAGTATGTTTTCTTTGCCAGATGTTTTGTCCAGTCTACCATGAATAACTGCATCTCATTTAATCAACATGTGATTATTCAACCACAAAATATCCAAAACCTTGGGAAGTACCAGTCAAAGCAGAGACACGCCCAAGGCTGGAAAACATAAACATTTTCCTATGGGGAGGCCCCCCCCTGTAACACCCAACATTGCAGTAATCCCCCCAAACGTATATATATATATATATATATATATATATATATATATATATGGGTGGATCTAGGGCATCTGATCAAACAGCCAGCTACATCATAGCTTTTCTTGTTCTCCTAACATAATTCTATTGTAAGTTTCCTAGCCCTGTCAAACCTGTTTTCTCACAGCTTTCTCCAACCCCTGGCTCTTAGCCCCCCCTTTCTCTCAGTCTCCTAACATAATCTTATTGTAAGCTTTCCAGCCCTGTCAATCCTGTCTATTCCCTCCCTCTTCCTCTTGAGAGTTTACGTATTCCTCCCCTGAACTGCGGCACCAACTTGAATTACTTAGACCTTCTGCTCCCCCTCCAGATTTCCAACCTTACTGATAGTTTTCTTTCCAGATAGCAACTCCATAGTTGGTTTCAACTCACTCCATCAACCTCGTTGTGCTCGGGCACACTCCTATCCACTGCCCTACCCCCATTCCTACCCACCTCTACATCAATTACATTTATACTTACTCTAGCTCCTCTCCCCTGCCCCACCACCCAATTATCCTCCTCCAATTCCCTTCTCATTACACCACTAGCCACACCTCTTCACTTCCCCTCACGCTATATCATTAGCCACACCTCCAACCAAACCCACACATACCCAGCATCTTAACTCACCTCATCATTACCCCATCAGTACCACCTCTTCTCCACCACCACATCGCACTACTGCACACTAATTCTCACTCCTTTAGTCACCCACCTCCCATACTACAATGTCCATCTCTATCACTACTCTACTTACCTTATCACTCTCTTTCAATATTCTACTACATCTAACTTCTCTACATCATTCTTGTACCTTTTCATCTCACTGCCCATTATCCTCTCTCCCCATACAATCTGAACACACCACCTCCTTCTCACAAATTTCAGCCAGCCTTTACAATACAAGCATATTAATATATACCAGAATAAAAATCCTCCCCTACCATCACCACAACAATAATATTTTCTCTCTAAATAATTCAATCAAAGTAAAATGGAAACTAGAATACACTACTCTCCCACATCCTGTAACAAATCCATCACTATGCGGGGACATACATCCCAACTTGAGTCCCATCTCCTCTCCTCTGCAATCCCCCAACTCCCATAAATCAATAAACTTCACTACAATTAACCTACAAAGAATCAGAAATAAAATACCTGACTTCTATGCATAAATAGCCCACAACAAACCCAATATTATTGCCGCAACTGAAACATGACGAAATCCCTATAATAAGGTCACAGAATTTCTTCCCCCAGATTTTGCCTGTCTTAGGGCTGACAGACTCCGAAAAAAAGTGGAGGCATCTCTCTAATACACCCCATGTCCTTCATTATTGTCCCAAATACAAAACCCAACCCACAGTTCTCTACAGCCAAACTTCTAGTTTCTTTCCTTAAAATTAATAATTGCAAAAACCACTGTGTGACAGTCATTTACATTCCCCCAGGCAATAACATCCCAATTCTTGAGGAAATCCTTGCCTGAGTATCTACTAACATAAAAAAATAGACTGTCATACTGGGAGACATAAATATCAACTGGCTAAACATATCCCCACACCACTGTAACTGCAATATCAATTATATAAGTTCACCCAGCTAGTTAACACCATAACCAGGCCTAATAAAATTAATACTAATGGCTCAATCCTAGACTGGATTTTAGTGTCCGACCCAAATAAGATCACGTCTGCTACAATGGTACACTCTACAATAGTATAAGTGACCACTTACTGGCATTTATACAAAGTGAATTTACCACAACAATTAATAAACATCACTACTGGGTTATCAGAGATGAATCCCAGTTCTGTTCATCTAGCTTTAACCAAAGGTTGCTTAGCATCAACTGGGATGCACTAAAATCACTTCCCCTTGATGAGGCAGTTGAGTTCTTCAACTCAACTTTCCTCAGCATACTAAACAATCTCGCTGCCCTTACACAAAAGAGAGTACAGACCAACCATGCCAGTTGGCTAACAAGATCTCCTAAGGATCTCATGAAATGCAGGGACAAATCATGGAAAATCTGGCAAAAAAAAAAAAAAAACGTCTGACTTCGCCCAATACAAATAGCTCTGAAACCAGGTTAAGCGCCTAGTACTACAATACAAAAAAAAGAACACTACCTTACATTACAAAATTAACACAAGCAAACCCCAAAGAAATCCTTGTGCTCTCTCAACTCTTTATTAAACCCAGGCTCTAGTAATAACCTTTGCCCAGACCCAAATAAAACACCCACTGAAATTGCTGCAACCTTCAACTCCTAATTCATAGATACTAGAGCCAATCTAACCGCTACCTATCCCAAGACTAACTTGTCCACCACAGACCTCTCCACAGCTAACACCAGTACACCCTCTATTCCCAACTTTACTCTGTCACCTATACCCATCTCGACTATTAAAACATTGCTACTAAAAATCAAACCATGCACAAATTCCCCTGACAATATACCTGCCAAATACCTGCAAATCTCAGTCAAGTCATTTGCTTACCCTATCAGCATACTTCTCAACAGATCTATCCAAAAATATTATATGCCCATCATCTGGAAAAAAAAAAAGCTTATATCCTCCCTCTACACAAGGTGGGGCCCAACTTAGACACCACCAGCTTCCACCCCATTGCTATACTATCACCTATCTCTAAGATTCTGGAAAAATATTTTCATTCTCAACTTCTTCACCATCTGACTCACAACCACATCCTCTCCCCCACCCAACAAGGATTTAGGCCAGGACATAGTACCATCACTGCCCTCATATCCTTTATGGACACTGTCAACTGAGCCAGTGACACTGGTAAAATTGTATCTTCACTATTTCCTGATCTTTCTAAAGCTTTTGATACTATATCCCACTCTCTTCTTTTAACAAAACTCTCTAACATAGATACCTCACCTCAAACACTAAACTGTTTCACTAATTACGTCACTAATAGGCAACAATCAACTAAATGGCAGAACTCTTACTCCCCTTTCCTAAACACCACCACTGGTGTTCCTCAAGGCTCCATTTTAGGCCCACTTTTGTTTAGTATAGTTATCAATAACCTCCACACTGCACTCTCTTAACGTTCAGTCATCCAGTACGCAGACGACTCTACTATCATCTGCACTGCAAGCAACTCCTCAGAACTACACCAACTCACCCAAAACGCCCTCATCTCCACCAAAATTTGGATGTCTAATAATCCGTCTTGCCCTGAACCCCAACAAAACCAAACTAGTAAACTTTGTCACCCCCAAAAGTCCACACCCCTACAAAAAGCGAACTTTACCATTCAATCCCTAAATGGTACCACCATCGACATTGTACCTGGCATAAAACTCCTAGGTGTCATCATAGACGAAAACCTTACATTCGACCTGTACATCCAGTCCAGTGTCAAAAAGACACATCAAAACATCTACTCAGTGCATCAGTCCAACTTTCCCTTGCCTTTTCTTTTCTATTACTCTCTCACTCTCTCTTTTATATGGTGCCCCCCTCCTCACCAACATTCAGTCCTCTTTAAAGTCCAAACTAAACTCATGCTACAACAAAATTGCTAAGTTTGTAACTAATGCCTCCTATTCATCCCATCACTGCCTATCATTATACAACTTAAAATGGCTTGAACTCCCCATCTATCTCACCTTTATCCAACTAACTACAGCTCACAAACTTATTCATAATCCATCCATGTGCCCTGCTCTTGCTTCTATACTTACTTTATACCATCCTAACAGACCACTCCAATCCAACAACCAACTGCTCATAAATGTAGAAAAACCCAAACTTTTGGCTGGCCAGATGGTTTACTCCTTTACCATCACAAAACTTTGGAACTCCCTCCCCCCAGCATTTAGATCCACCTGCTCAGTAACCCTCTTCAAGGCATCTCCTCATCTTGGCTGCGCACATGTGCTAACACCACATCTCGTATAACCTAACTTCAACCATCACAACTATTCTCACCCCCACTCTACTACTCTGGCATCTTCCTTTCACATCCACCTGTCTTTTTACTTACTCCGCCTCTCCATCCTGTCCACTTCCCTCTTCTACTAACCCTCATTGTCCTACCATTGATTCCTCCTGTCTACTTCCTTCTCTTCCCAACCCTTATACCCCTACCATTGAACCAGGCGAGACATTCAGGTACTCTACTAGCCTACCTTAATATCATACCACCACTTATATCTGCAACAATATCCACCGACTTTGTTGATTCCTGCAACAGGACTCATATAGGTTCATAGGTTTATAGGTAGGTACTAGGCTATCAGCCCAAGGGCCTACATAAGAGTTGTCAACAAGGTTCCCTGGCTTACACCACCCAAAAAAGTTATTTTCCTGTGCCACTGTCGAGCAGAGACACAGAAGTGATCCCAGGGGTGTATTTCCTATTTCCCATCCACTCATCAAGATTTTTCTTGAAGAGTGCTAATGAAGAACTTTGCCTGACATAGATGGGTAGCCTGTTCCAGAGTACGAGAAGTCTCTGGGACAGGAATCTATCCCTCCAGCATGTCCTGTTTATTGTGGTGACAAGGTTTAGGTCCCTAGAGTGTGTAGCTCGGAGGGATATATGGGTTTAGGGCAGTTGGTTGTACTACCAGCTACATCAACATCTGTTTGGTCAACTGAAACATATGGTTGACAGGTGTGCGAGATCGACAGTTCCTATCTAGCCTATTCCTCAGCTATTACACCTTCTAAACAACATGTGAAAAGTTTAAGTACCTAGTCTCTAATTAATTCCTATATCTGTTTTGCACCCACTGCATGGTGTCCTATATAAATTTTGCTAGTTGAAAACTACTCATATGGAATGTTCTCATGTATATACTCTGTATTGCTTGTATAATATCTTTGATTTGAGAATGATTACTATGTATTGTTTTTTTCACCAGTTGTATTGGCTGCCAATATTATGTACTAAATGTCTTTATTAATGTAAATTCTGTATTGTATATGAAATGTCTTATATGTGGAGCTTTTCTCCCCAGGACGCCACTGAAAATGGGCACTTCTGGCCCAGCTGGACCATCCCGGTAAACAAATGAAAATAAATAAATAAATCATACAACCAAAATATTGATGTTATTATGTCGAAACAAAACATCTAAAGTTGACACATTCTGTGTATGCTCTGAGGAATACCCTGGAGGAGAGTATGCTAAATGCAAGTGTTTTGCGGGGGGGGGGGCAAGCCCTCCTGCACCTCACACCCTCTGCTAATTATATATACTAAACTGGGATTGCACAACTCTGGTAAAAGGGAGTATTCGCCTTTATGGGAACTGTCGATCTCGCACACCTGTCAGCCATATGTTTCAGTTGACCAAACAGATGTTGATGTAGCTGGTAGTACAACCAGCTGCCCTAAACCCATACATACCTATATACATGCACACACACACGTGTGTGTGTGTGTGTGTGTGTGTGTGTGTGTGTGTGTGTGTGTGTGTGTGTGTGTGTGTGTGCATACATATAGATCTATATTACACTACTTGATGCCAGTATCATCAAAACACATATCAAACCCTAAACAGCGAATGTCCACCACACTGAAAATCCAAAAAGTGTAAAGCTTATTTTTGCAGGGGACAAGCTCCCTCCCACCCCCTGCTAATTATATACATCATTTCTGAGATTGGACTACAACTGGGAAAGGGCAAAACCCCACTCCCTGCAGTACTGTGATCTCAAACAAGTAGTCACTGCCTCATTCGGGCTTAGCATTTATCATGCTGAGAAAGTGTATAGTTGACAATCTGACAATTTAAGGTAGCGCCATAGATTATGGTTTTATATTTACATACAGTGACACACAGACACCCACACCAGCTCTGAGATTGCACAAACTTGGAAAAGACGGAGAAAGTGAGGAAAATGTAACACACTTTCTCACTCTTCTCTATGTCTGGCTGTGTTGACAGAATGCTGGTGAACTTTTACATTCAACAGTTTAAGCATCAATTACCTTTAACTATCTGATGACAAACATTAGGGCTCCTAGTTTTGCCTCTTCTGGTAGGTAACAGATTAATTACTTGTATCATTCCTTTTATCTATGACAAGATCTCTGGCTGTGAGCAAACTCAATCTGTTTGGAGAACCAAAAACTGGAATCCAAACACAGTATATTGGAGCTGATGCTTAAGGATTCTTGCTTCAATGCTGGTAGCACTGGCATCATTCATAACACTTATGTTAGTGCAGTGGTCTTTCCAGTTAATGTGGAGGCATTTACAGTGGCATTGTTGGAGCTAATCTTTCCAGGCTCTTTAAATGGTGCTGGTGAATCATCTAGGCTTCACCTGTATAAAGAATGGTAGAGCTGATTCCCATACCCTGTAATTTAGAATCTCATCATCCTTTCATAGGTAGTGAAGATCAACCAAAGAAGATTTCCAAAGGAAGAAATAGTTCTCTGCATCCTGTACTGATTCTTATTTACATTTGTTGATGAGGATGAGGAGGAGGAAGAAGAAGAACAGCCATGGCCACTGTACTCTTTACTTCAAAATCTCAGCATCCTTTCATAGGTAGAGAAGATCAACAAAAATTTCCAAAACAGAAATTAGCTTCCTGTAGCCTGTACTGAATATTGTTACTTCAATTTGCTATTAAGAAGGAAGAGGGGGAAGAAGAAAGGCCATAGCTTCCATACCCTGCACTTCATAACCCTGGCATCCTTTCATAGTAAGCGAATATCAACCAAAGAAAATTCTCAAAGGTGGAATTAGATCCCTGCATCCTGTACTGAATCTTGTTATTAGCATTTGCTGTTAAGGGGAAGAGGAAGAACAACCATGGCCTCCAGGTTCTGTTCATCAGTGTGATTTGTAGAGGGCATAGGAAAGGCCTTGAGTAGCTGCTAGTGACCCTAGGTCTTCCTCAGATTAAGTACTTTGGCAGGCTGCTGTAACTCTATCTAGTACACTCTGGTGGTCTTGTTTAATGTGTACAATAATGGATAGGTCATCCATTATAACTTAGGGCAATGAAAGATGCTAGGAACCATTGAGCTTTGATCAAGGCATTCAGGACAAAACAGCCTTCTGTCAATGTTGCATTCTTTGTCAATATTAATAGGTGGCTGGTCTTTGGTGATGATGAAAATAATGCCTACAGAGATGGAAAAGAGTTGCAGTAATAACACCATCTTGCTGGACCCTGTTAGATATTGCTGAACAGGTTAATATTTTATGCAACTATGTAATATGCACACAGAATTATAACATGTATATTATATACTGGGATAAATTAGATTTGTCATAGGTACCTAGCCCATTTTTAACTACTATGTATTACACTGATACATGTGTAAATGACAAGATTCTGACAAGATTATTTTACAACATTTGAGACTTCCAAGAGGGCTGCACACTGATGAACAGCTTAATTTCAGCTCTCTCACTCTGTAAAAAGAAACTGAGCTTGAGTAAAATTCAGTTACTGGCTAGTAAGCACTCTGCCTATATGTCAGAAAAGAAGAAAGTTAAAGAATCTGAAAGAAAATCAACCAGAAACTATGAAGAGAAAACACTAGCTGGGAAGAATCCTGCAGCTATACAGCAAAAAGCAGTTCAGGCTTCAGCTTTGGTACAAGAGATGGCTTTAAGTAAATTAGAGGAAAAAAATACATCAAAAGTACTCAGAGGTGAATAAAATAAATGAAACAATGAAGGACAATTTTAACTAAAATAATAAAAGTTTGGTAAAAAACAGAAGCAGCTTTAACTAGCTATTCAGATGAACTAATAAAATAATAAGAATCAGAACATGAAATAAAGAAAAGGCTAGCTGAGTATGAGACTTCTCAAGAAGAACTATTTAAAAAATGGTAGAGTTAGAAGACAAATTACAAAGAGAAAACCTGAGATTTTTTGCTGTACTAGAGAAACTAGAAGGAACAGGCTGTATTAATTTTATGAAAGCACAAATAAGCAATTGGACTGGTATTCCACAGTAGGGTTTGGTAACTGAAAGGTCACATCAAGTTTATGCTTAAAATCTAGCCATGAGAAAGCAGATAAGACCTGTATTAATAAAGACACAGTCATACCAGCAGAAATAATTGATCTTAGCAAAACTGTGGCAGAAGGGCAAAGTATTAAAAACTGGAGACAGCTGTTTTTTTTTTTTTTTGGAAAATGATTTACTGTACACCGAGCAGAAAAAGAAGTAAATTTGTCCTTGTAATCAGGGAATGTTGAGAGGAAAGTGTAAGATTCAAGCAGTTGTATCCAGCTATCTTCAGAATATTTTTTCTTGGTGGATCAAAGAAATTTTTGATGCAGAACAGGCTGAGGAAGAAATAAGAAGGTGTATCCAACAAAAAGGGAGCCAGCAAACAAAGGGGGGGGGGCCTCTTTCTTCTGACAATAAAGCTAAGAGACATACTTTGCCCCAAAACCTTTTCCAATGTTCCAAAGGAAAATGCTTGAGAGACAGAACAAAGCACAGGAGTTGACTACAGGAATCAGGAGTATCTTGGACTTTAATCGGAGTCTGATATTGGAAAATGGAGATGAACAGGAAGAAGATCAGCAACACTTAAATTAGTGAATAATGGGAGACTATTATAAAGCATCAGTTACATTTGTGAAATATGGCTTTGCAAGAAAAAGTGTCTGAGAAAGACTTTTTGCTCACTTTGTTAAAGTTGTGGGTTTACTGTAAAGCTTATACTCTTCTTTACATCATAGATGTTTAGAAGGACACTTCAAATGAGAAAGTAATTGTAAGTAAAGCAATTTTTTCTTCTTATAAGTGTTTGTATAATACAGTTAATGATATAAACTGCATGCCATGTATAGTAAAGCAGTTTTGTGTAGTGTGTGGTCAGGGATATTTTAAATGTGAGGAGACTCTTTTCAGTCACATGTGTTGAAGATATTAAAGTAAACAAGTATTTTTAATTGTAGGAGTGGGGTGTAAAAGTCCACTGGTTATATTATATGTAGAATTAAGATGTTGTTGTTTGTCTTTCGGCTTTTCCCAGTTAGGTGTCGCCACAGCGGAACTCCAGTCTGCTAATGATTGGCAGTAGATTTTCACGAACGCCGAGGTGCCAGCTCGACGTCCAACCTTCAACGAAGGCACGTCCATTTACGCATGTCTTTTTGAACGCCACTCAACTGCGGGGAGGACATGCAGACTCCACACAGAAGGCACTCCCCACACTCCAGCCGAGAATCGAACGGGAGAACCTTTTGCTGTGAGGCTACCGCTGCAGTATATGTAGAATTAAGATATTCTGTTTTATTTTTACAGGGTTCAAAGTTTAGATTAATGCACTTGGCTTAAGGTATAACAAGTATTTTTGTAAGCAAGTCATCATTCATCATTCTCTTTCAGCTTTTCCCGTTAGGGGTCGCCACAGCGGATCATATCTTTCCATTTCTTCCTATCCTCTGCATCTTGCTCCGTCACACCAACCGCCTGCATGACCTCTCTCACCATGTCCATAAACCTTATCTTAGGCCTTCCTCTATTCCTCTTACCTGGCAGCTCCATCCTTAGCATCTTTTTCCCAATATACCCATCATCCCTCCTCAGCACATGTCCAAACCAACGCAATCTCGTCTCTCTTGCTTTGTCTCCAAACTGTCCAACATGAGCTGACCCTCTAATATACTGATTCCTAATCCTATCCATCCTAGTCACACCGATTGCAAATCTTAACATCTTTAACTCTGCCACATCCAGCTCTGACTCCTGCCTTTTTGTCAATGCCACTGTCTCCAACCCGTATAACATAGCTGGTCTCACTACACTCTTGTAGACCTTCCCTTTCACTCTTACTGATACCCGTATTTTTGTAAGCAAGTAGTCTTGAAAAAATAAGACAAAATGATGAAAGTCATGAAAAATGCTAAATGTCTTACATTTGCAAAGATATTAGCTTGTTTTTTTTTCCATTAACAAATGTTCAGTGGGAGTCCAGAAGTCTGTGGCTAAATGCAATTATACATTCTGTTATCTACATGGAGACAGGCTGTCTGCAAGTGCAAGCAATTAATCTTGAGAGTTCTGAGCATTCTTTTCTGAGGGAAATGCAAAATTTAAAGGTACAATGGCAAGCAGTTCAGTGAAAAATAAAGTTTGAAAATATGGGAAGTGAATAAGAAATATCAACCTCTCTAGTAGCCTTAATACTTTAATGCATTTAATAGAATAGTGTATGATTTAGTTTTATTTAAAGATAGCCAGTACACTTCTTCTTATGGCTAAATGTTAATGTTTTCTGAAAGCGTACAAGCTGTTTTGTACATCTAGGAGGGGAATGAAGATAAGAAAAGAACAGATAGCAATTAGTGTAAGTGGGAACACAGGCTGTAGCATCCGCTTTAGTATAGGTAAACTTAATTTTAGGTTAGGCAATGTCTGTGGGAGCAGCCGTCAATATGGGGCAATTCTTCTGATTTGGAGGGTTAAATTAAAATTTTTGAATATGTACATAGTTTTGTGTGCTTGTTCTAAGTTAATAAGGGTTGGGGTGTTCTGAATATGTATTTAGACTTTTGTTTGAATTTTTCACTAAAATAGTCTTGAAAAATATGACACAGATTTAAATGAACATGAGAAGAAACAACTGTATAAAAAGGTCAACCTGTCAGGCATTTGTGTTTACATGTAACATGAAAGCTGGAAATACAAATTTAAAAATTGACATGTCTATATTATCTGTTATCTTGGTGTGTAAATGGCCTTACAGATATAGACAAAAAGGAAAGAGTATTGAATTATATTAAACAATCTAGAGTGCAAATTGCAATGCTGTAAGAGACACATTTGGAAAGAAATGATCATGCAATTTTGACCAACAAAGGATTTCAGGATGGATATTCAGCAGAATACCAGGGCCAAAGGAAAAGTGGAATAATAATACAGATTGCTAGAGGGGCTCCAGTAGTGATAAAATAAGGAAAAAAGACAATAATGGTAAATTTGTGGTAGTAAGGGGCTATTGGCAAGGGAGGAGGATTATGCTGGCATGTATTTGTATGCTTCCAAAAACTGCTATTATGGAGCTTAAGAACATTTTGGGAGAAATAATCGGCTTTCAGCAGTGAATACTGCTTATAGGAGGAGACTGGAACTTGATTTGCAATAGTGATGATATATCATGGAGCTCTAGAAGAAAAAAAATATAACAAAAGAGTGTAGATTTCTGAAAAAAATTATGAAAATATTTGGTATGGAAGATGTGAATTCAGTAGTAGGAACTCAGAATTTACATTACTCCTCAAGATACAATAACCAATTTCACAGTAGCAAGTGCATTTAATTGAAAGCTTCAACACATATCCAATAACTATTACAGATCATGCACCAATAAAAACCAAGACAAAAATGTAGGATACTGAAGTAAATTGAGATGCTGATGCTTTCCCACCTGCCTGATAAAAAGACAGGAATTTAAGGAATGAGCAGTGGAAATTATTTGAGAGCTATTAGGGAAGCTAGACTATCTTCAGACGTTATAGCTAGTGAGTGGTCTACAACTAAAATGGTGTTTAAAAATAGGGCAAAAATAAAAGAGAAAGATATATAGTTAACGAGTAATAGGAATTACTTAGAGGGGCTGACAAAGGTTAAAGTATTGCAGAATAAGGGAAATCTCACAGAACAAGAAGAGATGCAAATGCAGAGTGCTAAAGATAAAACAAGGGAGTACCTGCATAATATACCTGAGTTTAGAAAGATTCCTGTTAAGCAACTATTTTTTGATAATAACTGCAGAACACAAAAACTTTTAACACAATGACTTAGGCAACAGAAAGTAGAAAAGGTTGTTGCCAAATTTAGGGAGCCTATAACATAAAAACTAACCAGAGATCCTGTACAGACATTTCAGACGTTGACTGAAAATTTGTATAAAACAGAGAAATCTGGAAACAGAGAGCACAAACAGAAAAAAATTATGGAAGACTTAATTATGTCAAGTTTAAAAGCAGATGAGGCTCAACAGCTAACAGTTAAGATATGAGAAGAGGCGATAAAAACGGTGATGTATAACTGATATTCAACAAAGTCTCTAGGAACAGATGGTATTCCTGTGGAAGTTAGGAGGGAAGAGAGTGATAAAGATAGGGAAGACTTTGTTTTACAGTATTTTAAAAGGAGGGGAAGCACCAGTATCTTGAAAGAAAGCTGTGGTGGCTGTACTACCTATAGACAGTAAAGACCCATAAGATCCAGCTTCATATAGACCCATTTCAATTGTAAAGCATGATTATAAAGGATTTATGTCTATACTAGCTGAAAAAATGGCAAACGTGTTGCCAAAACTGATAGATATGGATCAATGTTGTTTTGTAGAGGGGAGGCAAACATTTGACAACATTAACTGAAAAATGATGATCCAGAGGGAAGCAGAATGAAAGAAGATACCACTTGTTAGTGGGTCTTGATGCAGAGAAAGCATTCAACAGAGTAAGTTGGGACTTTATAACTAGAGCAATGGAAGCATTTGCATTCCCTAATAAAATAAGGTTAATTATGAGGATATCTGAAGGATCAGAGGCAAGAATTACAGTGGGAGGGTTCCTCTCTGATAAGTTATGTTTGAACAGAGGAACCAGGCAGGTGTGTCCTCTTTTCCCTTTATTGTTTTCTTTACATTTGGAGTCACTGGCAAAGAAAATAAGGATCTCAGAAATGCAAGGATATAATTGGTTTGGTAAACAAGAAAAGTTGGCTTTGTTTGCAGATGATAGTATTTTGTATCTGATAAATCCAAAAAAGGACATCTCAGTGTTGTGAAACATTTTAAGACAGTTTCAAGTCTTCTTAGGATATAAAATTAATGAAGATAAAACAAAAGCTATAGATATCAAGTATGTACCCACAAACAAACTGGTTCAGTAATACACATATTTATGGGGATACGATAGCAGTATTTATGAGTACAGATTATACCGGCTTCTATTAAGGCAAATAAAGATATGTGGGAAGAGACTAAAAATGTAATATAAAAACTGAGAAACTGGAAGCTCTTGCTTATGGCTGTAGATAGTAAGATACAAGCAGAGGAAATGTTTTTAGTCCCTCTATTTTTATATACAGATCAGGTACATTTTTTATGAACCAGAGGACAAGTTGTGGATAATAATTACTAAAGAGTTAATTGGGAGGGGAAAAGGGCAAGAGTTAAGTGGGATACACTGATCCTTAGAATAGAACAATGTGATTTAAGATTACCTGATTTGAAGGGATATTTTAGAGCTACACAGTTAAGGTTCATATACATAACACAAGCAAAAGGTTATAACTCAAAATGGAAATGGGTGATGATGAATTAGGGAGAAAGTTCAAGAAATAAAGAGAGAGTAGGATTTTGGATGGAAATCCTTAAGAATAACAAGAAAATGGAGAAAAGGAGATTTTGCCAATAAGAATATCTGCAAGTCAGGGTACAGAAAACATGCAAGTAAAGGCTGGAACTTACTGGAGAAAACTGGCAAAGGAACCAAGGTATTGGGAGCAAATAACTTGAGGGGGGAAACAATATAAAACAAAGATCTGGACCTTTGAGAAGTATTCTACAAAGCTATCCATTTTGTGCAACTCAGGGAGTGAAGCTACTGTACTGTGTAATACTTTAATGGCATTTTACAGAATATTGTCAATGTCTATATTTCTTTAAAGCAATCACATTTTATTTTCTGAAGTTGTGGGATACAAACTGTAGGCCTCAGCATACCTCTCAACTGTCCAGATTTTCATAGAATGTCCAAATTTTTGCCTCATATTTTTGGTCCATTTTCATACAATTTGTGGTTTTCTGGCAAATCACTGAGGAGTGATGTCATTAAATAATGACAGACATCTTGAGTTTCAGGGTTCATATCCTTCTGAAAATTAATATTAATGCAAAACCTGTTATCCTAGCAACTTCCTATGTTTATATTTAGCAATATTTAATTAAAAATGTGTCCCTATTTTGGGGGTCTCTGTCCCCCACCCCAATTATTTTTGGCTCTGTCCAGATTTCTCCAGCAAAGAGGTTGAAAGGTATGAGCCTCAGACTCCTGATACAGAGGCTTTTGAAGTCCTTCAGTCTACACTGGGTCTCATAATAGAAGTCCCATACCAAGATATCCCTGGGTATTGCTCATAATTTGTGAAACTCTTCAGTAGTTCTTTAAATACATGACATGGATTATGTCACAAAAAATATTCTTTTAGTTGTTCCTGTTGACTTAATGTCAGTCCATGCTCTTTTGCTGCACTTCGTGTTCACTACAAGGCAAAAACAAGTCTTCTTTCGGTTACTAAAAGCTTATTTAAACCCTCACATAATTTATTTTATACGCAAGACTCGTGTTTTTTTTAATTTTGCATATATTTTGCTTTTTTGTAGTACTGAGTCAACACTGAATGCTTATATTTTACTTCACATAAAACTTATGGGGCACGCATTAAACTGCACAGTTTTTCTTTTTGTTAACATTTTTATAAATATCCTCCTGATCACTGTCTTACCTCCAAGCCCACTGCACCGGCTCCTCTGTTATAACTGTGTTATTTCTGGTCTCATACCAACTTGATTTCGCGGTAGTGGTGCTTCGGTAGCGTTGTCCCCTCACAGTAACACGTTGTCTGGTCCGATTCTCAGCAAGAGCGTCTTCTGCATGGAGACATGCGTGAATGGGCGTACCTTCGTGGAAGGGTGTGCCTCAGGGCTGGCAACTCGGCACGTAAAAATCGACTGCCAATTATTAGCGGACCGGAGTTCCGCTGCGGCGACCCCTAACCGGGAAAAGCCGAAAGACACAACAACAACCAACTTCGTTTCTCACCTTTCCACATTTGAGAGCTACAATTACATGAACCACACCCGTTACTGGACATCGCACTGTCATAATACCATTGACTTTCTGAAGTAAAATGACACAGTGTAAGGCTACCCCGTCTGGTTCTATAATTGTCTCTAACACGTTGTTCTGAATCTTATTCAACTCGTCTCCACTCACCTCGTAACTTTGTCCCCAGCCCTCACTAGGAAGATGCAACAACTGAGACAGTCGCCCAAACCAGACAACCCATCGCAGTTGACGCTACTCCATTCATTTAGATAACAAGTGGCCCACGGGAGAACGCAGGTGCATCTGATCAATGAACTCGCTGGTGTTCTTTTCCTTGCCTGACAACGAGTTAACTGACTCGTGGGACATTAAACAGAAAACCCGCCATTATTAAACAGTAAAGGAATTCGCGGCGGAATAAAAGAACGACACCACTAGTGTCAGGTAAATTTTTATTTGTTTAATCCCAGCAGGAAACAGATTATGGAGAGCGGTATAACTCAAGTGTACAGCGTTCCTTATTTTGAGCTTTTGTTAAAAAAAAAAATCCATATTTTATTTTAATTTAAGTAATATGTAAAATTGTCTCTGATTTTTGTTTTTTTATTCTCCACTATTTTTAGTGCTTGCTCTGATACACGAGCAAAGATGCAGAGATGTATGTTTTGCAGGCCAGGTTTAATGTGGTTCTAGTGAACAAAATTGGAATGTTTTGATGTGGCAACTGTGTGAAATAAAATGCATTTACTGTGGACTGGCCAATATTTTTTTTTATCATACTCAGTTATGAGATGTACAGAGTTAACAGTAGGGCTGGGTGAAGAAGGAGTAATAGTGGGGGACTGTCTGTGGATGAAAGTAAATTGTTTCTTGTCATCTGTGCATTTTGAACAGTCTTTAATCTGGCTTTGTAGGACAAAACTTTAGATACTTTACTGTATGTGTGTGTTTCAGTGTAAAACAAACCTGAAGTACCTTATTGTTCCATTATTTTCCATCGCAGACATCAGAGACATAGTCAACCATAGGTTCATAGGTTCATACTAGGCTATCTGCCCTAGGGCATTTATAAGCCTAGCCAGAGTGTGTTTGGCTTTCGCCACCCATTTTAAATTAATTTTGCTATGCCTTTTTTTGAGGTTAGTATACTGTGCCTCTGTCTAACAGTGACACAGAAGTGATAGCCGGGGTAAACCTACGATCTCCCATCCACTCATCAAGATTCCTCTTGAAGAGAGTCAATGTGGGACTCTGCCTAACCTGGACTGGGATTTTATTCCAGAGTGAAGGGAGCCTCTGGGTTATGAATCTGTCCCTCCAGCATGTCCTATTTATTTCAGTGCTGAGGTTCAAGTCTCTCGAACGCGTAGCTCGATGGGAATTGGATTTTCTGAGGTGCAGCATGTCCATTAATTCCAGGTTGGACATGGCTTTATACGTCAGGCACAGATCGCCTCTGAGCAGGCGGTATGCCACTGAGTAGAGCTGGAGTTTCTTTAACCGGGCAGCATATGGCATCTGTTTGAGCCCTTTGATCCTCTTGGTGAGGTACTTTTGGGGTCTTTCCAGTTGCTGCAGGTGTCTGGTAAGGTACATCCCAAAAGGGGCATTGTACTCAATTATGGGCCTGATGAGGGATGAGTAAAGAGGCGATGACCTCCCTGATCTAGATGTGAATCCCTTCATGATTAGGTGTGCTATATAAAATGTTTTTCTAACCACTTTGGCCACGTGGTTGTCAAATGAGAGATTGCTATCAACTTGGGTCCCCAGGTCCCTAATGACTTCTTCTGTACTTAATGGATTACCACCTATGTGGTAATTTGTGGGCACTTTGTTTTTGCCAAAGGGATGACTATACACTTTTGGCGTTTAGCTTGAGGCCATGGCTCTGGCACCAGTTGTCTGTTTCTATGAGGCCCTTTTGGAGGATGCTTGTGTCGGCTGGAGAGTCGATTATGGCGCCCAGTTTGCAGTCATCTGCGAACTTGGTCAGCCACAGTCCTTCCGTGTTGGCCTGTACCTCCGAGAAATATATACCGAACAAGAGAGGTCCCAGGACTGAGCCTTGTGGGATGCCACTTGTAACTGGTTTGGAGTCTGACATGGCTCCAGCAATTCTAACCATGTGGGTTCTGTCCTTGAGCCAGTTTTCAACCCATCTAGTGACATAGGGGTTTATATTTAAGCTGGTGAGCTTATCTATAATGCCCGAGTGGGGTATTGTATCGAAGGCTTTTGCGAGGTCCAGGTAGGCTGTGTGGACCACCTTCCCCTCGTCAATGGCCTTGGTGACTGTTTCAAAGAAATCAACCAGGTTTAAGAGGCAGGATCTGCCCTTAACAAAGCCAAACTGGGTAGGATCCAGTGTCTGTAGGTCCCCAATATCTTTATTTATGAGGTCCATGATGATCCTTTCCATAGCTTTGCAGACCAAGCTAGTCAGGCTTATGGGGCGATAATTTCCAGGATCCATTGAGGCACCACCTTTGTGGAGAGGGACCACTGTTGCTGTATGCCACTTTTTGGGTACATATCCTGTAGTAAGGCTAAGATTGAACAGTAGTTTTATGTTTGGGTTTAGCTCTTCTTGGAGTTCATGTAGGATGCAGCCCGGGACACCATCTGGTCCCATTGATGCTGTGTTTTTTGCTTTGGAGAGGGCGGCTCTTACCTCAGCATCTGAGATGTCAGGGGGGCAGCACTCTGTTGGGATAGATATTTGCCCTTTTGGTGGGGAGAGGGGAGAAGTTTGCACTGAACCTGTCAGCTAGGATGTTGGCAATGTCTGTGGGCTCGGTGTATTTTTTGTCATTTTGGACTAATTCTGAGCATATCTGGGAATTCCCACCCAGGTTCCTAACATAACTAAAGAAAGCCTTGTGATTATCCTTAGTGTCCTGTGCAATTTTTCTCTCAAGCTGGCCTTAGACGATTTTATGAGTGCCCGTAGTTTTTGCTAATACTGATCAGAGATTCCTTCCCTTTTGGGATTTTGCTCTATCATGTAGTAGCTTTCTCCTTCTATTGTATAGTTTGTTTATGGCTGGGGTCCACCAGACAGGACGTCTGCCTTTGGAGGATTGGGTCTTGGTTTTATTTGGGATTGCATGATCCATGCATTCCTGAAGGTGTTCATAGAATGCGTTTATAAAGGATTCTGCGGTCTGGGCAGTATTTTCCACAGGCCCGGGGGCTTTGAAGGATTTCGCCTCGGTTTTGAGGCATGTGAAATTTGCTTTAGAGAAGTTTTCACTGTGGTTTTCTGGGCAGGGGGTGGGGTCGGGATGTGAATATCCAGTGAGATTAGTTTATGGTCTGATCTTACCAGTGAGGGATACACTTCTGGTCTGGAGCATAGTGTCCCCATGTTGGTGATGATCAGGTCCAGTATGTTTTCCCCTCTTGTGGGAGTGGTAACAAGTTGTTCCATAGCATTTGAGTTTATAAATTCTAGGAACCTTTGGCTTGGAGCTAGAGTAATGCTCCCAGTCTATGTTTGGGTAGTTGAAGTCGCCCAATATAATGGTGCTTGGAGAGACCTTCATATTTTCCAGTATTCTCAGGAAGGCCAAGTGGGGTTCCTGTGTTTGGGCGGGTGGTCTGTAGCAGGCTATAAACTGGAAGGCAGTTTTACCCAGAGTTAGTTGCACATGGATAGTCTCTAATGCTTCGTGCTGTGCCACCAACCTGGAGGTGTGGGTATCTTTGACGAATATTGATACTCCCCCTCCTTTTGTGGTTCGGTCCAAGTTTTGGGGCCGAAAAGCATGGTATGAGGTATAACCTGGTAGTGCTGGGGTGCTCTCGGGAGCCTTGAACCAGGTTTCTCTTACTGCACAGATATCGATGTTCTCCATGCTAAGGAGAGTTTCGAGTGCGTGCATCTTGAGGTTTAGACTTCTGGCACCTCCCACACCTCTATATAACTTCTGGGTTGGGGTGGGAAACCTTTCTGTGGACAAAAGTAACCTACCCTGTTTTTTGTTTGCTCATTTTAAATAGTCAGTAATTTGGCTTTGCATAACTAGTGTGCATTTGTAAGAAGTAAGTTGGAATACTTTACTATGGCTACTGTACGTTTCTGTGAAACAAACCTGAAACTCTCTGTGGTCAGTATTTTTATTAAAATCTAAATTTGAGGTGTGCACAATAAACAAAGTAATTATAACTGCTGGGTGTGAATGGAGGGGCTGTCTGTGGAGAAAAATAATTTACTTTGTTACTTGCTTATTTTTAAATAGTAATTCATCTGTTTTTGTAGGACTAGTGCACACTTATGTGAAGGAATTTGCTGGAATACTTTACTGTGGCTACTGTGTGTTTATGTGAAACAAACCTAAATATATTAATGTGCCCATTATTACATTCATTGTTATTGTTATTTTTTTACCACAGTTAGACATCTGAGGTGCACGCAGTCAACAATGTAGCTATAACTGCTCGGTATGGAGTTGATTTTGTATAAGAATGACTGATCCTGTTATGATCAATTTAGGCAATCATTAATCTGGTTTTGTATTTCATTTTTACAGACATTGTCAGATTACAAGGATAGCAGTTGTAGCACATTTATGGTTAAAATTTTGTGAACTTGTGAATGTGCAATATTGTTGTTATCGACTAGTATATGTTGTTTTAGTTTTTCCTGGAAACGTTCAATACTACTGAAATTTAAAACAAATATTTTTTGCTTTATTGAAGAACAACTATAATTTAAATGATGTATTGATGCATATACATTTAAAACATTCAGAAATAGAAATTCAAAAGAACATCTGCACTTGTATGTGGTTGTGAAAAAAAAATGTGTGGGAGGGGCATAGTTTGAAAACTGGCCAAGGCCGAAGGTACACTTAATTAACCACTACTGCTGGTACTATTACACTGTCTGCCTTAATGAAGGAAATTCCTTCCTGTTCATCATCATCATCAACCCCCTTTTTCCCATTTTCTACATGGGTTTGGGGTGTAATGTCAAGTGTCACTATCTCCCTTTAATCAGTGCCATGCTCCTGCCTTCTTTGGCGCTCATACCTGACTGTTGCAGGTCTTATCTCACACAATCCATCCACCTCTTTGCTGGATGCCCTTGTTTTCTGTTGCTGTCTTCTTGTCTGTCCCAAATCTTCTTCACCATATTGTCTTCTGCTTTTCTGAACTTGTGCCCGAACCACCATACTGTGTTCTCTTTGACCTTTTCTTCAAATGGAGCTACTTTGGCTTCTGTTGTTATGTCCTCATTTCTTCATCTGTCCTACAGTGTGCACTCTACCACCCATCTCAGGCACTTCCTCTCCAACACCTTTAGCTTCGTCAACTGCTCTGCCTTTACTGCTACGGTTTCCTTGCCATACAGTAGTACTACTAGCACCACTGTTTTGTACACCTTAGTTTTCAACTTCTTTGGCATTCCTCTGTTACATACTACAGCTGACATGCTGCGCCAGTTTGCTGCAGCCCCTCTGATGCTTGCTTTGACCTCCTCGTTCAGACTTCCCTTCTCTTCAGCCATTCCTCCCAGATAATTAAAGCTGTTACCTGTTCAATATTTCCCTTCTGTCTCAATTTTCAGCTTCTTCTGATTTCCCCCATTTGATGCCATTAAAACTGTCTTATTTGTACACAATTTCATCCCTTGTGCCTTCAGTTTTGCATTCCATTCCCTTCCCTTTTACTGAAGTGCTTACTCAGAGTCTGTCAATAATGTCACACCATCTGCATACAGCAACTTTGAGTCTGTCAATAATGTCACACCATCTGCATACAGCAACTTTGTTGATCTGTTCCCTCCAACCTGTTTGCAGATGTCATCCATCACCAGTATAAACAGCAGTGGGCTCAGAGCTGAAACCTGCTGCAAACTCACTCTCACTGGGAACCCCTCTGTGAGACTGAACCCTGTTTGTACTTTTGTTACTGGTCCTTGTACATAGCTTGCACTAATTCTGCCAATGTTTCTGAGATTTTGGACCACTGCAAAACTGCTCAAATCAACTCTTTTAGGACCTTGTCATATCATTAGCAGGAGCTGCCTTTATCCCATTTTTTTCTACATGGGAGTAGGGTATCATGTTAACTGTCACCATCCTCTTGAGATTCAATGCCACACTCCTGCCTTCTTCAACACTCATGCCTGACTGTCACAGATCTTCTCTTACACAATCCATCCACCTCTTTGTTGGATGTCCTCATTTTCTCCTACCTTCTTCCTGCCTGTCCCAAATCTTCTTTGTCAGATTGTCTTCTGCTTTCCTGCACATGTAATCTGTTCTCTTTGATCTTTTCTGCAATTGGAGCTACTTTGGCTTCTGCTCTTATGTCCTCATTTCTTTGTCTGTCCTACAGTGTGCATACTACCATCTATCTCAGGCACTTCATTTCTATCACTTCAAGCTTCTTCATGTGCTCTGCCTTTACTGCCCAGGTTTCTGTGCCATACAGTAGTACTGGTCGCATCACTCTCTTGTATACTTTGCTTTTCAGCTTCTTTTGCATTCTTCTGTCATAGACTACACCTGAGATTCTATGCTCATTGGCTGCGGCCCCTCTGATTCTAGCTTTGACCTCTTCATTCAGACTTCCCTTCTCCTCAACCACCCATCCTAAATACTTGAAGCTATTAACCTGTTCCACTATCTTCCCTTCTATTTGCTGCCATTACGACTGTCTTATCTCTGCTTAGTTTCATCCCATGTGCCTTCAATTTTGCATTCCATTTCCCTATCCTTTTGCTGAAGTTTTTGCCCAGATTGTCTGATTGGCCTGTAAAGCCACATATTTTACATACAGCAACTTTGTTGATCTGTTCCCTCCAACCTGTTTGCTAATGTAGTCAGTCAGTAGTGTGAACAGCAGTGGGCTCAGAGCTAAACCCTGGTGCACACCCACTACCACTAGGAACCCCTCTGTGAGACTGAACACTGTTCGTACTTGAGTCATTGGGTCCTTGTACATCACCTCATCACCTGCACTAATTTTACCAATGTTTCTGGGACTTTGAACCACTGTAGTACTGCCAAAATCAGCTTTCTTGGGACCTTGTCATATGCTGTCTCCAAATCTAGGAATGCCCAGTTGGACTCTTTCTGCATCTCTAGCTTCTTCTCAACTATCTGTTTCACTGCAAACATTGGGTCAGTTGTACTGCATCCTGATCTGAATTCAAACTGCTCATCTCCATGTCCGCTATGATCTTGTACACTGGCGCAAGTATGCTCATTCTCCAGTTATCTCGGATATACCTTTCTCACCACACTTCTGTGAGTACCCTCATGAGACATTTCTCCCCATCTCACCCAGCATCTTTATTATATATGCTATGACTTCATCTGAGCCTGCTGTTTTCCCTGACTTTATTGTCCTTAGTGCTCTTCTTACTTCTTCTAGAGTGGACTCCTCCTCGTCTCTCATCGGAGGCTGTATCTGGGACAGTACAGCTTCTGTGGGGTTTTCTTCATTCAGAAGCTGTTGAAAATACTCCTTTCATCTTCCTTTGATGTCCTGTGGACTGGTGAGCAGGTTGCTGCTGGCATCCCTTATGAAAGGTGTCTAACTATCTTCTTTATCTTTCTATCTTTGCTTTGAAACCTGATATATTTTCTTTATGCCACTTACTGAGTCACTTCCTGAAGCTGGTAGAGTGCCTCTGATACCCTGTTTTTTGCTATTGCAACTCCTTTCTTAGCTTCTTTGTTAACCAACCAGTATTCCTTCCTAGGCTGGTCGGTCAGTATTTTCTATCTCCCACTTTTTCCTGCACTCCTTCTTTCTTTTGATGACTTCCTGTACTTCTGAATTCCACCACCAGCATTCCTTATGTGCCTTATTTCCATACCTGGCTCGGCTACATATAAGTTTTGTAGTCCTCACACATGCTGTTTTGAGGCACTACCATTCCCATTCTTCTTCAACTCAACCTGTTTCTTTCTCTTTTTGGGGTTCTGGAGCCCTGAGTAATTCCTTGAACTGTTGTACTTTCTGTCCAGTCAACATCCAGATCTTCAACTTGGTCTCTGTTGACCTTGGAGCCTTTTTGACCGCTGATTGTGGCAACCAGTGATTTATGCTGTGGGTGGACTGTTTCACTGGAGGTGACTTTGCAGTAATTGATTATACTCCAGTACTCTTTCCTTTCTAGGAAGAAATCTACCTGAGTTGCATGTTGGCCACTCGTGTATGTGATCTTGTGACTGTCTCTCATTCATAGCCATGTGTTGGCTACTATCAAGCTATTTTCCAGTCAGAAGTCTAGAATGGCCTCTCCTTCTTTATTCCTGTTGCCCCACTCATGTGGACCCAGGCAGTCCTCATATTCTGTTCTGCCTGTCCCCATATGTGCATTCAAGTCTCTTATCAAAACCATTTCATGTTGTCCTGCTTTATCCAGTAGGTCCTGCAACTGCTGTCTGTATGCACTCTTTTCCTCACTATCACAACCCTGTTGTGGGGCATAGGCTGAAATTATGAATGCTGCCCTATCTTTAGGCTGTAGTCTGATTCCATTTGTCTGTCACTGATTTTGATGATATCCTTCACTTCCTTCTGAAGTCTCTGTCTCACCACGATTCCCTCACCATTTCTAGCTTGTCCTCCTCCTGAGTAGTAGACTCTGAAGCCAAGCTAAGCAGCTTTGCTGCACTGCCCTTCCATCTTTTCTCTTGGATACATAGGATGTCCATCCTCCTCCATACCATCATGTCATCCACTTCCAAGCTGCGTCCTGTCAGTGAACCTACATTGAGTGTAGCAATTTTTAATCTATGTTTGTCAGGTTGATTGGTTTTACATCCAGCTTTTGCTCAACACAGCTATCCCAGGTAACCCATGCTGGGCAACTAGACACCAGCTGGCCAGTAGCTTATTGACTCAAGGCTGCTGGGCTTTATGGCAGGCACACATTGGCCAATAGGGCACATACAACTCTTTCACCATTAGCATGGGTCCCTGGCATAGGTCTGAGTAGGCCGGGTCCTTAAGCCACTTTTCACTGGTAACCACCCATGCCCATTTTGGTGACATTAGTTAACATGACCAAATCACCTAGAGCCATATTTTACACCGTAGAGTGGCTAGCCCTGCCACTCGACCTTGCCATATAATTTCTGTTAGTCTAGGAATACGCAATAGGACTCTTTTCTTGCTTCTTCTCAACTATCTGTCTCACTGCAAACATTGGGTCAGTTGTGCTGCATCCTGATCAAAGCTGCTCGTCTCCCATCTTACCTTCTGCTACTCTGTGTATTCGTTTACCCGTTTCCCTCTTTGGAACTTTCATGTAGTGTGACAGGAGTTTGATACCACTGTACTGCCCACAGTTGTGAATGTCCTCTCTGTTTTTGAACACTGGCACTAGTATGCTTATTTCCAGTCATCTGGGATATGCCCTTCTCTCCACATGAATGGGAGTATCCTCAGGAGCCATTATGTCTGTTTCACCCAGCATCTTTATCATATCTACTCTGACCTCATCTGAGCCTGCTGCTATCCTGGATGGATGATTAACAGAGTAAAGATAACAAGGAACTAAGGGCATTAAGAGAGGTAAAGCTCACTGTTCATACAGGATACGTCCCATGATACCTAAAGATACTGTTACACCTCTGAGAGAATCTCTTACTGAATTTTGCAATATATCCTCATTGGAGAGGTTCACCCACTAAGAATGGTGGTAGGCTACAATTTTTCCACTACTGAACACTGTTCTTAGGAGAATATATCAGGTTGTTGTTGTTGGTCTTAGGGGTCTCCACAGCAGAACTCCGGTCCGCTAATGATTGGCAGTTGTTTTTTTTTTTTATGGTGTCGAGTTGCCAGCCCGACACCCAACCTTCAACAAAGGCATGCCCATTCAACGCATGTCTTTCGAACGCCCACTCGACCGCGGGGAGGACATGCAGACTCCACACAGAAGGCACTCCCAACTGAAGCCGAAAATTGAACGGGAGAACCTCTTGCTGTGAGGCAACAACGCTACCGCTGCACCACCACGGAAGAACAGGAGAATGTATCAGGTAATAACTACAAATTTAGTATAACTTCAGTAGTATCTAAGTGATGTAAAGACTGTACTTCTTCTTGCTGACTTGCTCCATCTGCATAGAGGGCTCCTAGCACATTCAAGACTTGACTTGTCTGTACATCCATATTCTTCTTTTTTATCTGCTCTTTACCCTGCTGTCTGTCAATCTTCAGCCTTCTCCTCTGTCAATCATTGCATTCATTCTCCATCACCAGGGTGAATGTCAGCCAGGAGTGGCCATCATTCATACTGCCATCAAAAATAGTTTAAGGTTTTCTGCTTTTTTCTGTCCCCCCTCCCTGCCCTGACTGCCCACACCAGGCAAGATGATGTGGAGTGACTTCAGTAGGATGTCCACTGAGACCATCCCCCTCACTTTCATAAAGGACATTCATTCCAGGCAGCTCTGCCTCTCCCTGCATGGCATGAGTGGTAGTTTTCCTGGCATCCACTAGAAATTATACTGCCCAATATGCCTCTTAATATGTGCAGATGCCGCCCACCTTCCCAAAGTCTTGAGCAGGCCACAGCTTTTCGCTGTTCCCTCTTCCTGATTGGCTCCTCCATTGCTAGGGCTGCTAATCAAACCCTGGTTAATTAGGTAGTAGTCAGGGCTGTATCACTCTACAACACGGACTCAGCCCCTCCACACTCTTCTATGTAGCACCTGACATTTTCTCATATTCTTGGCCTGTTTTGAGCAGCAGTCACAACAAGTAGAGCCAAAAGGGGACAGCTGTCATTGCTTCAGTTCAACCAGTAGGGTTAAGTACTGTTATAATGCAGTGCTTTCATCTTGTGAGTTCAAGAGGTCCTGCTGCTCAACATGTTGACTTGTATTTGTGAGAAAAAGCAATGAAGAGTGATTACATATCTGCAAAGACACAAACAATAGATGAATGTAGACAGAGAATCTGTGACTGAAGAGTTAATAATATTGATCAAAGTGAACTGCAGATTTACAAATGAAGCTCAAATATTTGAAATCTCAGAGAAAACAAAGTACTGGGATTAACTTTCTGAAAGAAAAAACAAACTTTGGTCTGAATGTTTTACAGCTCTCATTGTAGTCTATAAGTAAGTGCATTTTTTAAGTTGAGCCAAAAGTTTTGCATCCTGGAATATTTGTAACAGGCAGATATCTAAGTACATAACAGGCAGGAATAATCGCAGATAGCATTAACACAAACTCAGCTTACAAATTTTTAACTGTTTATGTGTCAGCATCTACCCCATCTGGATGTATTGCTTGATTTAATTATTTGTTTTGTGTAGTGAATTAAACTATAGTTATTTTGCTTGCATTATGCAACAGGCAGTCAATGACAGCTTAATAAAGTTCTAAACATCTGTGTTTACATCATCTTGGATTTTTCTATCTGAAAACATCAGAAAACAGAGAAATGAACTCGTGCCTGCTACAGAATAATTTTCAGATTACTTCCCATACAACTGATTTCTGTAAAATCACAAGATCATAATCAGTGGTGAATGCTGCCTTCATATATTTGTTTGCATATCAGGAATTAGTCAAGTATTTTTATTATGTTTAGCATGACACAGATTAACTGATTTTATAAGCTCGTTTTTCTTAGCATTCGTATTACTACATTACAGCTGAAGTACAATGGTATTAAATTATCTTTAAGGAAGACTGTCCCATTTTCTTCTTCCTCTCAAAATAAGTAAATAATAATAATAAAAAAAAAATAAAACTGAAACACTAAGGTGAATACCTACTAAAAGCCAGAAGCCAGGTAAACAACCCAAGACTAGAAATTGCTCATACAATAAATAACAAAGTATCAGAGCTATTCAATATAATATTCTAGGACCACTGCCTTCATTCTCTGCAAGTCATTAAAAAGTTTTCCTATAATTTCTAACTAAACTTTAGAGTGTAACATCAGTAAAATGCTATCCTGAAAGGGAGGGATAGGGTAAAATACATATCAACTAATAACTGTGACTAACTGAAAAAAAAAAACATTGTAAAATCTACCTAAACAGCAGTTATGGTAAAACAAGATAATACAATAGCGATAAATCCAGGTAAAATATAGGTACTCAAACTGATAATAAAACAAAATTATCCGGAACCACAGCCAAACAATATAACTTACTGTGGCATGGTTCCGGATAATTTTGTTTTATTATCAGTTTAAATGGCAATTACCTGGCTCCCTATTATACTGTCGCAAACGCAGGTTGTCAAATGCGTCTTTGTCTAACTGAAAAGCACGAAAAGGCAAAATAGCGAAGCGGCTTTTCAGCAAATTCTTTCCTTGGGAAAGAATTCATTTGGCTGCTTTCGCTACTTTGCCTTTTTGGCACTGTAGTGCGATCTCAGAGTTGGTATATTTAAGTAGGGGGGTGTGGGGGCATAAACCCCCCCATCGGGGGTGTGGGGGGCAACCCCCCCCCACATTATGTAATGTTTTACAGTTTTTTTTTGTTTTGGAACAGCGATTTTTTTTTTCCCCTTGGGAATAAAAATTAGCTATTCTGAGGTTTCGATGTTGTAAGCTTTCTCTTACATGGGGTCGATTATGTGTCGTTCGCTCTTCTGAGCGTGCAATATCATAGTATAGACCCAGTTATCTTACATATCATACTGACATACCTAGGTTCTTTCGGCACTCCCCTTCTCTAGAATTAACTAAGATTATGATATGATTATCTGGAACCAAATAGTAAAATCAAATACAGTCATAATACATTTTCCTTTATAGACGTTACCAGTGGACATTGTGAAGGAATAAACTATATAATTATTAATCCGGCTGATCAAACAAACATCCATGACCCAAATACTTTAGCTTAGGATACTTCAAAAATGTGTTGTAATAACTTTTGTGTTCCTGAATACACAATGATAAGACAAATAAACAGGGAAGTTTTTAAAAAAATGGCAGAATCACAAAATTAATAAGCTCTATAACAGAAAAAATAGGTACTGCTTGCATTTCAGAACTCTCCTAGTTGTAAGACAAAGATTCAAGTACATAAATTGCTTACTTACCAAATCTTCCAGACTTGACTGCAAACTTGACTTGATCATAAAAGCTGGAAGTAATAATAAGGCATTATTTAATAATATCTGAAAATTGAAAGGAAAAATTATGAGCGTAACATTATCTATAAACACTGAAAAATGATCAACCAGTTGCATGATATAGGAAATACATGTGCAGAAAAAAATGGCAAAACTTCACAATAAATAAAGGAGAAAGCCAAAGTGCAACATATATAAGGGGGGAATCCTTATTTAATTACATTAATTACAGGTATGGTAACTGTGGTCACAAAATCAAAAACTCGGGTTCCATGGTAGATTTTTGTAAACAGTCAAGCAAAATCTAAATAACTCCTACTGGTCATGTTAAAGAGATTTTAGTACAAGACCATATCCCCTGATCCTTGGTGAAGTACTGTAGTGGACATTTTTATGCACATTACTAGCCTGGGCAGAATACTGTGTAGAATTCTGGAGAGAGTTACAGTGGATCTCATCCACAGAAAACCTCAAGAGCTCTACCTCTTTTGGATGCAAAACAGTAATGGTTTGTTTTGGGGAAAATTGCTGTTTAAATTTTATGGCATGATGGACCACCCCCATATGCAAAACGGTGATAAAGCATGCAACACTATTATACATAAGGGTGCTTCAAGTTCAGTGACTTGCACAACATGTGGTCTCAAAGCCACCAGACATGATTCATTGGCACAAGTGTTACAGACAGCTGAAAAGTATCAGCATCGGAACCAGTGACAGATCCTGCTAGAATTTTACTGCAATTGCAGGAATTGCCCCAATGAAATGTTGAATATGCTGTTATAGAAGCCCGTAAATCTTCACATTTTAGAGAGATAAGTGCTCCTGGGTTCATAGGTTCATAGGTTGGTACTAGGCTATCAGCCCTAGGGCCTATACAAGCCTAGCCATAACAATTCCCTGGCTATTTCTTCCCACATTATTTACTTTCCTGGACCCCTGTCTAGCAGGGCGACTGACATGATCCCTGGGGTGAATTTCCTTTCTCCTGGGAGGCCTGTACAGGTCTATCAAGTTTACCTCATCCAATTAGACTATAAATAGTTTACTAAAGAATATTTTAAAGTGCTACAAGTAGCAGCTTTGTCCACCTGTTGGACTAATGTTGGTACCCATTTAGAAATGAAGCCAGGAAATGTTCAATGGTACTAATGAAGGTAATGGGGAATAAAAGACAAAAAAAAAAAATCCTGAGATGCCCTTAGAAGAGGAAAAAAGACTATTACATGTGTCAGAAAGATTCACTACCATATCTTAATTCAAATCACAAGATACATCATCCCCAGTCATGAGGCTGTCTTCTATAGGGCATAACATATGTTCATCATATTGATCACTGCTGCAGTGACCTTTGCTATATGGATTATATCCTGTCAAAGATATAATGGTTGTCCAGTTTCCAAAGCTTCAGGGCACATTCCACATGCCCAAGCTGTCAAGCAGCTCGAGCTGAGCTGACTAGAAGACAAGTTTGGTTGCAAAGCACCTCACAGCTTTACTGCCACTGAAGAGTATGCTCCTCTGAGGCTTTTAAGAAGCAGTGGTTGACTTGGGCTTCACTTTGCTGGGCAGGTAAGCTTTCTCTGGGAAAAAACTTAGATTTTCTTAAATTTATTGATGTTTTATTACTTTTCTCTTCAGGAAAGTTATTTTAAAACTGAGTGTTGTGCTGTAATGGACTGTCTTGAGACTGTAGCATACTTTTAAATGGAACGCTTGTTTTTTGTATCGGTTTAAAAATAGTGTCAACTAACTGAAAACATTTTCTGTGGAGAAATTTTGTTTATTTTCCTTGGTGGGACTGGTATACTGTTGAAACTTCTTTTTACTGTGTTTTTTCTGTCAAAAAAGGTAGATTTTATGGACTGATAGTTTCACCGACATTTGCTGCTTGTCTTCTTCAGGAAAGAGGCACCATTTTCGGCTTAACCATGGAACAGACTCCCAGTCCCACGGTCGGTCCTTCTTCCAGCAACAAAAAGAAAAAGTTAAGCAAACAGCCTTTGCCACCACAGCAGGCTAGCAATTTGCCTCAGACACAGTTGGGTGACTCTGCTCTGACCATTTGTTGTACCTCAAACCACTCATCTTTTACCCCTCATCCATCTGGTTTAACACGTGCAACAACTGTGGACTGGGGGCTAGCCAGTTCCTCTGCAGCTATTTGAGTCACCTCATTGGGCAAGGGAGAGCCATTCTTGTCAGTCCTGGGAGAGGAAACAAGAAGTTTCCCTGTAGTGCTAGAATGCTGTGCCCATTCCTGGGGAAGCAGCTGCTGCCATTAGTAACACAATTGGCCCCATTTTCTTGTCAAAATGCAACAGAAAAACAAGCATGTTATCACGTCATCTGCAAATTTCTTTTGACAGGAGTAGTTTACTGGATCTATTTATCTTTTTTGTAAGGTAGTTTCTGGTAAAAGAAAGAGGGATTACAGTTTTCCAGAAAAGATTCAAGAGTCTGAATCTGAACAGGAAGATACAAGGACGGATTTAGGTTTTTTTTCCTCAGATTTTTGATTCAGACTCAAAGGAGAGCTCAGTTTCTGATTCTCCATGTGGGGGTGTTCTTTTTCTCTGTAACTATTGCTAGAATGTGCAGGTGTTTTCAGTGGGAGAACACTGAGGTTTCTCAGTCCTTCAGAAAATACTTTGTGTTTTGCAGGAGGTTTTCAGAACCTACACCCATTCCTCTTGTAGCTTATATGACGTGCATGTTACTGCCTGCAGTTTTCCTGTTAGCCAGCCATTTGCCACTAAAAAGGCAGTTAAGGATGTATTAAATTCCTCAGTCTTTTAAATTTTTATACACTATTCCAAACTCTGACCCAGCAGCTATAGTCTTAGTTCATCCCACTGCTGCTAAGCACTTGGTTAATTCTGATCTTACTCTTTCTGATAAGGGTAGCCGCGGTGGTACAGCAGTAGAGTTGTTGCCTCACAGCAAGAGGTTCTCCTGTTCGATTCTCAGCTGGAGTGCCATCTGTGTGGAGTCTGCATGTCTTCCCCACGGTCGAGTGGCCTCCAAAAGACATGCGTGAATGGGCATGCCTTCGCTGAAGGTTGGGCGTCAGGCTGGCAACTCAGCACCATAAAAAAAATCTACTGCCAATCATTAGCGGACCGGAGTTCCGCTGTGGCGACCCCTAACCGGGAAAAGCCAAAAAGACAAAAAAAACTCTTTCTGATGAGGATGAAAAAATTATTGATAGGTTTGGGGGGGAAGTGTATACTTTTGCAGCTTTGGTTTTCCGAATTTTAAATTGTCAGGTTCATATGTTAAAGTTTGTTTTGACAGATTGTGAAAGTATCAGGAAAGTTTTGTCTGCAGATCTGATGTTATCCTAGTCACCATTCATCATGTATGGGTCTAGGATCCGACATCGGATCTGAGGCGGCACACAAGACAACAGCTTAGCTCAAGCTCCTCCCCTCCTACTCTCTAACCCCTCAGATCATGTTTGCCGCTTAGTTGAGCAGATGTAGATAGCTCAGCTCCTCATTTATTTCTGTGAGTAACTTTCTAATTTGGGTTTTATTGTCTCTTCTCCTTTTCCCTGTTAAGGTTTTAGTCTTGTAGCACTAGTTATTGATAGTGTGTTTCCCCTCCCGCTGTTTCCTTGTCTTGGTCGTTGGTTATTTGGTTTCCCTTTTGGCACTCTTTTTCTGTTGATTGAGTTAGTGGATTAAGAATCCCCTGTCTCTTCATTCTATACTTTATTGATATTTTATTCAAGGTTTACTGATTATTTTATTTATAGTTTTCTAGTTTTTTTCCAGTAGTGCATTGTTAGTTTCTGGAAGGATCTAAGGGTTTTTGACTAAAAGCTTGGTTTTCTCCAACTATTCTTTGATCTCTTTCCTTTGGCTTTGGTTGCCCCCAATGTCAGAAAAGCCTTTGGGGTTCAAGAGGTGCTCCTCATGCGGTCGGAAGAGGCCTGTTTCTGACTTGCATGAGGAGTGCCTCTACTGTCTCGTCGCCAGCCATCTGGAGGTTGAATTTCAACCCCAGGGCCCTGGTTGACCATCATAACAAACTTCTTTTAAAAGGATTGGTTAAGGGGGGGGCTTTGGTTAAGGAACCCTCCTTCAAATTGGCACCATCTTGACAGAAGAGAAAATCTTCTTCCTTGGGAGAGGTTTCCTCTAAGACATCTAGGCTGTTAGATCCCAGATCCCCAGATCCGACTCCAGCCTTAGTGATGTCGGATCCTACGATCTCGGATCCAAGAACTTCTAGAGAGTCAACTTCCGGATCCAAGGCTTCCGCCCCCAGCCTTTCAGATCCGAGGGTTTCAGGGTCGATTCCTTGATCCAAGGCCTCCGGATCGAGGCCTTCAGATCCGAGCCAAAGCAGACCTGCCATGGATCCGGCCCTTTCAGATCTGAAGGGTTTGAGAACTGTTTCCTCGAGCCCTTCTGTTTCCTCAGGTCTGTTACAGTTGGATCTGAGACCCTTGGCAGATCACATCCTGACTGAGGACCTTCCTTCAGATCCTGTGGGAGGGGATCATTTATTTTCTCCTCCACATAGGACCCACTCCCCGGATTAGTGAAGAAGGCCCTCAGGATCTCGACACAGGTCTTCTGCATCCTCCCGATCCTCTACGAGCATCTTCCCCTCCTATATGACAGGATGATGCAACCCTTTTTCAGGGCTCAAATTGAACTGGGGCTCTTGGCTTCCCCAGCCCACAGGATTGGGGAACCTTCTCCCACTCCCCGGCTTCTTTCTTCTCGTCCCACCTCCCAGGGTTTGGACTTAGGGGAGTCAGCTCCTAGCAGGGAGGTGATGGGGGTTGAGAAAAAACAGTAGCACTGGATATAAAACAGCAGAATATCCAATTTATTGTAAGTAAGAGCTTTCAAAGGTTCTAAGTGCCTGGTTTGAATAATATGGTCTCCTTTAAACCTTTCTTGAAAGCGAGACAGTTTAGACACTAGTGTTTTTAGTTTATGTATGCTGTGATGTTTAGAAATGTTAAATATGGCTTTAAATAATTTAATTGTTTTTAATTGAAGTAATTAATGTCAATTGGAGGACTATTTAGTGTGGTTCTTTCAAGTCTTTTTTATTAAGTCTGATGAAGAGGTGAACCCTTTAAAGCGTTTACTTACAATAAATTGGATATTCTGCTGTGTTACATCCAGTGCTACTGTCTTTTCTCATTTGCTTCTTTTTGCTCTGGTTGTTTTATTGCCTGAGGCTATATTTTTTGTATATTTTTTATTTTCGTTTAGGCGATGGGGGTTCCTTGGACCCCCTTATCCCTACCCCATCAGAGTCCATGGCCAGTTCTGCTTCACTCCCCCCGAGGACAGACTGAGCCGCTGGTCTGGTTTGTCTCCCCGGAGTCCATGGGGGCTGGTTCAGGTCCGGGCTTTTCGGACCGTTCCTTGCCCCTTGGTGCTTTGGCACTTGATAACTCCGGACTGACAGTATCTGGAGGGTTGGAGGCTCTGGCCAGGTCTGCCCCTTCCTCCATTGTGGTGTTATCAGTGGGGGACGGAGCCTCGACCAGTCCCTCCATTTTCCGAATAGTGGAGAGATCCTTCTCTACATCTACAGTGGCCTCCCCTGCTCGCCATGCTCCATCCCAGCCCCAGAATTTGAGCAGACCCCCCCCCCCATCCTGCTCCTGGTCAGCCTGTCCGATCTAGCCTACAGGGTAGAGTTTCCCCGATAGGGGCCCCCACCTCTTCTGAGTCTTCCCTTGAGCCTCTTGCAGAGGAAGTGCCTTGGACCAGGACATGTAAGAGGAGACACATGGACTCCCCGGTGGAGTCCCTCATGGAGGACATGGATATCGATGAAGAGGACGGGTCCCCAAGATCACTGCTTGATGACGTCTCCTTTGGAGACATACTGGCGATTCTCTAGGCCAAGGGCAATGGTCTGCCCAGTCCCCATTTTCTGAGGAAGCCGTGTTCCCGGAGGCTTAAGGTACGAGCCCAAATACCTCTTGGGTGTCCCCCCCCTCCGCTGACCCATTAATCAACCTCATTGCCAGCAGGGCCTGGAAGGAACCTGATACAGTGGAGCTTGTACCCAAAAGAGTGGACAAATTCTTAAGCCCACAATCAGACAAACCTTTTTGGTCCAAGGCAGTTCCAGTTGATGTGATTGTGTTAAGTGCCCCACCAGGAAAGAGCTGGTGGAACAGAGTTCATCTGTCCATCCTCCCAGTCATGAATTGAGAGCGTTGGACAGATTTGGAAAGCGGGTGTTTGCATCGGCGTCTTTCAGCCTGCGGGCTCTGAATTACCTGAATCATTTTACCCGTCTCCAGAGGGATTTGATAAAGGAGATCACCACCTCCCTGTCAGCGTCCATGCGTGCGGAGGACTTTAAGTCTGTTTCTTCCAAGCTGGCCACTCTTACGTAAATAGCTAATTCGTCCATGAGGTTAGTATACAATGATGCAGAGGGTTCTTCACCAGTGTCAGGTACAGGCATTGCCATTAGGCGTCATGCCTAGCTGCATTTATGCGGGTTTGCAGGGGCCTAGCGTTGTTTGCCAACGCTCCCATCAATGCTTCTACTCTCTTTGGACCAAGCGTTATGGAAGCTTTGACCCGCAGTGAGCAAGAAGGGAAGACACTGTTGGCTGTGGGGATCAAATTCTCCACCTCTCCAAAAATCCTTCTCCAAGACCCAAAAGGGGAACAGGAAAGTGTGGTTCCGCAAGTCACAGTCTTCCTTTCAGGAAGCTCAAGAGAGTCCTCTTCCAGGGGATGGGGGAGAGGTTTCAATGGTCGTTACCACCCTAGGAGCAGAGGAGGCCCATAAAACCAGGGTTCCAGGGGCCCCTCTCTGAAAAACCCTTCCAGCGCCCCTGAGGCGTTACTTGGCTGTCCCTCCCTGGAGGCAGTCGGGGGTCAGTTTGCTTTGCACTCTTTAGCCTGGGAAAACATCACAAACAATCAGTGGGTGCTAAACATCATAGCCAAGGGCTACTTCATTCCCTTTTCTGATCCCCGCCAAGAAACAGAACTCTCCTAGATGTACCACCCACTCAGAGTGATTTAGCCCGCCTAAAGGTCACCAACCTCATCCAAAAAAGAGCCATCTTAAAGGTCCCAGCAGGACAGAGAGGATCCAGAACTTACCCCTGCTTCTTTTTGATACCCAAGAAAATGGGCGACCTGCGTCCTTTTCTGGACCTCAGTCAATTAAAACTATTAGTCAAGAAGTTGAAGTTTCAGATGGTCACTCTACAGTCAGTTGTGCCCCTTCTGCACAAGAATGACTGGATGTGCTCGGTGGATCTCCAGGACGCGTACTATCATATCAGAATAGACAGGCAGTCCAGGAGATTTCTCCACTTTCGCCTACCGGTCGATCACATCCAATTCAGAGCCCTGCCCTTTGGACTCACCACAGCCTTCTGGGTGTTCACCAAATGCATGGCAGTGATGGCAGCTCATCTCAGGCTGCAGGGATTCCAGATGTTTCCCTAGCTCAAAGATTGGCTCCTTACAGCTCCCACACAGCATCAACTAGTGGAGAACTCATGCTTTCTTCTCTGTCTCTTTGCTCATTTGGGGATAACAGTGAATCTTGGCAAGTCTTCCTTGACCCCATCTCAACAACTGGAATTCATAGGCACTCAGTTGGACAAAACCTCAGAGACTGCAGCTCTCCCACTCCAGTGTGCCCTTCTTATTTGGTCTCTTATTCAGCCTCTTCTGGAGCAGACTCGACCTCCAGTATCTCTCATTCTAAGGGTTCTAGGTTCTATGGCAGCTACCATTTATTTGATCCTGATATCCAGGTGTTACATGAGAGTACTACAGTGGTCCTCTCTTTCCCACCCGCTGTCAGTCCCCATATGACTCACTCCAGTATGTCGGAGACATTTCTTGTAGTGGATGTAGTCCCTGGATCTTCTGGTGGGCAGACCCTTTTCTCCTCCAGTTCCCATGGCCACAGTAACCATGGACCATGGACTCTTCCCTCCTAGGGTGGGGGGCATTTTCAGGGGAATACTGTCCAAGGGACGTGGTCCCAGTCAGAGATCAGGCTGCACATAAATGTCCTGGAGATGAGAGCAGTTCTTCTATTGTTGCAAGCTCTTCAGAATGGTATTCCCCTTAGGACAATAGCAGTTCACACAGACAACATGCCGGTTGTGTGGTACATAAGCAAGGGGGCACATGTTCTTATCTGCTTTGTCACGAGGCCATGAGGGTTTGGGAGTGTTGATGTCCTCGGGGCGTTTTCTTCTTGCAATGCACATTCCCAGAGCATCCAACGTACTGGCGGACAAGCTGAGAAGGGGTATTCTGACTCCACTCGAGTGGTTCTTGAATCTATTAGTGGCGAAGGAGATCATCTGATGTTGTAAATCTTTGTTTCTTCATTACAGATAGGACCTTGGTTCCATCATTGGAATCGATGCAACCGTTTCCCAGCTCGTGCAAGCCAAAAACTCTCAGCTAAGAACCTACCCACAGTGCCCCTCTCCTAGTTACTCCAGATCTCGTTTGCTGCGTTCCTAGTCAGACATGTTAGCCATCTCTCTCAAAGCTAAGTAGACAGTTGTTAATTTTATGATAGGTTTTCTTCAAAATTAATACATTTTTAGTCAAGTTAGCCTTTTCTCACTGTCGTCTATAACCTAAGCCTATTTCCTACCCTTTTCCTTAGTAATTTAATTTTTTACCTTTTTTGGTACTGTCCCTCTCTCCTGTCTTTGACAGGCCTTCCATTTTTACTAGTGGTATTCTTTAAAATAACCTCACTGGTATTTTCTCCTTTATTTTTTCTATAGGATAGCATTGTTACCTTACTATGTCAGACAAAGCTAAGTTGGGAATTAAACAGTGTGACAAGTGTGGATGTAGGATGCCTAACTCAGATACATATGTCCGTTGTGTCTACTGTTTGGGCGTGGATCATATTAAAGCTGACTGTGACATTTGTGCTAGTTTTAGTAATCGGACACTAGCAGAATGTAAGAATAAACTTATTTTAAAAGGTTTACTCAAGACACCTTTTCGGAGGCTCTGTCTGAGTCGGAGGTCTCACCCCCTCCTAAGACCAAAAAACATAAGGAAAAACAGAGTCACTCAGTTCCTGCATCTCCATCAGTTATGGAACCGAGTCGGATCTGTGCATCACCGGCACCCTCGGCACAGACCTCTTCGGCACCAGGCTCTGTGTTCTGTCCCTCGGTACCGACCATGATATTAACTCCTATTTTGGTTCCAATCATGGCGCCACTGACTTCGGTGCCATCCATGGTTCCCACATCGGCTCCGATGACTGTACATGCCTCGGCATCATTCCCGACCATGGTACTGACAGTTTGTTCAGCTCCATGGGCTCCGATGACTGTACATGCCTCGGCACCATCCCTGGCCATAGTGCCGACAGTTTCTTTACCTCCATCAGCTCCAAAACTCGAATACCTGCCAAGGGCAAGATATTCTCCCACTTACGACCCTTTTTTGGGGCAGAGGTTTAGCCCCTTTCTAGAAAGACCTGATTCCCCTTCAGCAGCCTCCTTTAGATCCACTAGGAGTTTTTCTGAACTAGACCTAGTGCGGGTTGTGGACCAGCTTCTGGCAGCTAGGGAATTGCCCATTCCAGCTAGACCTTCTGTCCCTCCTGGCTCAGAATCCTTTACCACATCTTCCCCTGTTTATCCTCCTCCAGCATCCACCCTGATCTCGGTACTGATGTCCGCTTTGGTACATACTGTCTCGGCTCCGACAGCAGTGTTTCCCCTGTCAGCACTGACCACCCTTGCTGCATCGGCTCTAATGGAGCCGATGCTTTCTCAGAGCGGTGCTTGGATCATCCGTACCTTGGTACCTAGTCCGGTGTCTATTTTCTCACTTGGACCGCATCTGTCCATGGTTCCGACAGCTTATAGTTCTCTCGGAACCCCTAAACTGGAGGTGGGCTCTTCTGGGCTGGTTGTGATCCCGGTTCCGAGGTTACCCCTCCCGGTTCCAGGCTCCCATCCCTCCTCGAGGGTGCCTCTTGTACAGGTGATGGAAAGGGTCCTTCATTCCGAAGGCTCACAGTCAGCACTAATGACATCAGTATCAGAAACCTCCCCTAGCATGCACCTCTCCCAACCCGCTTTGTCGGGTCCCTGGGCACGGGAGTCACAAGAACCCCCTTTGAAGGGAACCCCTTCTCCAGAGTCCTCCTCAGAAGATTCCACTGGAGAGCCACCCCAGAAGAAACGGTGCAAGAGGAAGCACCTTGATTCCCTGGAGGAATCTATCACAGAAGACACTGATTGTGATGAGGGGGAAGGGTCCCCACGTTCTCCCCCAGATGACGTTTCATTCAGAGACATTCTCAAAATCCTCAGACAGCGGGGGGAATGGAAGTCCTCTAACCCTTCTTCTGAGGAATCGGTGTTCCTGCAGGCCTTCCGTGCCCAGCCATCTACTTCCTGGGTGACCCCACCAGCAGATGACCTTGTTAAACTAATTGTGCAGCGTGTCTGGAAGGCCCCAGACAACGCAGAACCTGTCTCCCGGACGCCAGACAAAATTTCATCTACATCTGAAGACCAGTCCCACTGGTCCAAGCAGTTGACAGTTAGTTCTATGGTCGTGGCGGTGCCCACCAAGAGGGAAATGGCAGAAGATAGTTCCACTAGCCATCCTTCAAACAGGGAGTCTCGGACCATGGACAGTCTAGGGAAGCGGACCTATGCTTCAGCGACCTTCGCCATTCGGTTGCTGAACTATCTGGCACACTTTACTCGCCTCCCAAGAGACCTAATTTCCAAAATGTCTTCCTCTTTGGTGGGGGTACTACCTGATGAGGTGTGTGACACTGTCGCTTCGCAGCTATCTACCCTTGAATCCATCTCGAACTCCTTGATGCATTTGACATCTCACACCACCAAGGTGACAGCTCGAGCTGCCGCATCTGGTGTTGTCATGAGACGTAATGCTTTGATGCGGTTGTGTGACTTCGCAGACCCCTTTAAATCTTCCTTCGTCAATGCATCTGTCGATGAATTTACACTTTTTGGACCCAAGGTAAGAGACACACTTGCACGTAGTGTGAAAGACGGAAAGACCTTGTCTGCTGTGGGCATATGTTTTTCAACCCCCAGAGGTCCTACTCCAGGAACCTGAAGGGAGGAAAGATGTGATGTAATGTGATCCTATCTCGCCTACATTCATTACTGACGGGCTCAGAGCCGAGAGTCGGCTCCGACTCGGCCACTATAACTAGCACAAAGTCTCTCATTGGCTGGGCTAACCCTGTATCCCAGGATGCATCACGCCCAAACCCCCAGATCTCGTTTGCCGCTCCTAGAGTAACGACATGGTCTCGACTTGGCTGTGGCTAAGTACCCTCTCTTTTGTTTTTGAACTTATAGCTTCGAGTTTATTATACTAAAAAAAAAAAAAAAAAAGCTATTCTAATAGCTACGTTGTCTGTTGTATCCATTGTTGTGACTGATTGCGTTTGTTGTTGGTTAATTCTTCTGTTTGGCGGGCTAGGCCCGTTTTAGTTAGAGGGCCTTTGCCCTATCTTGTGTTGTTAGTGTTCGGGCGTTTAAGTTAGAGCCCTTCCCTCCCTCCCTACCTTGTGTTGCTGAGTGTGCTTCGTGTGATTTTTTTGTGTAAATTTGAAATATTGTTGCTGCTTGTGGATTGTGTTCCTTATGTCGGGCAAGGAACCAAAAGAACATAAGCCATCTGGCTTTAAAAAATGCGCCAAATGTGCGTATAAGATGTCGCTGACTGATGGCCATGCCATCTGTGTATATTGTCTCGGTGCCATACACTTGTCGGAATCCTGCAGTGTGTGTCATGCTTTCTCTGCCAGGGTTTTACAGGAGAGAAAAAATAAATTTATCCTCAAGGGTTTGATTAAACCCTCCTTTGAGGAAACTTTGGCGTCCTCTCCTCCCTCTGAGAAATCCAGGTCCAAGTCTAAAATGAAGTCTCCGGCTCCGACTAGTTCATCGGAGCCTCCGGAGAAAAGGTCTAAAACTACATCTCCTTCCTCGGCTCCATTGGTCTCGGAGCCGCAGGAAGCACTGTCCAAGGCTATGTCTCCTTCCTTGGCTCCACTGGTCTCAGAGCCACAGGAAGTATTGTCTGTTGCGGGTTCGGCTTCTTCGACTCCACGGTCGTCGGCGCCGAAGGAGGTTGCAGTGGTTCTCGAGCCTGCTTCGGCTCCGATCCTTTTGGAGTCAATTCGGAGCCATTCCCCCAGTCTTGTCTGGGTTCCGACAGAGGAGGTTTCTCGACCCCCATCTGTCTCCTCCAAGTCCTCCAGGCTCTCGGATTCGGATGTCGATAGGGTGGTCCAGAGGCTCCTCCACTCGCCAGTGCTAACTAAATTATTTTCGGCTCCAGCCCAGTCGGCTCCGGAGCCAGCTACTATATCGGTTCCGTTTCTTCCTCCTCCGACAACCTCGGTGTCATCGGAGCCAGAGTCTGCCGAATCGATTGAAGTCCCTGGGTCGGCTCCGAAACCTCCTGCTAGTCTTTCGGATCCGACATCGGCTCCAACCTTTTCCATTCCTTCTACAGGTTTCGGTACTCGGGTGTCCTCAGTCGAACCCGAGGGGGATATATCGGGGCTTCAGACTGCGGCTCCGAGTCTTCCCCTTGGTGCTTCGGCTAGGGGTACCCCGACTCCGGTCATGGTCTCGGAGGCGGGTTTTTCGTCCGATTCTGGTGGACCTGCCTTCGAGGCTATGAGGAGCGCACTGGCCAAATCCATAGTGACTTCACCTGAATCAGCAACTCCTTCCCTAGACGCTGCAACTAGAGCTTCTGGTGCCCCCCTATCTCTGGACAGCGGGGCTCCTAGGCCTGAGGATACCTCCATGTGTGGTCCCCTACTTTCTGAGGGGCCTTCAGAGTCTGTGCCTGAAGAGCCTCCCAGGAAGAAGTTATGTAAGAGGAAGCATGTAGACTCCCCAGATGAGTCTGTCACCTTGGACACTGACCTCGATGATGCAGAAGGGTCCCCGAAGTCGTCCTCTGATGATGTCTCGTTTTCCGATATCCTGGAGATCTTGAGACAGCGGGGTGACTGGCCATCCAAAAACCCTTCTGAGGAGGAGTCGGTCTTCCTCAAGGCCTTCGGAGCCCAGCCTTCCGCCTCCTGGGTGTCTCCACCCTTCGATGAATTATTGGATCTTATTTGTCAAAGGGTGTGGGAACACCCTGACTCTGTGGAGCCAGTTCCTAGCCGCCCCAATAAGTTCTTATCTGCGCCTCCTGGAAAAGAATTTCTGACCAAAGGAGTACCTGTGGATGCTATGGTGGTGGCGTCTGCCACCCAGCAGGACGTGGCAGAGGCTTCTACTTCCATCCATCCTCCTAATAAGGAATCTAGGAGTATGGATAGGTATGGGAAGCGTACCCTGTCTTCAGCAACCTTTACATTGTGGTCGCTGAATTACTTGTGTCATTTTACGCGGCTCCAAAGGGATCTCATAAAGGAGTTGGGAGATACCCTGTCGGGTAACTTGCCTGAGGCTGTTAACGCCCAGCTGTCTACCCTTTCTTCCATCGTCAACTCGTCAATGAGGCTCATATCTTATGCAGCCGAGGGGGCGGGTAGAGCAGTGAGTTCAGGCGTAGCCCTTAAGAGGCAAGCTTGGATACGCTTGTGTCATTTTGCGGAGGCTTTCAAGTCTTCTTTCACGGATGCCCCATTCGACGAGTCCTCCCTTTTTAGACCCAAAGTGAAAGACACCCTCACTAGATGTGAGCAGGAGGGTAAGACTTTGTCTGCCGTTGGGGCCCGTTTTTCGCTTCCCACTAGACCTTATCCCAAGGCTCAGAGGGGAGGGAAAATGTGGTTCAGAAAGTCTCAAAAGTCTTCCCCTGCCCATCAAAGTGACCCCCCCCTCCAGGGGCAGAGGAGGGGGGAATTTTAATGGAAGGCGTCGCCCTAGAGGCGGTGGAGGCCCCCGCAATACAGGAAACCGGGAGTCCTTTTGTGGTTCCTCCTACCAACGTCCCTGAGGGATTACCCGACTGTGCATCTCCAGAGCCAGTCGGGGGTCGTTTTTCGGAGCATCTTCAGGCCTGGGAGTCCATCATTCAGGATCGATGGGTGCTTTGTATCATCACCGGAGGTTACACCATTCCCTTTATTCGCCCCCCCCCCCCCCGCCGTCACGAAAAATCCCGAATGTTCCACCCAGTCAACGGGATCAGGCAGCAATAGAGGTCTCAAAGCTGCTAGAAAAAGGAGTCATCCAACCAGTCCCCGCAGACCAGATTGGATTAGGAACTTACTCAAGGTTATTTTTGGTGCCAAAAAGAACAGGGGACTTGAGACCCATTCTGGATCTCAGCCGTCTAAACTGATTTGTAAAGTAGTCCAAGTTCCGAATGGTCACTTTGCAATCCATTTTCCCATTGCTGGAAAAAGGAGTATGGATGTGCTCCCTCGATCTCAAGGATGCCTATTATCACATCAAGATAAACAAGGCTTCCAGGAATCATTTACACTTCCGGCTGGGAGCCAGTCATTTTCAATTCCGGGCCCTGCCCTTTGGTCTCACCACAGCCCCCAGGATGTTCACCAAGTGTCTGGCAGTGGTGACAGCTCACCTGAGACGTCTAGGATTCCAGGTGTTTCCTTATCTAGACGACTGGCTCCTCACCGCCCCCACCAGGCATCTACTTGTTCAAGCCACGAGAGCTACTGTCAAATTGGGCCCTCTTCTAGGGATTTCATTCAACTGGGCAAAGTCTGTATTGCTGCCATCACATCATGTTGCCTTTTATCGGCGCAGAGCTAGACTCTGTAGAGATGAGAGCTTTCCTACCGACAGAGAGAATAAAAGTGTTACAGGCCTAAGTCCTGGCTTTACTACCCCGGGGAAAAGCCCAAGCCAGGATGGTTCTTCAGTTGTTGGGATCAATGGCGGCTACCATTCTCCTAGTTCCGCTAGCCAGGTTACACATGCGAATACTTCAGTGGCTCCTTTCGGCCCAGTGGTCATATCAGGAACGCCCCTTGTCCCATCTGATTCTCATCATGGAGAGATGCCGGCAGGATCTGCGTTAGTGGCTTCTCTCATCCAATCTGGATCAAAGGAGACCCTTGAGCCCCCCGTCCCCTATTGCCACAGTAACCACGGACGCCTCCCAGATAGGGTGGGGGGGCATTATCTGGGCGAGACGGTCCAAGGTACGTGGCAAGACCACGAGGTTCACTTGCATATCAATGTTCTAGAGATGAGAGCGGTGCTTCTAGTGTTGCAGGCACTTCACAGCTCTCTTCCCAGGGGAACTATTGCGATTCTTTCCAACAATATGTCGGTTGTCTGGTATCTGAACAAGCAGGGAGGAACCAGGTCCTACCCCCTTTGCAGGGAGGCCATGAGAGTGTGGAATTGGGCGATCGCTTCCCAGCGCTTTCTAGTGGCAACGCACATTCCGTAGAAGTCCAATGTGATAGCAGACAGGCTGAGCAGAGCTATTCTGATGCCTCACGAGTGGTCCCTGAACGACAGAGTGGCTGCTCAGATCTTCTCCAATTGGGGCCTTCCCTGCTGCGACCTCTTTGCCAGCCCCCTGAATGCAAAGTGCAGCAATTTTTTCACTGTGATCCCCCCACAGGGGGAGTCAGCCAGGGATGCTCTAGTCCACAATTGGCCCTCCGGTCTGCTCTACGCCTTCCCGCTGGTCCCTCTTCTACCAAGGGTGATTCAGAAGGCTACCCGCTTGGGAAACAAGATGATTTTGATCGCACCACACTGGCCCCGTCAAGTTTGGTTCCCCTTCCTTCGGAAGTATGCGGTGGATGGTCCTTGGATTCTGGACCCAGCTCCAGGCCTATTGACTCATCAGTCAGGACAGCTCCATCCATCCCTATGAACACTCAAGCTCGCTGCCTGGCTCCTCCACTTCCGACCTTAGTCAGACAGCATATCTTGCAATTTGGGCTCAGCAACGTGATCTTGATCCCGTTACAGTCCCGGTGTCTGCGGTGTTAGATCTCTTAGCAACACTCTTTAGACAGGGCTCGGCTGCCTCAACTATAAAGGTTCATTTGGCAGCAATCTCCAATTATCATGTTGCACATGAGCCTTCCCTCATGGGTCATAAGCTGTGTAAAGCCTTTCTGAAAGGAGCCTGGTTGCTTCGCCCACCGGTTTCGCAACCCGTCTTGCCATGGGATTTAGATGTGGTGCTCAGAGCTTTGACGTCTTCTACCTTTGAGCCGGCAGCCTCCTGCGAATTGAAATTTCTGTCATGGAAGACTGCCTTCTTGGTAGTCATACTTTCAACCAGAAGAGTATTGGAGCTTCAAGCCCTTTCTGTTAAACCTCCTTATTTAATTTTTCATAAGGACAGAGTATCTCTGAGACTTAATCATTCTTTTCTCCCTAAGGTCTCTTCTGCCCTTTGTCTCCACCAGTCTATTGAGCTTCCTGTCTTTTTTCCACGGTTTTCCAACAAAGCAGAATACAAATTTCACCAGTTGGATGTGCATAGACAACTGAGGTTTTATTTAAATAGGACACAACAGGAGAGGAAATCAGATCAGTTGTTTGTGTCCTTTTCGGACAATAGAATTGGCAGATCTGTAACTAAGGGCAGCATAGCTAAGTGGATTAGAGACTGCATCTCATTTATTTATGCATTAGTGGGTAAGGATCTTCCCTTTCCAGTTAAGGCGCATTCTACCAGGGCTATGTCAACTTCAGTGGCCTTTCATGCTAGACTATCCATAGATGAGATATGTGCAGCGGCTACTTGGACTTCTCCACATACCTTTATTTCTCATTGCAAACTGGACATGGCCTCTAGAGGTCGGGCTTCCTTTGGTTCTACAGTGCTCAGGAGTGTTTTCCAGTGAGCCTCCCGGGATTTAGGTGCTAGGGACGCTGTCCCATCAGTAATGAATGTAGGCGAGATAGGATGACATTACATCTTTTAGTTATGTACTTACCATAACGATAGATGTATGTGATCCATCTCGCCTACATTCTACGCATCGCCTCCTTCCCCCTACCTGTTGGACTTGGAGGAAACTTGTATTCTGATTCCTCTGAGGATATTATTTTTTCTCTCCTCTTACATATATATACTTGTGGTGTGGTGTATGTGGGAAAATAATATTGGGGCAAACAGGATCTGGGGGTTTGGGCGTGATGCATCCTGGGATACAGGGTTAGCCCAGCCAATGAGAGACTTCATGCTAGTTATAGTGGCCGAGTCGGAGCCGACTCTCGGCTCCGAGCCCGTCAGTAATGAATGTAGGCGAGATGGATCACATACATCTATCGTTATGGTAAGTACATAACTAAAAGGTTTAAGAAATCCCAAGGATCCTTTTGTGACACTCGTGGTGAACAATCCCCCAGGGCAGAGGGGGCAACTCATATGGAAGACGCCCCTTTCGGGGTAGAGGGGGGTCCGTGTAACCAGGGCGCCAGAGATTCTTTCTCCGGCAGACCCTACCAGCGCTCCTGAGCAGCGGCCCAATTGTTTTCCTCTGGAAGCATCGGGGTCATTTTCTCTGCATCTACCAGCCTGGCATCTTATTACTACCGATGTTTGGGTGCAGAGAATAATATCCAGAGGCTACCAAATACCATTTGATTTAACTCCCAAACCCGTCAAATGAATCCTCAATGTACCACTCAATCAGAGGGAATTAGCAGTCTTAGAAATAGAAAAGCTGCTAAGAAAAAGAGTCATCCAACCAATCCCACCAGACCAGACAGGATCCGGGTTTTACTCGAGGTTCCTTTTAGTGCCAAAAAAAACAGGGGACTGGAGACCAATGTTGGACCTCAGCCTACTGAAACATTTGTCAAACTTCAAAAATTCCCGATGGTCACAGTACAGTCCATTCTTCCCTTCCTAGGGAGGGACAATTGGATGTGTTCTATAGACCTCCAAGATGTGTACTACCATATAAAGATGGATCATTTCTCCAGGAGGTTTCTCCACTTCCGGCTGGGAGCCAGTCACTACCAGTTGAGGGCACTGCCATTCGGTATCTCAACAGCCCCCCCCCCCGAATGTTCACCAAATGTATGGCAGTTGTGGTAGCTCATCTTCAACTACAAGGATTCCAGGTGTTTCCCTATCTAGATGACTGGCTCCTTACCGCTCCGACCAGGAATCTCCTAGTCCACAGCCTCTCTTACACTCAAGGTCTCGCTCTCTGCTTGGGGATTACAATCAACAAAGACAAATCTCAGATGTCCCCAACGAAGACACTGGAATTTATTGGAGCGGTCCTCGACACAACATCCAGTCAAGCTTCTCTCCCCCCTCACAGGCTTTTGAAAATAAGACACCAAATCCAAGACCTTCTTCCTCACACATATGTACCAGCACGACATGTACTGCAACTCTTGGGCACCATGGCAGCTGCCATTACGTTAGTACCACTGGCGAGACTGCACATGAGAATCCTGCTGTAGCTCCTTTCCGCACAATGGTTGTTGTTATCCCACCCACTCAACCACATGATATGCCTTACAAACCGTTGCAAGGAAGAAATGCTATGGTGGATGAAGCCACAAACGTATCTTTGGTGTCGACCGTTCTGTCTTCCCCAGCCCACGGCCACGGTGACCACGGACGCTTCACTGTTGGGGGGGCATTTCCAGGGAAAGACTGTCCAAGGTACCTGGACCCCCATCAAGGCCAACTTGCACATAAATGTCCTGGAATTGAGGACAGGTCTCTTAGCGTTGCAAGCGTTCCATGCATCCCTACTCTCGGGGACCATTGCAATTCAGTCAGACAACATGTCAGTCATCTGGTATATCAGAAAGCAAGGAGGAACCAGGTCTTACCCCCTGTGTCGGGAAGCCATGAGGATTTGGCACTGGGCGATAGCTTCCAATCGCTTTCCTATAGCAACACACATTACTGGGCATTACAGCCTTATTGTGGACAATCTGAGCAGGAGCATCCTGATACCTCACGAGTGGTCCCTCAACCCTGTAATAGCAGATTGAATCTTTCAACATTGGGGCAAGCCTTGCTGTGACCTGTTTTCTTCCTCTCTAAACTACAAATGTAGAACTTATTTTGCCTTGATCCCCCCTCAGTGGGAACCACCAAGGGGCACTGTAATGCACGATTGGCCCCGGGGTCTTCTGTATGCCTTTCCCCCATTTCCCCTCATTCCAGAATTTCTCCAAAAAGTTCAGAGGTTGAAAAGCAAAGTGATCCTCATTGCTTCCTACTGGCCACGTCAAGTCTGGGTCCCGTTTTTATGGCCTCACCTGATTCGCAGCCTGTGGATCCTGGATCATTTCCAGGACCTGTTATCTCATTCTCAGGAACAAATTCATCCGAACCTGCACAGTCTCAAGCTCACAGCTTGGTTCCTCCACTTCCAATGATTGCCAGGCTGCCTGACATCCCATCTCCTGTTCATGAATTTCTTCTGGCCTCACACAAACCTTCCACTAGAAAGGTTTATTCTAGTAAATGGACTAGGTTCTCTATTTGGGCCAAAGACCAGAACTTAGGCCCTTTCTCTATGCCTATTCAAAAGATCCTACAATACCTGACTACTCTTTTACATGCAGGAGTCTCAACTTCAACGATCACTGTACATTTAGCAGCTATCTCCAGTTTTCATAATGGTCTTGATAATTCTTCAGTTATGTCACACCGCCTATGCAAGACCTTTTTGAAGGGAGTATTACATGTTAAACCTCTGGTCAAGCCTCCCTTAGAACCCTGGGACTTGACTCTGGTGCTTCAGTCTCTCACAGATTCTCCCTTCGAGCCCTTTGATTTATGTGATTTGAAATTTTTGTCATGGAAAACCATACTTCTAGTAGCACTCATCTCAGCGAGAAGAGTATCTGAGCTGCAGGCCTTGAGTGTCAAGAGTCCTTACTTGATCTTCCACATGGATAGGGTGTCCCTTTGTACTGACCCTTCTTTCTTGCCCAAGGTCATTTCTGGCTTTTCCATTAACCAACCTATTGACCTGCCGGTTTTCTTCCCAAGGCATTCTAATAGAGGGGAGTACCTTTTGCACACCCTTGATGTGCACCGACAGCTTTGTTGTTATTTGGACAGGACTAAATCTTTCAGGAAAATAGACCAGTTTGTTTGTGGCCTTTGCAGGACCAAGATTGGGTAAACCTGTTTCCAGATTGACTTTATCCTCTTGGCTTTGAAATGTCATTACCTTTATCTACCAACAGAATAAGCTATCCTTACCTTCCAGAATAAAGGCTCATTCTACCAGATCTATGGCTACTTCTGTGGCTTTTCATTCCAGAGCCTCTATGGATGATATATGAGCAGCAGCTACTTGGGAAAGACCTCATACCTTTATATCTCATTACAAATTGGATTTGGCCTCCAGGGGATGAGCATCTTTTGGTTCTATGGTGCTCAGGAATATCCTTCCTTAGGGCCAACCAGGACTCAAGTAGCTGGGGACTCGGTCCTATCTGTAATGAATAAACAAAGGTTTACAACATCAGATAAAGAAGTTATGTCTTACTATAATGTTCCATCTGTGTTGTAGATCTCTGTTCATTCATTACTTCTGCCCTCCTTCCCTCTGCCTGGGCTCCTGGTGGACTTTAGGAACTCTTGGTTAGGGTATTTGCTCAGACAGAGCCTCCTACTATTTTTTCTATTACTGCATCTTTTATCTAGGGTGGGCAAACTCAATCTGGAGTAATTAGGAGAGGGGCATTGTGGGTAGGTTCTTAGCTGAGAGTTTTTGGCTTGCGCGAGCTGGGAAATGGCCATATTAGTTCCGAGGATGGAACTGAGGTCCTGTCTGTAATGAATAAACAAAGATCTACAACACAGATGGAACGTTATGGTAAAACATAACTTCTTTTTCCGTTGGTGGGGTCAGCCAAGCTGCACTCTTGTTTGCTTTCCCTCTCAACTACAAATGCAGCAGTTACTTCGCCTTGATCCCCCCGGAGAGGAAGTCGCCCAGGGATGCTCTGGCTCACGATTGGCCTCCGGGTCTCCTTTATGCCTTCCCACCATTACCCTTAATTCTAAAAGTACTTCAGAAAGCAAGACACCTCAGGACACAATTCATCCTCATTGCCCCCTTTTGGAGGTTGTGTCCAACTGAAACGTGAAACGTGTCTCGGCAGGTGTGGTTCCCTCTTCTACAGTCTCATCTGAAGCACCCCCTTGGATATTTGATCCAGTTCCAGATCTGATTTCTCATCCGTCTCTTCATCTGCTTCCAAATCTGCAGACCCACCATCTGACAGCTTGGTTTGCCCAATTCTAGTAATTGTTGCTAAGTCCAGGCTTGCATCCCCTGTGAAGGACATTATCCTCGCTTCTCAGAAATCGTCTACCAAGAGAGTTTATGGAAGCAAGTGGAAGAGATTCTCTATCTGGGCTAAAGGCCGAAATGTAGATCCATTTTCGGCTCCTATTTCTGACATTCTTCTTTTCCTGACTTCCCCTTTTTCAGGAGGGCACCAGTTTTTCTACTATCAAAGTCCAATTGACAGCATTTTCTAATTTTCATATCAATAATGAATCTACATTTTCCTCTCGCTTCTGCAAAGCCTTTTTGAAAGGTGTCTTTTTGGTGCGTCCTCCAGTCTAAGACCCTTCTCCACCATGGGATCTTGCTTTAGTGCTGCAGTCTCTGACTAGACCTCCTTTCGAGCCTGCAGCATCCTGTGATACCAGATTCCTTTCTTGAAAGACTGCCTTTTTGGTGGCAATAACATCAGCAAAAAGAGTTTCAGAATTGCAGGCTCTTACCATTAAGCCTCCTTATTTGATATTTCGTAAAGACAGAGTGGCCTTGGGATCTAATCCTTCCTTTATGCCAAATGTTGCCACTGAAGAAAACCTTAATCAATCTATGCAACTTCCAGTGTTTTTTCCCAATTACACAAATAAGGGTGAATACATTTTGCACACCTTAGATGTTCATAGACAGCTTCGTTTTTATTTGCACAGAACTAAGTCCTTCCTCCTCTCTGTCCATTTGTTTGTGGCATTCTCTAGTAACAGAAGGGGCCAAGTTGTTTCAAAAATGACTATTTGCTGATGGATTTCTCAGTGCATTTCCTTCATATATTCCTCTTGTAGTTCTCCATTACCTGGACAAGTTATGGCTCATTCTACCAGGTCAGTGGCTACGTCATCTGCCTTCATAGCTCATCAGTGCTTGGATGACAGTTGTGTGCAGCAATGACTTGGTCTTCACCACATACCTTCATATCTCATTACAAACTAGACCTAGTTTCTAGAGGAAGGCCCTCATTTGGCTCCACCGTTCTTCGGCATATCCTTCCTTGAGGCCATCCAAGAATATCAGGTAGCTGGGGATTCTGACCCATACGTGATGAATGGTGACTAGGATAACATAAGATTAATAGTTATGTACTCACCATAACTTGGTATCTGTGTTATCCGTAGTCATCATTCATCATGGTCCCACCCTCCTTCCCCCTCTCCTGGAGATTTGGCAGGAGTCGGGTAGACCTAGTCTGGTGGCTTTTTCCTTTTCTGTCTGTCTTCTGTTTTCAGGGCAAACTTGATCTGAAGGGTTAGAGAACAGCAGTGCATTATGGGAGGGGAGGAGCTTGAGCTAAGCTGTTGTCTAATGTGCTGGCTTGGATCCGATGTCGGATCCTAGACCCATGCGTGATGAATGGTGACTACGGATAACACAGATACCAAATTATGGTGAGTACATAACTATTATTTCTTCTAGTGAGGAAAAATCTGCTTTAAATGATTTATTTTTTCTTTTGCACAGGTCACCACTCATTGTTTGCAGTGTGTGTATAACTCTGTTGATACTTCTTCCAGGGCTATGGCCACGGTACTGTGTTAAGGAGATTCTCATGGCTGTATTCTCAAAACTTTCCAGATGATGTTAAAAATGAGATTTTAAATTCTTGATTGGATATAGATTTAGTGTTTGATCTCTGTGGTGCAGAGGTAATCAAAATGTGTGATAAAGGGGCAAGCTGATCCAGGGAATCTCTTAAGATTTCTCAATTCTCCTTTTTCGAACTCTCCAAGCAGTTTTCCTTCCTCTGTTCAGTTTTTGGCAGAGAACAGAATAAACAGTCTCAACAAAATTTAGGTAAACATACATTTAAGAAGGAATGATAAAAGAGTTCCAAAAAATAAGTCTCTAAACTCTCAAAACCAAGAGCAGCCCAATATGCCTGAATGACTATTCGAGAGACCTTGTGACACTCTCCCACACTGGCCTCCTTTTTCTTCAATAAAGTCTTAATCTCTCCATTTTTCTCTTTGACAACAGATGGCTTCAGACAAATTGGTTCTGAATATCATTCATCAAGATATGGCAGCGGGAGGAAATTCCTGCTTTCCGGAGGGTCATTCCTCATTCTCCAGATCAGACTCTTGTTTCCACCTGTTCTTCATCACATGCTTAATCCTTTCTGTTCTAGTCATCTGCTGTTTTCCCTTGTTTCAAGATATGACAAGTAGCAATTACCACCAGCTTATCACAAGCGTCCTCACAGACTGGATCTACTCACAGAAGCACAGGAATGTTTAATACATTCTGATATTAAGCATTTTCAATTGACTGCATGGATAATAAGGTGTTAATTCCTTTAAGGTGCCTGTTTATTGAGGAAGTGCAGCAGATACTAATGGAAGTAAGAAAGCCTGCTACTAGAAAATCATATATTAGCAAATAGAATAGGTTTTCTAGTTGAAGCCAACAAAATAACCAGCCCCCATTCAGAGCTAATTATTTTACAATATTTGTGTGAGTTACTATGTTATGGTCTTTCTTATTCTTTTATCAAGGTTCATTTATCAGCCATTTCAGCATGTCTTTCCATAGCTCCTCCTCTTTCAAGGCAGTCTTGTCAAAACATTTTTGAAAAGGGTTTTGCATAAGAGGTTGCCAAGTAAACTGGTAACCCCTCCTAGGGATCTTAATTTTTTTGTTAGAGAAAGTAACATTTGCTGCGTTTGAACTAGCTAATCCAGCTGACTTGAGGATCTTAACATGGAAAACAGTTTTACTGATGGCTCTGACCTCTGCAAGAAGGTATCTGAGTTGCAAGCTCTTATGGTAAGTCAACCCTATCTTGTTTCCCAGAGGGACAGGGTTTCTTTCAAAACTAATCCTTTTTTGCTTAAAGTGGTATCCAAGTTTACTTTAAGGCAAACAATCCATCTCAGCCAAAAAAAAACAACAACAAAACTGAACTGTTCTATCACCACCTTATTCAACACTGATCTGGTACCTCATCCATTCATAGGATAACAAAATTATATTAGGAAACTCATTTTATACAAGTAGGGCCCAGTTAATTAATTATACAATAATTCAGTTACATTTAACACTAATCACTCTAAACCTATCATTACAAACAAACACAAATATTTTTATGTACATGCCAGCTGACATTGTTTAATAATGGCATACATAAACTGACTGATATTTAAGTTTCTTGTTGATAAAAATTTTAATATACAAATTCTATTTTAAAAACAAATTAGTCTCAAGATTTAAACCTTTAAGGAATAATGTCTTATAATTAAATATTTTATTCTCAAGTTTATTAACCTTCTTAGCAAAGTCAACACCCCTGGGAAGATGATGTTCAGCTAATACTCTAAAGAAGAAACACCTGTCCGATCCTAGATGTTTTTTGTAAAAATGCTCAGCCACAGGACTGACTTTTTAAATTACAATTTATGATATCCCCAAATGTTCTAAAATACAAGTTTCTTTGTTATGCTTTGTTTGACCCATATAAACATTTTGGACTTTTGCAGCCGCAACCAATTATGTAAACCACCCCATAATATTCACAAATAATTTACATTTGGAAATAAAATTATTTCCATTAATTGTAGTTACTGTTAGATTTCTTATTTTGGGACACACCTTACAATGTCGACAAGCAAAGGAACCTCTTTAAACTATAGGTACTACTGAATTGCCAGGATAAAAACCTAACAATTCCTTTGGATTTTTATGTCTACCATAGGAAAAAGGGACTTTTTAAGGAAAATTTCACCCACCACTTCATCTTGACATATTACATACCACATATCCTTGATTATACTCACCAATATTGTTGATAAAGGAGAAAATTCTGTGACAATTTTTTTTCTTTGCTCCCTTTCTCAAAACTTATTCTAATACGAACTCTACCCTCTACTAACTTTTTCCTGGCATTAGCTAACTGTTCCGTAGAATGCTATCCATCTCTCCATTTTCTTTACTGAATTTAAGAATGAGGGAGAAAGGATACTCCATATCCTGGATGTTCAGACATAACTCCGGTATTATCTTGGCATAACTATATCTCTCAGATCTTCATATTAATTGTTTATTTTGAATGTAGAAGAAGGGACAGCCTTTATCAAACCAGACTATTTCCAAATGGTTGTTTAAGGCTATTATATTTTGTTATACTCACCACAACAGATCTATTCCAGGTTGGGTCAAGACCCTCTCTATCAGGGCCTTGGCTTCCTCTATCACTTTTGGAAAGGGATAGATTCTAGAAATATTCTAGAAGCTGCTACTTGGTCCTCTGTACACACTGAAAATAAATAAATAAATACTTTTATAAAGCACTATAATCTTGATTTCTTTTCTAGGTCCAGATCAAGCTTTGGCAGGACTATTCTCCAGGGATTCCAGGACTCTTCTCCTTCCACCTCCCAAATATAGGTTGGCTACGGTAGTCTACCCATATAACTAAGGCTACTGCAGCAGTGATCAATATGGTGAACATAGTGCAGTTGTGTAAGTTGAAAGTAACATAACAATAGATGTTCAAATGCTCACTGCTGCAATAGCCACTCACTTCCTCCATCCCCTTGCTTTTTGGTGTGATTTGTATGCTAGGGTATGGACATTTATGTGTTGTTGCTCCTAGCATAGTCCTTTCAGGGCCCAGACTCCCAGGCTTCACACCCAAACTTGTCTTTTAGTCAACTCAGCTCAAACTGCTTGATAGTTTTGGTGCATGGAAGGTGCCTTGAAACTTTGGAAGCCGAATGGCCATTATATCCTTGGCAGCATATGATGGCTGGCCATTATATACTTGGGAGCATATAACCTGTATAGCTAAGGGTACTGCAGCAGTGATCATTCAACTATCTACTTTTATGATAAGTTCAACTTACACAACTTGTAGTTTTCTTATACTGTGAGTGAATTATCTGGATGATTTTTTGAGGGGTAGCCCATGAGGTATTCATGCTAGTTTGTCAAAATTAATTGCAGTGAATATGAATAGTGCAAAACAATATTGTTGAAAATCACTTTTAGTGATGCAAGGAAGGCTTTTTTTGTCCCTCCACATCCCCTACGGGGGACATCCCTGTTACAAACATATATTCTAAATCCTTTTTGTTGCACAATAGCGGAGAAAAGGTCAAAATCAATGACAGCTGTACGTTTTTTTTTTCAGTGATATTGACTCATTATGTGGGAACTCACAGGGCTACCATTCACAGACCTGTCAGGCTTCTGCCCATAGGAGATGCTTCACTGCAAAGAGGCATATGGCCAGGACTAGGCTGCAACAATGTAAGTGGTTTATTTCCCAATTTTCCAGACCTTTTAAGATGTAATGAAAGTTAAAAGTACTAGACTACAGATATATAGCTACCTGTTTCAAAAATTGCAATCAGATTTTACAGAGCATCTACTGACAGACAGGATTTGTAGAATAGTCACAAACTGATTTCTTGATTACCACTCTTTTTCTTTCTCTTCCCAAGCAAGACAAACAATATCTTTGACAACCCTATCTCTTGGTAAGGAATGAAGACCGTTGGGCAACTATGGGAAATAGATCTACATTTCGAGCAATTTGGCTAATTTCTCTTAATTAACTTGATTCATATAATTTACCAGAGATGGGTCATCATTCCCACTGTTGCAGTAGCCTTTAAGCTATATGGGTTGTTTCCCTGCCTACAAAACAATAACTGGCCAGCTTTACAAAGCCATGACTCCCGCACCTTCATTCTGACTGCTCATTGGCTAGTCCCAAGGGGAGAGGTCAGCAGCCAGAGTTAAGATTTCTTCAGTATTATTTTCTGTCTCAAGAGGAAACGTGTATATATATATATATATATATATATATATATATATTTATATATATATATATATATATATATATATATATATATATATATATATATATATATATATATATATATATATATATATATATATATATATATACAGCTTCACAAAAGCAGCAATCAGCTAAAAGCTTTATTTCTGAAAGATAAATCCATTTTGAGGGAAACTGTCATTCAGATTGTTGCCTTTTTAAGTAAAAATATATTTCATTTAATTTTCTGATTAAATGTGTTAATTCCATTTAAGAAACATGGTATTTTTTATCAATATCAGATGTTTCCTGCCAGGGACAGCTATTTATAGCTAGCTGAGTTATTTAGCTAATCAGGGTCTAATTTTATTGTTAACTCAATATATATATATATTCTACCTGTATAAGCTTTTAACATTCTGACTAAATCATCTTTTTTAGAGCAGTCAGGGACATGTTTTTTTTAACAGTGTAGTACTTATGCTCGCTTTGTGACAACCTACCTGCAATTATTTTACTATAAATGGTTTTACTTCAGTAAAAGCAGAAAACACCACCATATCTGTATAAATAACTAAACTGAAAAATCACATGTGCTAACACAGTAGGAGCGAGGAATGACCACAATTTATTGAATGCAATTCCTCACTCCTTCTGCATTCATACTTGTGATTTTTGGTTTACTAGTACAAAGGAGTGCTGACAGGGAAATTGTGTGCTACTTGTGCTTTTATTTTGTAAAGGGGCTGGGATGTGTAATGTGAGTGTGTGTTGCTTTTTTACTGTAGCTGAAAAACCTTCTCAAGACTTGCTGTACCATTGCTTTCTATTTTTGGCTTCCTTTCCTCGGCTACAGCATGAATACTTAACCCTGGTCCAGTTGGTTCCACTCCTACCATTCCTATAAAGAAGACAGCTCTTACCAAGGAGCCCTTGCCGACCATGGGACCGCAGCCTCTGCCTTAGATGATAGTGGTTGAACCTGCAGTGGACATTGGTAGTTCCTCTTGAATATTCACTTACCACCCTGGATTCCTCTGGTGTAGCTGTTTTATCTACCATGAACCAGGGGTCAGTCAGATGTTCCAGTGTCCGAATTAGGCATGGGAAAACCATTCTTCTAGGGCTTGGAAACATTTTGGGAGATTCTTCATGGGAATAGAAAACGAGAGAAAAGAGAACATTAGATATGGCAGATGTCCTTCCTTCAAGTTGCTCTTCTTCCACAGGGACTCCTATTAAGAAAAAACAAAAGATTAAAGATTGTTTATCTCAAGAAGTAATTACAGTTAAGAAAAATTATTTTCTTACCTTAGCAGAGCATATATCAGGCTATGAATCCTGTTGGTCAGAATCCATTACAGGTGAGCATCCCCTGTAAAAAAAATTCCTAAGGAAACTGGGTCTGATAATGCTGATTTTGACAGAGACGGGGCTTATTCTTCTTCAGATTCTCAAGCTCATCTTTCTGACAGTGATGAAAATACAATTTATTTTCCTCATGTGGAGAAATTTTCTTGTAATCAGCTCAAAGCTGGTATGCATGAGGTAGTATTTTTATGGGTGCAAATAGTGGTTCCACTTGGTCTGAGGAGATATTATAATACGTTACAAATGGATATTCTTCATTCCTCACCCATCCTTTCTATAATGCCAGCCTTTGACAATGTGCTGAATGCTGTCTCTAATCACCCTGATACCAGATGTCAAGCCTTAAAAAAAGCTAATTAATTTTTTCTCATCTTAGATCTCGCCAAGCTGCAATATCTACTGCATCTACTGGAATAGATTTTTGTTTTAAACACATTTGTTGAGTTATCACTTATGACATAGGCAAACATAAATTTATACAAACATAATTGAACAATATTGAGAAGTTCACATTTAGAAACATTATACATCACACCTAGTGTTCTATACAATATAATCAAACCAACATTACATAAATTGTTCAATTTCTGCATTCTCTTAAAACTCATTCATCCTCCAAAACATTTTTCTGCACGTATTGTTCCACAATTTCCCTTTTTTACTATGTAATTTACTGCTACCATTTTCTAAAGATGCCATTTCCTGTTCATTTATATCTGTTACAACATTCTCTACTTCAAGTATGGTTAGTTTAGCTCTTTATTTCCATTTTATAGTAACTGCTTTTTGGCAGTCAGCAGAATTAAACTTATCAAGGCCCTACTATGTCTAGGCAATTCAGGTCCTGTATCCCAGTTCAAGAAAATAATTTCCTTAGTTACATTAATTTGTTCACCAAGTATTCCAGGGGACTTTACAGGGGATTTTTAAAGTCTGCCAACTCATTACACTCTGACAAATGCTCCTGGGTACCTCTTTCTTCCCCCATTATACCTCCAACATTTGCCATCTAACCGAGGAAAGTTTTTGTAAAGTCTGCTTTGAGAATAAAAATCCTAAATCTTCTAGATTCTGTTGCATGTTTGGGAGTCATACATATGTCCACACATTGTATCATTGTGAATTGCTTATCTAATCTCTCTTCCCAATCTTTTCTGATCTCCTCTGGTTGATTCCTGTAGTTGTTGTGTTAATTTCTGTAGGTAATGTGCAATATTTTATATGTTGTACTATTTTTCTCTTTTTAACAGCAGCTTCTGTTCTGGAGTCAACTAAAAACTCAACAAATGCAGGTCTTTCATTTAGGATTTCCCTAACCCTTTCTGTTTGCCTATACTCTGATATCAATCCCTGATGGAAAAGACAATCTCTAGCCTGCAGTCCAAATGCATTTTTGGCCTTGCCTCATTCTATTACTCTTCTGTCTCTAGTTATTTGTTCTCAATGCCTTACTTCCTTTGCCATCTATCTTCAGTGAATTCCGTCCCCTCCCTTGCCTATTCTCAGTGCCCCTACCTTCAGTCATCCCTATTGTTAGAATCTCCTTTCTCCATTCCTGTGTTGGCTTTGTTCTTAGTATACTTTCTTCTACTTTATGAATAAAATATTCTCTATGACTGTTGTTATTCTCCTTTCATTCAAAATCCCACTCTTTCCTTATTTCTTGACTTATCCCCCTGTTTCATCATAATCCATTTTCCTCTTTGAACTGGAGCTTTCTGCTTGTGTTATGTATAAGAGTCTTAACTGTGTAGCTTTAAAATATCCCTTCAAATCAGGTAGCTCTAAGCCTATTTGTTCTATTGGAAGGTATGACGCCCCACCACTGGCACAGTAATCAAGGATCCCCAATCCTCACTAATGGCAATAGTGGGGGACGTTCACACTGGGAGGATAACAAGTACACACACAGTAAATTGCAATTTCCCTTAAGAGCACACAGGGACCGCAGTCAGTCTGGGGCTGGCTTACCCCTCTTTCTCCAGATCCGCAATAAGACTGCCCACTGGACAGCTGTAGAGTTGAGATCTCAGCTGAGTGGCCAAGCCAAGACCTCCAGCATCCTATCTGTCCAACCAGTGCTTCATGCCCCTGCCCAAGTAGCTGACACACACACACACACACTCGTTGAGATTTGATTTATACACACTCATACACACCTGGGAAAGGGTCGCACATGTTTACTAGCTATGCACCCTTCTGCCCAGACTACACGGTATTTTTACTCCCACCAGCCACAATTTATCATTTACTTTAAGGCCATTAGCAAAGGGTGTCCAAGCTTACTGTGTAATGTTACTATTAATCCAAATGGTACTTTGACCAAGAGCAAGGCTATTAGGAGTGGCTTGCACAGTGTCACCAAAAAGACATGCAAGTACTCTTAAGAGCTTAAATATCTCTAGACAGACCAGCCACAATTGAAAGGTTTAACTATATTTAATAATAAATAATACAAGAACAAGAAAGTACTCAGTAAATAAACACAGTTACTTCAGGGTTCAAAATCACAGGAAATATTTAAAACAACATTGCAGGGCAGTCTCAAATAAATACAGAAAACAGCTAAACTAATCTTTACTATATTCCTTACTGAATCTAAAAGAAATTACTGTAGCCTATTTAACTTACTTACAGAGCAAGGCAAGACAGATGTGTTGAGTGGGTTTTCCCAGCTGATGCTGCCAGGTCAAAGACAAAAATACAAAATGCCCTGTCTCTCACTCTCTCTCTCTCTCTCTCTCTCTCTCAGAGAGTTCTTAAATTAATATCTCAAATATTGCTGTCCTGGGATACTTGCAGGATGACCTCACTTTTGCCATCTGACTATCTCAAGTGAACCCCCCCCCCCATTGCTAGAAACTGCCAGCATTTAGCATCTCCCTGTAAAAAATACATAGCCCTCAGATCTTTGGCAAATGGTGGAAGTCATAAAATAATTTACATTCCTCCACGTGTAAAGACAATACAAAAAACTTCTAGTTCTAGACATTGTGTCTGTTACTGCACTGAAACTGAGAGATAACATCTTTTGTTTATGACCCAGCTATAAAGTAACTTAACCTCAACCATTCTTCTGAAGTTTTGAAGTTAATCTCCTGTTTAAAATACATACATCTAAACAATTACAATAGTGTATAAAAATATCTCTCCAGCACACATCTATACAATATGGCATAGAGTTCTAATACATTTGTAACACAGGCATATGAATCATGTTGCTATCCACAAATGACACACAACCACTTACAAAATTCCAGATAGCTGGGCTGGCAATATTTCCTTTTGTGACAGAAAGATCTACCTATCTCACTTGACTCTTGCCCTCATCCCCTCCCAGATAAAATTCTTTAACTCTTTATTAATCATTGTCAACAACTTCTCTGGTTGATAAAAATATGCATGACCTGTATATAAAACTAATGTGATTAAAACCATTTTTACTGTTTGTGTCTTGATATGTGGGTCTATATTACAAGACCGAAGATGCATTCTTTCGAATGCATCTTGGTCGAACATAAAAGGCTGAAAATGCAAAATATCAAAGCGGCTGTTAAGCGAATTCTTTCCCTGGGAAAGAATTTGCTTGCCCGCTTCAGTACTTTGCCATTTTCGGCACTGTAGTGCGGTCTCGAAGTTGGTATATTTAGGTAGGGGGATGTGTGTGTGTGGGGGGCAAAGCCCCCCACTTAATGTAATATTTGAAATTGTTTTTTATTTTTATTATTTTTTTTTTTTTTGTTGGAACAGCGATTTTTTTCCCTTGGAAAAAAATCGCTGTTCTGACACTTCAACATTGTAAGATTTCGCTTACATAGGGACGATTAATCACTGTTCTCTTTTTTAAGTGTTCGGTGATCTAATATAGACCCTTGATATGCATATCCGTAAGCAAGAGCTTCCACTTTCTCTATTTTTGTGTTATCTTTTATTTAGTATCTTCCCACACATCCTTAGCTGCCATAACATAATTATTTTTATCCCATACTCCTAAATACTTCATTTTATCATGTCCCTATAATTATGGGTCTTGCTGAACCAATTCATGTCTGGGTACCTAGTTTGCAGCTATAGCCTTTGTTTCATCTTTGTTAATTTTATATCCTGAAAAACCTGGAATTGTGCCAGAATCTTTCACAGCACTGAGATGTCCCTTTCTGGTTCTGTCAAGTACAAAATAATACCATCTGCAATTAAAGACAGCTTTTCCTGAATATTATACCAATTATATCATTATATTTCGGAGTCCCTTATTTTCTTTGTCAGTGGCTCTAAATATAAAACAAATAATAAAGGGGAAAGAGGACACCCCTGCCTTGTTTGAAATTGATTGGTTTTGTGCATTAACCCTTCACCAGGTGACAGGAAAGGCAAGTTATTAGACTTTATAGGTAAGTGAATGTTTTTTTCTTCCACTTAGGATTTCCAAATTCTCAATTACCAGACATACATGTGCAAATGTATGTTTTGTTATTGGATAGTCTGGGGGACTTGCTACTTTTCTGCCTAGAGAAGAAAGTTATTTTCTAAATCTAACTATTTCTACCTTGTTCCAGGTATGTATGATTGTGCAGGTACTGTGTCTAGGGTCATTGCTACTACTGTAATGAGAAGCTGTGCTTGGCACATAATGAAACGTTTGCTGATGAGGCAAAGTCTGAAATCTAATATTCTGCTTTAGATAGGGAGGTATTGTTTGGCTCGTCTGCTACCCAAGTATTGAAACAAGATGATGAAAGAAGGAAAATGATCCAGGGAATTTCTAAAATGCTTCATGTCCCCAGTACAAATCTTATAGGCCTCACTCTTTTTCAGAATAAAACAAATAAGCAAAACCATATACTTTCCGGCAAACAAGTACTAAAAAGAGATGGCCAGATGGAAATAATAACAAGAAACACTGGTCCTTTCAGAAGAAGGAACAGGCCAACAGTACAGAATGACTATGCCAGCATTCTTCCTCCTGTCTATCCATCATCTCTTCAAATCTGTGTCTCAAACTGGTCCTCTACATCATTCCTTTGGCAAAAAAAATGTCCTGGTCTTTTGGGTGATAAACGTGGTGCATGAGAGTTACAAATGGAATTGGATACAAAAATCTCCGTTCAGGGGGAATTCCTCCTCATCCTGCAAACCAGACAGATTTTTCTCCTCAAGTCCTTCAGTCTTTATTCATCCAAAGAGTCATAGAACCAGTTCCTGAAAGTCAAAGGGTCAATAGCTTCTATTCCAGAATGTTTTTGGTACCAAAGAAAAGAGGCCTCTTGGAAACCAGTACTAGATCTTTCATTTCTAAACGTGTATGTGATAGTGCTAAAATTCAAAACATTGGCCTTATAGGACCTCTTACTCCTCATTTCCCCCAAGAGTTACATGATGACATTAGACTTGAAAGATGCGTATTACCACATTCCCATAGCCACTGGCTTCAGGAATTTGGATTTTCTACAGCTCCAAGTGTTTTCATGAAAAGTCTAGTTCCACTCATAGTTTATTGCAGACTAAATGGCACTTACATTTTTCCTTATTTAGATGACTTACTTATCTTTGCAGTCTTTATCCACATCCAAGGGGTCATTAGCATGTGTTATGTCTCTTCTGACCAATCTTGGCTTCCAGATAAATATTGGAATATCCTCCTTAACTCCATTTCTTGGTTGCCTTCTAGATATTTCTCTTCAAAACACTTTTTTACACAAGAGAAGGTCAGTTTTATCTGGACTCTTTCCTGAACTTCTCAGACTTCTGCAGTAGTGTTTCTCAGGATCCTAGGGATCATAGCTTCTGTGTTTCTCATGATTCCCTTAGCCAGGTTGCAATGAGAAAGATGCAGTAGTTTCTAAAAAAAAGACCCACCGTTTACATTCTTTGGAACATCAAATTCCAGTTTTGGACTTTCTACACTATAATTGCATTGGTGGAGAAAACATGTTCAGCTTAACCCAGGTCTTCCTTTCTTTCCTCAGACCCTAAACCAATCTGTCACCACAGATTTTGCTTGAGGAGCAGTTTCCATGGGGGTAAAGGTGTAAGGCATTTATAGTCATTCTGACAGATCAAAGCACATCAGTATAAAGGAGACGTTGGCTGTTATCCATGCCTTGAACTCTCTCCATCAGTATATGGCCTCCAGGACCACTTCAAGTGATTATAGACAGTACCACAGTTATGTGGTACATAAACAAGCAGTGATGTTCAAGGTTGTACCCCTTGTGTAAGCTGGCTTTGATAGCTTGGGAGTTAATTCTTCAGCATTCCTTAACCCACCAAGCATCTTGCATTCTGTCAGAGAAAAAATGTGGTGGCAGACAAGCTGAGCAGGACCAGGGCAGACCATCGTGTACAGAAATTGAATGTGGAGGGTCTTCCAGGAAATTATGCAGTTGTGGGGAATACCTCAACTAGATCTGTTTGCCTGTTTTCAAACCAGACAACTAAACATTTTTTTCTTGAGTTCCTTGTGATCAAACCTAGAAAACAGGTGCATTTTCATTTCCTTGGAAGGGAAACTGCCCCTTTATGCTTTTGTAATCTTTCTACTGATATCCAGGGTAATTCTGAAGATTATGAAGTATTCCCCAAAAATCATTGTGGTGACCCTGTTTGGCCCTGGCAACATTGATCTCCCCTTCTTATGAAATTGGCCAAGGGCAATTACAGGAAGCTTCTTCACAGACTGGATCTACTCACACAAGACATGGTGAGTTTGATACACTCCATTCTTAATAAACTTCATCTAACAGCTTGGTGATTCAAGTCTAATACGCTTTAGGCCCTTATTTCATGAAGACATACAGCTGGTACTAAAGGAGGCAAGAAAGCCTTCTATTAGAAAATAATATATTAGTAAGAAAAAGGGATTTTCTAGTTAGTGCCTAACCAATAACCAGGGGATTATTAGGGGTTTTTTTTCCACAGGTGCTCAAATGTTTGTGCTAGTTACTTTCCTCTGACATCTCTTAATCCTCTATAACTGTTCATCTTATGGCCATTTCAGCATGTCTGCCCATATATCCTCCTCTTTCTTCTCTGTCTGTGGTAAAACAGTTCCTGAAAAGAATTGACACCTGAGATGTCCTTGTAAACAAGTTGCTCCTTCATGGGATCTCAACTTTGTCCTGGATAAGTTGACTATATCACCTTTTGAACCTGTCCATCAAACTGATTCATTGTTATTAATGCAGAGATCTGTAATTGTCATTGCTTTGACATCTGCAAGAAGAGTGTCTGAATTGCAAGCTGTCATAGTGGATGAGCACTGTCTGATTTTTACAGGGATAATGTCTCTTGAAGAACAAACTCCTCATTCTTATCTAAAGTAGTTTCAAAGTTTACTTTGTATCAAGCCATCAACCTCCAAGGTTTCTACCCAGAACCTAAAAGCAGGGAGAAATGATTCTGCATATCTTGGATGTGCATAGGCAGCTCAAGTACTGTCTTGACAGAACTATGCTATTTAGAAAAGCTGATCAGCTATGTATTTCTTATCAAGGGACAAAAAGGTGCACCCTGTGTCTAAACAGACTATTTCCATATGGTTGCCTTCAGCTATTGCTTTTTGTTATTTCCACCATGACAAATCCATTCCAGGCAGTATCAAAGCACATTCTATGAGAGCCTTGTCTTCTTCCTTGGCATATTGGAAAGTGGTGCAGTCTAGAAGCATTCTAGAGGCAGCTACATGGTCCTCCGTGCATACTTTTACAAAACTTTATAAACTGGATTCCTTTTCAAGGTCCACAGCTAGCTTTGCTAGGTCCATTCCTAGGGACTCCTGCATCTGTCCTACCTCCTTCCAGGTTGAATAAGCTTTGGTAGTCAACCCATGTAGCCTAAAGGCTTCAGCAGTGAGGATGATAAAAAACATAGTACAGTTGGTAAGTTGCACTTACCCATAACAGTAGCTGCACTCTCCCACCATTCACCTACTCTTGTATTTAGTTGCAACTGGGATATAAAGTAGGGTTTTGTGTGTTTTTGCTTTATATGTTTTTTTTTGTTAATATTGCTTTTTTGGTTGCTTGTTTCAGGATTGTTAGTCAGGCTCTTCTCTCTTTCTATGGACAACAAAGTCCATTCTGACTCCTGATTTTCCTCCTTGGTGTTAGCTAACTAGCCATCGCAGTGAAAGTGTGTGTGTTGGGGGAAGCCAGAATTTTGTGAAGCTGTTCAGTTGTTGTTTTGTAGACAGGGATGCAACCGATATAGTGTAAAGGCTGCTGCAGATGTGTGGAATTCAAGCATCTACTGTTATGGGTAACTACAACTTAAACAACTGTACTTTCCTCATTAAATCAGATGCAAGATTCAAAGAGATCAATATGTAAAAACTTAACTTCACTTCAGACAAAACTGTAGTGACCTGCAATGGATGCATTATCCAGGGCTGCCATATAGGGCTGAACTAAGAAGACATGTGGGACTTAGGAAAGGTAATCGTCCCAAATATGTAAAAGCGCAGCATTTAAACACATATGCCATCTCATATCTGTTGTTTGGTCATCCATTGCAGCTGATGATGTATTGTTTGACTATGAAAAAGAAGACAAGACAAGGTCTACTGTTGAACAGCAAATTTGTGCCCCCACCCCCCATAGTTCAGTAAGTTTTCCCGTAAGTAAGATGTTTTTTTTTTTTGTAGAATTCAGAGTTTGCTCCAGTACGTGTCAAACCAGACAATTTAAAAATAAACACTGTTTTCTGTTTGAGCATCAGGTGAAAAAGGGAATTGCCAGCAGAGGTCATCATAATGATTTTTGACTGGAAGTTTTCCCAAATATCAATCAGTATCCCCCTGAAACAATTTTCAGTATCATTTTCTGGCTTGGAACTCCATTACTGCAGACCTATGGATTCATCGAATAGTACCTTAAATGTGTTCTACAGAATTTCACCAGATGCCTCATTCATTTGTCATTCTACATATCTTATACCATCATATTCAAAATGTATTTTTTTTATATATAATTGGTTTGAGACCATCAAAAACAAGAATGTTTTTACTTAAGTTTGTGCCTGGTACCAAAGAAAGAAGGAACATTTCCTTAAGGCCTGTCACAGATTTATTAGACCCAGACAGATATGTTCTGAACAAGAAATTCAGATTGATAATAGTATGCCTTTCACATAAAAGGATTTTTGCATGACAACTTTGATTGTGAAGAATTCTTATCTTCACGTTCCATAAGAACATCCCACAGAATATTCTTTTCTAAGTGATGTTTGTTTCTGTGCCTGAAAACCACCAAGTTTCACCTTGATCAGACATTTGCCTGTTAATTTTCTGCTCTGGGGATTCCACCCAGAGCTGAAGTGAGAGCCATCCAAGTAAATTATCATTCAAGCACCCATGAGGGTATCTTGTGCTTTCGGCAGCATCCCAGTAATATGATCAGTCGGCAAGCTGACCCCATCCACCTTTGCAGGGTGGGTTGTGTGAACTCTGCCATGCCAGTGGCTCACAATTCCCTCCTCTTGCAAGCATGCAGTTCTGCATCATTGCTACGAAGACTACCATTCATGGTGACTCTGTGTGCCTAATACCCAACTTGAGTCTGTTTTTCTGGACTACCACCCCTCTTCCAAGGGATACTGACAGTGTGTGTGGTCCCCTGCCCCCTTCCCTCCTTCCACCCATCCTCCTTGGCAGTTCCACCAAGCACGCAAGCTGCTAACTGAACTTGGGTCACCTGGGTTGTACCCCCTACAGGAAATCATATAATTTGATCTGCCCATAGCCTTGAGGCTATTTAACAGCTGCTTGGCACAAGTGTTTGCTTTCTTGGGAAATGACATATCACTATTTCTGTTCATGTAGACAATAGTCATTTAGTAGTTGAAACGCAAAAACTATTGCTTTCCCACAAGGGTGTAGCCAGAAAATTCCATTTTGTACTCACAAACTCTTTTTACTGCCTCCCAACCCACCCAGCATTACAAACAAATGGACACATCTTTCAACCCCCCCCCCCCTTGTAGTTAATAAATGGACACACTCTTTTCAGCAGTTCCTTTTAAAACCATTAAAGGATATTGGTTTTAGATTTGCAATCCACTCTGTATGCAAGTTATGTACTTGTTGTTAGAGGCTTTAATTTATACAGCTGTAAAAATAATATGGCCTGAAAAAAGTTGAAATGTTTCTGAGTGATGCAAAAAAATGTACTCTACAGAGTACGAAGTGTATGTCTGGCTGCACCCTTGCTTTCCCACATTTGGGCAGCCAAAGTTCTGATGAAGTCTTTAGGGTTTACACTATATGTCAAAAAAATCTTCTGTGTCTCCTGCACAGACACTATCACAGAGTCCGTTATAGTATCTGTGCAGAGAGAGAAATTTAAAACCTGAAGACAATTTTCTTTAAAGACTACATTTACTGCAGGACAGTACCTCAAGGCTGTAGGTTGCTTTTTTGTGCATCCTTCTGTTAAGCAATACTTTATGTGAAAAGCTTCATTAAGGACTCAGGAACATTTAAAATCAATCCACAGACTGGATTCAGTCATTCCCCTTTCACAGTCTGTAGCATAGTTTCTGTAGTGCAAAGATCTACACAGTCTGGCAAAAGGGATGTCTTTGCTTCCTCCTGTTGTTTTTCAGAAACTGAGAACAGACTCATTATTTGATTCTTGGAGATCATACTTCAAAAGCCTTTCAGTGCAGGATTACTGCACAAAATAAAAGGCCTCTTCACATCAGCCTGAATAAACTGAAAACAATCTTTAGTCTTGGCAGCTTTACAGGACAGCTTTGAGCTGGACCATCTTCAAATTAGCTCAGACAGTAGTATACTGATGTGGTATATTTGCAAACAAGGAGACACAAAGTTATTTCAAATCTACAAAGAGATAACTTGAATTCAGATTTATATTTCTCAGCAAAACTTTCTAGGGATTGCAGTTAACCTTCCATTGCAGCAGAATTGCTTATCAGACTCCCTCAGTACGCAGTTATATGTAGCTCAGAAGTGGGATCTGGACTCTATGCTATTTCAGCAAATAGTACAGCAGTTGTGCATGCTCAATGTGAACCTCTTTGCCACAGTCTTCAGTAATCATTCTCCAGGCATTAGCTCTCCGATTCACTTTCAGAAGTGGACAGTTTTTTTCTCTTCTTCAATTTCTCAACTGATGCATGTCTTTCTTAAAATCACAATAATTAAGAAAGGCCTTATGAAAGTAACACAAGATGGCTAATTTAATTCTTATAGCTTCATCTTATTATTTTTAATTTTGTTTCTGCTGTTCTCAGTGAACTACATTTAATCATACATGCTGCTGATTTGCCTCATTCTTCAAAGGGTTGACTGGATTTTCTATTCATGCTCAGGTGGAAATTCAATGTATGTAATTGTTTTGTTTTAGTGTCGTGGGCTGAGATGTGACTGAAAAGGGTCTGTACCAGACCACTCAGCCAGTTAATAAACAACAAATCAATATAATAAAAAAACATTACAGTGCCATAATAAACCACATTCGTCTAGAGCAGCAGCTACTACTACTAACTAGGTAGTTCAGGTTTTAGCACAACTACTCCACATAGGAAGTTCTACTTAGCATGTTATCCCAAAAGTTGCAGTTTATCATTATGATGACTGTCTTCAAAGAAGACAGTACCATTGTGTAATATACTAAGTATTACAGTAGCTCTTCTGGGAGTGGTCAGTGTAACAATAAGGATTTCTTGCCTTCTTCCCTTCTTTGTTGATATTACTATATAGTCGTATTGGACACTTAGTTTTATGTTTCTGGAAGTTTGTTGGGTTATCCGTGTTATGTCTTTGCTTTTAGCTTTACTTCAAGTATGTTGACATTAAACAGCTGTCCGGTAACCATTTGAAATGCTTGGACCCTGCATGGTTCCAAAATGCAGAGACTGAATGGCCAAAAGAATGGCCTTATGTATACTAAGCTTGAGATGCCATTTCTCACAATATTCTCTTTTCTCCGAGATGTGGCAATCTTGAAGCTGGTATATATAAGTTGGGGAGGGGCGATGCAAAAAGAAGTTTAAAGGAGAAGAGTGATTTTTCAAGATTCATTCTTTGTTTTTTTTTTTATCTTTTTTTTTCCCCGCTTTTTAGCACTTAGGATTTCGAGTGCCAACATTTCAAAAGGGAGACCAGGGGTCTACCATGGATTCATGTTGACTTGAAGAAGGTAATCCTGATGAGTGTTGTTACCCCAAATCCATACAGCTAAAACCCACTTTTCAGAGTTGAGCATATGGGAGGAGATCCCCACACGCACCAGCTTACATATGCTGACTCTACTGCTCTCCTTCCCCTCTGTGTTCACCAGGTTCCAAACCTGCCTTAGCCTTCCCAGGGCTCAACCTGACCAACATATGGTGAAGAGATAAAGTACACTGGTGCAGCATCATACTGCTGCCAGGGAGTGAGTCATAATCTCCACCACCATGTGGCAATCCTGTGAACTCCACAGTGGCTTCCTTCAGTAGGTGAATGTTCACTTCCAGTCCTGATCAAGCTGTAAACCACTTGTAACAAGGAGCTTGCCAGGCACTTAATGCTGTTATTGCAGTGAGTTTAGGCAGTCCCTATCCCCACAACATGGGTGAGGCTGTGTCAGCCACTCATTCCTATCCTCTCCCTCTTGGTCCCTCCAGTCCTTGTGCCACGAGTTGAACATGGGTTGTCAGGGTTACAGCCAGGGCTTTATTACTCTGTGCCATGGTGCCAGGGTAATCTCTGAAAGTGGCATTCAGTGATAGTCATTCAAAATAATGGCAGTCACAAAATTAGCAATTGTATCAATGACAGCTCCTGTGTACCATAAACATCACACCTCTCCCTGCGGCGATAATAGCCTCAAAAAACTGGAGAGAGCATATGCCAATCTAGTTTTATAGTCTCACTGAAATCCACTATGAGAAGTCAACCAGAGACTCTCCACAGAGATACTGAATGACTAAAAGCTGTCAAAACATGCGTCATCAAAGCTGCAGCTGAAATCATTCAATACATTCTTGTTTACAAGTGGCAGGCCACCCCTTCATAATCCCTATGTGGGTTCTACACCCCTCACTTAGTATATGTTTTATATATATGTTCTCCATGGTTGCAGAACATCAGAGAAAAGAGAAAATACCCAATAAGGCTGAAACATGGCCAACACAATTGTCATCTCATTGCAGAAGTGATACGTGTATGCATATAGCTATATATATATATATATATATATATATATATATATATATATATATATATATATATATATGGGCGCACTATGTAATCCCGAAATACTGAAATCCCGAATCTCAGTATTTTGAAATTACATAGCCGAAAACACCAAATTCCAAAACCGACAGAAGCGAGAAATTCAAAATCCCAAAGCTCGGAGATGTTGAATTCTCACTTTTGGTGGTGTGGTGTGTGAATGGATGGGTGGATGTTTAGGTAAGTATGTATGTGTAAGTGTGTGTTGTGACTATGATGTGTGTGTGTGTGTGTGTGTGTGTGTGTGTGTGTGTGTGTGTGTGTGAGGGAATGTAAAATGTGTGGATGTGAATTTCCTTTGTGTGTCTGTGCGATTTCGGAGTTAGAATATTTAAGTAAGGGGGTGTGGGGGGTGCAAGGTGGCTTGCTACCATGTTTATCTGTAATGTAGGTTTATATATTTGATTGTGGGGGGAAGTTGTGTGCATGTGTATGTGTGTGCTGTATGTGTAGTGTACGTTCGGGATTTTAAATTTTGAGGTTATGGGGTTTTGGGATTTCATATTTTAGTAGTATTTTCGACTATGTAATTTCAAAATACTGAAATTTAGGATTTCAGTATTTCGGGATTACATAGTGGACCCATATATATACATATATATATATATATATATATATATGGTCCTACCTGAGTTCGTCGACATACCACATAATCGACACTCACTTACCCGACACGAGAACACAGACAATCCACATCACCGACAGATGACATAACCGACTACGAAAATGCCGACATCCATGTGCTAATAGCGCCTCTCGCTCCTACCATGTTCCAGGTAATGTAAATAGTTGTCTGTCATCAGCATAAATCATACAGTTTACTCACAGGAAAATAACGCTATGCTGATGACAGACAACTATTTACATTACCTGGAACATGGTAGGAGCGAGAGGCGCTATTAGCATGGATGTCGCATTTCGTAAGTCGGTTATGTCAGCTGTCGGTGATGTGGATTGTCGGTGTTCTCGTGTCGGGTAAGTGAGTGTCGATTATGTGGTATGTCGACGAACTCATGTAGAACCATATATATATATATATATATATATATATATATATATATATATATATATATATATGTATATATATATATATATGAAAATAAAGTGTCCAATGTAAAGTATCATAACCGCCACAGCTAAAATCCAAAAAACTTCAATAAAAATGATGATAAGCACTTTCGGGTTGAAAAAAAAAACCTCTTCAGATCAAGTAACAAATAAATAAGCATGCATTTAAAATAGAAAATATCCAATAAAATTCCTCCTACAAAACACCAAAATATTCAGCCAATCAAAATTGCAATAATAATTGTATGCAAAAACTATCAATCCTGTCATAAAACAATCTGATTATATGAACCAATGACTATGCAAAACATTTGACCAATAGAATAAATGTAGTAATGACTTACTGACCAATAACAATGTTACTTTTCTAACTTGTCAGTAGACAACTCTTCATTGTATATCAACTTGTAAATGTGGTAAATTGAATGTTACAAATATCCTGCATTCACATAATAATCATCGGCCAACAGTGTTGTGTCAACAGTAATATTTTGCTAATCCCTAGCCCTGTTGCTGCCGCATTCTTTATATAGCAAAAACAACTGTTTAACTTCTCATAAAAACCATGAGTATAAAACAAAAAGCAATGGTGGCACAAGCCAATTGAAAGTGTCAGTTTAAAATTATTACCAATCAAAAAGTTGACATTGTCGACCTATAACAAGTCCCTAAAGATCGACAAATCAAAAGAAATTATTCTGTTGTTTAACCAATTACAGTGGGACAATGAAAACTAATACTACTGGCTCTGGAGCAGCAATACCATCAAAGGCATCAAGGACATCATAGATGTACCTTGAAAAGCTAGGAGACCATAACTATGTATGAAAACCAATCAAATCAAAAAACTATCATCCAATAAAATGGATTGTTTCCTTCACAAATCAGTGAAGGCATTTTCTTTTGTTGACCAATCAAAAAAACTAAAAACAATAACTTATGAAGTATGTTTTGTTTTTTAACCTCTTATCTAGCATCAAAGAACTGTTGTGTTTCTTTTGGTTTGTTGCTTTATAGGGACTTGTTTTGTTATAGGTCAACAATGTCGGCTTTTTGATTGGTAATAATTTTAAATTGACGCATGTTAAGTTGTCAATCTCGCCTTCATTCTTGCCTGATGGGTTCGGAGCCGATCCCTCGGCTCCGACTCGGCACTTGCTAAGCTCGAGAGTCACTTTTACCAGCTCGAGGCAGCCCCATATCCCATGATGCAAGGCGGTAAGTACCCAGATCTCGTTTGCCGCTTCGCTTATGAGGTCCTCCTTTTACCAGCTCCTGGTAAGTGATTCACTTTGTTGATATTTAAGCCCCTTTTTGTAAAAAAACCTTTAATTTTTAGTTATAAGTTAATTATATAGTTTTTCTGACAGAAATTCCCTGTCTCTTCTAATTTTTTTTAGTCAAACTTTACCCATCCCATCCCCTCCCTGTTAGGGTGTGTGTGTTTGTTTTTATAGTAATACCTTTTTGGTATTTTATTTTATTTAATTTTTTGACTGGTGTGTGTGTGTGTTTTGTGAAGCACCATGTCAAAGGAGAGGGTCTCAGGTTTTAAGAAGTGTGACTCGTGCTGTCAGAAGATGTCTCTGACAGACAGTCACACTTCTTGCCTGTATTGCCTGGGGCCTCTTCACCTGCAGGACTCCTGTGCTATTTGTCATTCCTTCAGCCAGAGAGTCCTGCAGGAAAGACGTAACAAGCTGATACTTAGGGGCCTTCTTAAGCCGGAGGGCTCTCCGGCTAAGTCGGCTCCATCAAAATCAGCCAAATCTTCCAAGGCCCAGGCTTTTGTGTCTAAGCCTGCGGCCTCGGCTCCGACTTCGTTCGAGTCGAGATCGGCTCGGCTGGAGCCGATTCTGGCTTAACAGCCTTCGGCACCGATGGCTATCGGTGCCGATTCTGCATCGACCACCGGTGTCGGCTCCGATCGGTTCCGACCACCATGTGGCACAGGCATCGGTGTCGGCTCCGATCGGCTCCGACACCGTTACTTTGTGGCTGTATCGGCACCGGCTGGAGCCGATGCATCGAGGCTTCCTGTCGGCTCCGATAAGTCTTCGGCTCCGACAGGATCTATAGTATTGGTTCCGATGGCTCATTCCAGGAAGAGGTCGAGGTCTCCTTCCTTGGAGCCGATACTTTCGGCTCCGGCTTCACCTCTCCTTTCGGAACGGAGCCATCGGAGCCGATCTTCAAGGTCATCCAGACTTTCAGACCATGATCTAGAGAGAGTGGTCAGCAGATTACTTAAGTCACAGGTACTGGCCCAAATGTTACATAGTCCGTCTCAACAGACGACTGTTGGTCCACACCCGTTACAGTTCCTCCTTCAACTCTACCCCAGAGCTTGGAGTTGGAGTCTTCGGAATGGTTACTGCTACGGCTGGAGGACAGATACCCCTTCTGTTCCTTCAGCCTCTACTCTTATCTCCTCTTGAGACCTTCCTTAGAGGGATTCGTGGTCGGGCTTCCATGGTCTCCTCCGAGGGGTGAGTGGCATCGGACCCTTGTCCGAACCCGCTCTTCCCTTGGAGCCTCGGCCTTGGTGAGCTCGGCTCCGACATCTGCCTCGGAGACTTCCCTTCGGTGGTCCCTGGAGTTCCTAGTTCTTGAACGGGTTCTCTCGGACCTGCCTGGGAGGGAGCATTCGAGGTGATGAAGAGTGTGCTGGCCACTGGTATCAGTCAGCAGTCTGTTCCCGTAGCTCCTCCCTCTATAGTGCCTGTTGACATCTCTGCCACTTCTCTTGCTATAGGACCCAGAGATCCTCCGCCTCAGGTTTCCCCATTGGGAATTTCCCCTCTTCCGAGGATTCTCCTGATGTTTGGAGATCCTCCTAGGAAGAGGACTTGTAAGAGGAAACATGTAGACTCCCCGAGTCTGTCACTTGGATACTGACTTTGATGAGTCAGAGGGATCCCCTAGATCCCCTCTGAGGATGTCTCCTTCTCAGACATCCTAGAACTCCTTAAACAGAGGGGAAACTGGCCCACCAACAATCCCTCTGAGGATGAGTCAGTATACCTAGAGGCGTTTGGATCTCGGCCCTCCACCTCCTGGGTGTCTCCGCCTTTCGACCCCCTTATGCAGGTTATTGCCCGAAGGCGTGGGCAGCTCCTGACTCTGTAGAGCCAGTCCCTAGGAGGCCTTCAAAATTTATCACTGCCCCGAGTGACAAGCAATTCCTCACTAAGGGTGTTCCCGCTGATGCCATGGTGGTGGCTGCAGCCACCAAGAAGGAACTTGCAGATCCTTCGGTAGGCGTCCATCCTCCTAATAAGGACTCTAGGACCATGGATAGGTACGGTAAGCGGATGTTTTCCTCAGCGACCTTTGCTATGCGTTCGCTGAATTACCTATGTCACTTCACCAGACTCCAGAGGGATATCCTTAAGGAACTGGGTGAAGTAGTACAGGATCCTACAGCTGCAGGAGCTCAAGAAAAGATTGCTTCGCAGCTAGGAACCCTTAATTCCATTGCAAACTCCTCCATGCGGCTAATATCTTATGCTGCTGATGGAGCGAGTAGAGCTGCAGGTACAGGTGTGGCTCTTAGACGCCAAGCCTGGATGCGGCTATGTGATTTTGCTGATCCCTTTAAGGCGTCCTTCACAAACTCTCCCTTTGATGGGTCAGCTTTGTTTGGCCCTCAGGTGAAGGAAACTTTGACCAGGTGCGAACAGGACGGCAAGACTCTTTCTGCTGTAGGAGTCCGTTTTTCCACCCCTTCTAGACCTTATCCCAAAGGACAGAAAGGTGGCAAAATGTGGTTCCGTAAATCCCAAGGAGTCACGCCGGATTCACGTGGTCAGTTTACCCTAGAGGCAGAGGGGTAACAACAACAGACGCCGCTCTAGAGGCAGAGGGGGTCCAAAAAACCAGGGAAACAGAGAGCCTCTCTCTGACAAGCCCTTTCAGCATCCCTGAGATGTTGCCCGGCTGTCCCTCCTTGGAGGCAGTCGGGAAGATTATCACTGTACCCAGAAGCCTGGCATTCCCTCACTCAAGACAGATGGGTACAGTCGATCATATCCAAGGGTTACATAATTCCTTTCGAGGAAAGTCCCTTCCCTCAAATTCCCTTCCAGATGTACCACCGGTCTAAGGGAAATTGCAGAGTTAGAAGTCTCAAAACTACTGCAAAAAGAGCCATTCAGCCAATTACAATAGACCATTCAGAGCCGGAATCTACTCAAGGTTCTTTTGGTCCCCAAAAGACGGGAGACTGGAGACCAATATTGGATCTCAGCAGACTCAACAAGTCTGTCAGGAAGACAAGATTCGAATGGTCACTCTTCAGTCAATTCTGCCCTTCTTACAGAAGGACAACTGGATGTGCTCAATAGATCTTCAGGATGCGTACTATCACATCAAAATTCACAGACGCTCCAGGAGATTTCTCCGCTTCGGCTGGGGTCCAGTCATTTCCAGTTCAGAGCCCTGCCCTTTGGTCTCACTACAGCCCCAGAGTGTTCACCAAATGCATGGCAGTGGTCACGGCTCACCTGAGACGTCAAGGATTCCAGGTGTTTCCGTATCTCGACGACTGGCTCCTGTCAGCCACCACCAGGCATCAGCTTATACAAGCCAGGGATTACACAATAAACCTTTGTTCTCATTTGGGCATCTCGATCAACTTGAAAAGTCATCCTTATCGCCCTGTCAGTCTATTACCTTCATAGGCGCAAACTTAAACACTGTTCGGATGTCAGCTACCCTTACAGATCAAAGAGTTTCAGACATTCAGAGTCATGTCAGGATCATTCTGGCCAACAAGAAAGTACAGGCCAGAATGGTTCTAAAGGTATTAGGTCTCATGGCTGCGGCCATTGCTCTTCTTCCTGGCTCGATTCTACATGCGCCTTCTTCAGTGGATGCTGTTCACACAATGGTCATACCAACAACTTCCAATGCGTCACCAGATTCTGGTGACACAGACATGCAAAGAGCATCTTGCTTGGTGGATCACATCTCCTCAGGTTCACCAAGGCAGGTACTTTGTACCCCCATCCCGATAGCCACTGTCACCACGGATGCCTCCCTGATCGGGTGGGGGTCATTATCAGGGCAGGATGGTTCATGGGACGTGGCAGCCGTTCGAGTACCATCTGCACATAAATGTCCTGGAGATGAGAGCAGTGCTTTTAACGTTGCAAGCCCTCAACGACTTTCTTCCCGTAGGGACAATTGCAGTCCACACAGACAACATGTCTGTAGTTTGGTATATCAACAAACAGGGCGGAACCAAGTCCTACCCCTTGTGTCGAGAAGCGCTCAGACTATGGCAATGGGCGATCTCCTCTCATCGGTTTCTGGTAGCAACGCATATCCCTGGGAAAACCAACATTGCAGCGGACAGATTGAGCAGAGCTATTCTCATGCCTCACGAGTGGTCTCTCAAGCAATCTATAGCGGAAGAGATTTTTCTGGAATGGGGTCGTCCATGTTGCGATCTTTTGCTACTCCCCAAAACAGCAAATGTCCAGACTTCTTCTGCCTCTTCCCTCTATCAGGCCATCCCCAGAGACGCTCTGACCCAGGATTGGCCCCAGGGACTTCTTTATGCCTTCCTCCATTTCCTCTGATCCCTCAGGTTATCCAGAAAGCTACCGTTTTGAGAGCCAAATTGATTCTCATTGCCCCTTACTGGCCTCGACAAGTTTGGTTCCCGTTCCTCCATCATCACCTTTTGGTGCAGCCGTGGCATCTGGACCCAGTGCCAGATCTTCTGATTCACCAATCGGGTCAGCTGCACCGGTCAATCCCTTCTCTCAACCTCACAGCATGGTTGCTCCACTTCCTTCCTTAGCCAGGCTTCCTTTGATCTCTAACCCAATTAGAGACATCATAGTAGCTTCGCTAAAATCCTCTACCAGGAGGATTTATACAAGCAAATGGAAACGTTTATCTTATTGGGCTAAGGCCAAGAATATTGATCCCTTTACTGCCCCTGTTCAGGCAGTCCTGGATTTCTTAGCAGAGATTTTTCATGCAGGCTCCTCTTCTTCCACAGTCAGAGTTCAATTGGCTGCTATTTCCAATTTTCATGTCGGGATAGCAGATCATAATATTATGTCCCATAGGCTCTGCAGGGCCTTCTTGAAAGGAATTTTCCTACTAAAGCCTCCAATCAGGAATCCTCCTCCTCAGTGGGATCTAAATTTAGTGCTGACATCTTTGATTCTTCCCCCCTTCGAGCCAGCTGCTTCTTGTTCCCTGAAATATCTTTCTTGGAAAACTTTATTCTTAGTGGCTATTACATCGGCCAGGAGGGTGTCTGAACTTCATGCTCTTTCGGTTCGACCCCCCTATTTGGTTTTTCACAAAGACAGAGTATCTTTGAGAACTAACCCAACCTTTTTGCCTAAGGTCGCTTCAAAGAACAATTTGAATCAATCCATTGATCTCCCTGTATTTTTCCCTAACTATTTAGATAGAGCTGAACAAAAGCTACATTATCTTGATGTCCACCGTCAACTTAGATATTATTTGGACAGAACAAAAAAATTTAGAAAATCTGATCAACTTTTTGTTTCCTATGCGGATAATAAAAAGGCCTTCCTGTTTCTAAAGTGACTTTGTCTAGATGGCTTTCTTCGGTCATCTCTGAAATTTATCTGCTCAGGGGAAAACAGCTGTGCTCAAAACCTAAATCACATTCAACTAGGAGCTTAGCTACTTCTACAGCTTTTCAAGCTAGACTTCCTTTAGACACTATTTGTGCAGCGGCCACTTGGGCCACTCCTCACACTTTTGTTTCCCATTACAAATTGGACTTGGCCTCCAGGGACAGAGCCAGTTTTGGCTCTACAGTCCTCAAGAGTTTGTTCCATTGAGCCACCCAGGATAGAGGTGCTAGGGACGCGGTCCCATCAAGCAAGAATGAAGGCGAGATTGACAACTTAACATTAAGAAGTTATGTACCTACCATAACGTTCCATGTTAGTTGTCTTCTCTCGCCTTCTTTCTTGCGACCCTCCCTCCTTCCCCCTGGCCTGGACAGACCTTGTTATAAGAAACTGTTATGCTGAAGACCATTCAGACCTGGTCCTTCTTCCATCTGTAGTTTTCTTCTTCCTTTGGGAAGTATTTTATGCTTGGTGCTATTGCCCTTTGTCATCAAACGAGATCTGGGTACTTACCGCCTTGCATCATGGGATATGGGGCTGCCTCGAGCTGGTAAAAGTGACTCTCGAGCTTAGCAAGTGCCGAGTCGGAGCCGAGGGATCGGCTCCGAACCCATCAAGCAAGAAAGAAGGCGAGAGAAGACAACTAACATGGAACGTTATGGTAGGTACATAACTTCTTATTTCAATTGGCTGGTGCCACCATAGCTTTTTGTTTTATACTCAAGGTTTTTATGAGAAGTTAAACATCTGTTTTTGCTATGTAAAGAATGTGGCAGCAACGGGGCTACTGATTAGCAAAATATTATTGTTGACACAGCACTGCTGGCCGATGATTATTATGTGAATGTAGGATATTTGTAACATTCAGTTTACCACATTTACAAGTTGATATACAGTGAAGAGCTGTCTACTGACAAATTAGAAAAGTAACATTGCTATTGGTCAATAAGTCATTACTACATTTATTCTATTGGTCAAATGTTTTGCATAATCATTGGCTCATACAATCATATTGTTTAATGACAGTATTGGTAGTTTTTTTTTGCATACAATTATTATTATTGCATTATTTCGATTGGCTTTATATTTTGGCGCCTTGTAGGAGGAGTTTTATTGGATATTTTCTATTTTAAATACATGCTTGTTTATTTGTTATTTGATCTGAAGAAGGGTTTTGTCAACCCGAAAGCACTAATCATCATTTTTATTAAAGTTTTTTGGATTTTAGTTGTGGTGGTCGTGGTACTTTAATTTGGACACTTATTTTATTACACATTGGAGTACCTGACCTCAGTGACCTTCGTTTTAGCTTTGTTGTGGTTCTATAAGTGTATGTGTGTGTGTGTGTGTGTGTGTGTGTGTGTGTGTGTGTGTGTGTACTGGGGAAAGTAATGACATAGACTTCAAAAGAAGGGACATCTTTGAGTAGTCCAATGTAAACTTTCCAAAAGCATATTGGATGAATCAAACTCAATGAAGTTTCAACTCCCTGAATGTTTTACACACACACACACACATATATATATATATATATATATGTGTGTGTGTGTGTGTATATATATATATATATATATATATATATATATATATATATATGTGTGTGTGGGTGTGTATATATATATATATATATATATATATATATATATATATATATATATAGGGTGGCGCAGTGGTGCAGCGGTTAATGTTGTCACCTCATAGCAAGAGGTTGTCTGGTTCGATTCTCGGCTGGGGTGCCTTCTGTGTGGAGTTTGCATGTTCTCCCTGTGTTTGCATGGGTTTCCTCCGGGTACTCCGGTTTCCTCCCACATTCCATAGACATGCATCTGGAGCATTTCTCCCTGGACCTCCGCTGAAAACAGGCTCTGTTGAACCTAGTCGGACTTTCCCAGTCAACAAATGTTAAATAAATAAATTAATAATAATAAAATATATATATATATATATGTGTGTGTGTGTGTGTGTGTGTGTGTGTGTGTGTATATATATATATATATATATATATATATATATATATATATGTATGTGTGTGTGTATATATAAATATATATATATATATATGTATATATATATATATGCATATATATATATATATATATATATACACACACACACACACACACATATATATATCGCATGTATTTTACATATATATATATATATATATATATATGTGTGTGTGTGTGTGTGTGTGTGTGTATATGTATATATATATATATATATATATATATATATATATATATGTATATATATATATGTGTGTGTAAAACATTCAGGGAGTTAAAACTTCATTGAGTTTGACTCATCCAGTATGCTTTTGGAAAGTTTACGTTGGACTACTCAAAGATGTCCCTTCTTTTGAAGTCTATGTCATTACTTTCCCCAGTACAAGACCAGCATTAACTTTTTCCAGGGAAATAAAGAGCATCTTTTGATAGCTGGCAGGACCACTACACCTCATCAAATGTTTAAACCCAAATATTATGATTTATCATTACAAAGACCTTTTCTTAAAGTTCTACTGTTATTTTAACTATATTACACAATACGTATGTCTAAAAAATACTATTTTACCATCTCTGACCACTATCTTATTCAGTCGAACTAAGTCAGAAGTACATTATGACATAACACAATTCATATTTATGTGCCTCTTCAGCAACAGTGGGCCTTTTGAGTGGCTGTGTGGCACAGAGAGATAAAACTATTGCAACCCAGACAACTTATGTTCGACTAGCAATAGAAACACTAGTGGGGCCATGCTCAGGGGAGATAAGAATGAGTGGATGACCTGTTCACATCCATGGGGATGGTGGACAGCAACCTAAGCTGGCTACAATATAGCAACATTTAGGGTCTGATGAGCTGCATGTTGCAAGTGATTATACAGCATAGCTGGAGTTTGCTTATGCCAAGAAGGGCATGTGCACCTACCAGTGTAACAAAATATATGGAACTCGCAAAGGTTGCCATAAAGAGGACTTTCAAGATGACTGCACAATGATCCAAAGCTTAATTTCAGCTCTTCCAGTATGAAAAAAGAAACTGAGAGGTAAGGACCAGTAATTCTGAAAGATTTAGTAAATTCAGTTACTATCTAGTAAGTACACTGAAGAGATGCCATGAAAGAAGAAACTTTAGAGAGCCTGAAAGAAAATCAATTAGAAAAGGTTAAGAGAAAACACTGTCTGAGAAAAATCCTGCAGCTGTTCAGAAAAAAAAAACAAATAAAAACAAAACAGTTCAAGCTCCAGCTTTAGTGCAAGACATGGCTTCCACTAATTTAGAGGACAAAATAAAACAAGTGTACTCAGAGCTGATTACAATAAATAAAACATTGAAGGAGTATATCAACTCACATAACAAAAGTCTGGGACAAAATGGAAGAAACTTTAAATAACTATTCAGATGAACTAATAAAACTGCAAAATCAGACAATTAAATGAAGAAAAAGGCTAACCGAGTATGAGACTTCTCATGAAGAGCTGTTTCAAAAAATGTTAGAATTAGAAAACAGCACACACAGACAAAACCTGAGATTTTCTGCTGTACCACAGAATCTAGAAAGAAGAGGTTGTGCTTATTTTATGAAAGCACAAATAAGCAACCAGTCTGGTATTCCACAGCTGGATTTGGTAACTGAAAGGACACATCAAATGTATGCTCCAAACCTGGCCATAATAAAGCAGCGAAGACCTGTATTAATAAAGGGCAGTCATACCAGCAGAAATAGTTAATCCTGACAAAACTGTGGCAAAAAGGAAAAGTATTAAAAATGGGAGATAGCCGAGTGTTTGTGGAAAATGATTAGCATACACCAGGCAGAAAGGAAGCAAATTTGTCCCAGCAATCAAGGAATGTCGACAGGCATGTATGAGATTCAAGCTGCTGTATCTAGTTGTCTTCAGAATATTTTTTTTCCTGGAGGATCAAAGTCCTTTTCTGATGCAAAACAGGCTAAGGAGGAAATACAAACGTGAGCCAACAAACAGAATAGGACTCTGCTTCTCATTCTTCTGATAATAAGTTTCTTAAAGAGACTTTGCCAGAGAAGCATTTTTTAGTGTTCCAAAGAAAAATGCTTGAGAGGCAGAAAAAAGTAAAGGAGTTGACTAGAAGACTCTGAAGTTCCTTGGACTTGAACCGGAATCTGAGGTTGGGAGATGGCAGTGAACAGGAAGAAGACCAACAGCACTGAAATTAGTGGATAAATATGAAATTACAAAACATCAATCACATTTGTGAAACATGGCTTTGCAAGAAAAAGTGGAAAGACTGGACTTTTGTTGACGTTAAACTTGTGGGGGACTGAAAATTGTATACCCCACTTCATGCCGTTAATGTTTAGAAGGACATTACAGGGAAGAGAAAAAAAGTAACTGTAAGTAAAACAATTTTTGTTCTTAACAGTTATTTGTATTAAAACATTTCATGGTATAAACTGCATATTTTATAGGAAAGCATTTTCATTTATTGTTTTATGTGATAAAGTACTATAGCAAGCAAGTGCCTTTTTTCTTCCATTTTAGTTTTAAGAAATGTAGGCATTACAGTGTAAAACGAGAAAGAAGTCTGGACAAAAGCATGTTTAAGTTAATATGCTGTAATCTTGGGTTGTTGAGGTGAGGATGGGTGTTAAAGTGCACAGATCATAATATATGTGGAATTGATATGCTTTGTTTTTACTTTTGCATAAGTGAATGTCTGGATTAGGTCCATTGGCTTAATCTAATAATTTTTTGTGTATGCAAGCAAGTAAATAAGAGAACACTGAATGTAATGAAAAAAAATTCTTTAACAATTAAATGTTCAGGATGAGAAATTTGCAGCCGAGGGCAGATGTACATTTTATTCTTAGGTTTCCATGGAGACAAGCTGCAAAAAAAGCCAGAACACTTTTTAAGGCTAAAATTTAATGTTTTCTGAAAGCATGCTTGCTATTTTTCACATCTTGCAAGGGAATAAAGATAAAAAAACAGCAATTACTGTAAGTAGGAGCAGAGGCTGTAACATGCGTCGTAGCATGTATAATCTTAAGGTTAGGTTATGGCTGTGTGTGTGCAGCTGTCAGTTTGGAACTATTGTTCATATCAGGAGGGTCAAACTTCACTGTTTAAAGCTGTACATAGTTTTGTCTGTTTGTTTTAAGTTAATAGGTTCTGGGGTGTTCTGGGGAGATGTTTTTTTGAGGGTATTCATTAAATAAAATCTTGTAAAATGTGACAGGTTCAAATGGAGATGACAAGAAGCAACTGTATAAAATATCAAAGATTAGTGGGTGCATGGTAACACAAAAGCTGGAAAAAGACATTTAAAAAAGTTGTCATATATTATAGCTGAGAATAACTTATCACGATGAATGCACTCTCTGTATTATTATTATTATGGAATTTTAATGGCCTCACGGGTGTAGACAAAAAGTAAAGAATCGTGAATTATATTAAGAAATGCAGAGTTCAAATAGCAATGCTACAGGAAAGACACTTGGAAAGAAATGAGAATGTGACTTTGATAAAGAAATTATTTCATGAGGTAAATCAGAGACAAGTTATCTGTGATAGTTGATAGAAGAGGGGAAGGGGAAAAAGATGATGGTGGATTTGTGGTGGTGAGGGGTTACTGTGCAGGAAGGAGGATTACTCTGGGGTGTATTTGTATTCCACCTAAAACTGTGTAAGATAATTTTGGTAGAAATAATCAGCTTTCAGCAGGGAACATTACTTACAGCTAGGGACAGGAATTTGATTTGCAACAGTGATGATGTATCCGGGACCTACAGGGGAAAATATAACAAAAGAGGGTAGATTTCCGAAATAATTTATGCAAATATTTGCTGTGGATGATGTGAATTCAGTAGTAGGAACTTGGAGAGAATTTGTATATTATTTACCAAGGTACAATAACTGGCCTAGACTAGACAGAAATTAAATTTCACAGTTAACGTGTATTTAATAGAAAGCTTCAACATACATCCAATAACAAGTTCAGATCATGCGCCCATTACAACTAAGATAAAAATGCAAGTTCAGTAAAAAATGAGACAGTGGCGCTTCCCTACGTACCTGATAAAAACAGAGAAATTTAAGGAATGGGTAGTGGAAATTTTTCTGGAGTTAATAGGATGATAGAATTTTCTTCAGAGGTTATAGCTAGAACATGGGATAAAATGAAAGTGAAGTTTAATGATAAGGTAGAATTAAAAGAAAAAGAACTATGGATAAGAAGTAACAGGAATTATTTAGAGAGGCTGACAAAGGTTAAACTATTGCAGAGTAAACAGAATCTCACAGAACAAGAAGAGGAAAAACTGCAGAGTGCTAAAAAGAAAATCAGGGAGTATTTGGATAATATGCATGTGTTTAGAAAGATTGCTGTTAAGCAACTGTTTTTGGTAATAACTCTAGATCACAAAAACTTTTAGCACAATTACTTAGGCAACAGAAAGTAAAAAGGGTTGTTGCCAAACTTAAGGAGTCTATAACAAGTAAAACAACCAGAGATCCTGTAGCAATATTAAAAATATTTCGGAAATTTTATGAAAATTTGTAAAGCAGAGAAATGTGGAAATCAAGAAAGAGTACAAATGGAAATATTTATGTAAGACTTAAGTATGTTAAGGTTAGAGTTAGATGAGGCTCAACGATTGACAGTTAAGATAGGAGGAGATGAGATAAAAACGGTGAGGTACATTCAATCTGCAGAAAGTCTACAGGAATAGATGGTATTGCTGTGAAAGTTTAGAAGATAGAATGGAAGAAAGTGATTAAGATCCAGAAGGTTTTAACAGTATTTTAAACAGAGGGGAAACACCAGCATCCTAGAAGGAAGCTGTTATGGCTGTAATACCTAAAGACAGTAAAGACCATTCAAACCCAGCTTCATGTAGGCTCATTTCAATTTTAAGCTATTGTTATAAAGTGTTTATGTCTATAATAGCTAAAAGAATGTCAAATGTATTGCCAAACCTGATAGATATGGATCAGTATGGTTTTGTGGAGGAGAAGCAAATATTAAACAACATTATTAGAACAATCATGATCTGGAGGAAAGCAGAGTGTAAGAAAATACTGCTGTTGTTGATGGGTCTTGATGCAGAGAAAGCATTTGACAGAGTAAGCTGGGATTTCATGAGTAGGGACATAGAAGCATTTGCATTCCCTGATACAATAATAAGGTTAATTAGGATGATATACAAGGGACTGGTGGCAAAAATTAAAGTGATACGTTTCTTTTCTGACAGGTTGTGTCTGAACAGAGGCACCGTATAGGGGGTGTCCTCTTTTCCCATTGTTATTTCCTTTATATTTAAAGCCATTGGCAAAGAAAATAAGGGACTGAGAAATTCAAGGATATAATTGATACAGCAATTAAGAAAAGTTGGCTTTATTTGCAGATGATATTATTTTGTGCCTGATAAATCCAGAAGAGGACATCTCAGTATTGTGAAACATCTTGAGACAATTTCAGACCTTTTTGAAATGTAAAATGAATGCAATGAATTGGTCCAGCAATATCCATATTTATGGTGACATGATAAAATGAAGTATTTAGGAGTATGAATTAAAATGGATTCTTAAATGGCACCTAAGGATATGTTAGAAGAGATTAAACAAAAGATAATACAAAAACATAGAAACTGGAAGCTCTTGTTTGTGGATATGGATAGCAAGATATAAGAAGTGAAAATGTTTTTAGTCCCTATAGTTTTATATACAGGCCAGGCATATTTTTATCAACTAGAAGAGAAGTTGTGGAAAGTAATTAATAAACAATTGAAGGATTTTATCTGGGAAGGAAAAAGGGGGATTGTCAAGTTGGAAAAGTTGATCCTTTCAATAGAACAAGGTGGATTAGGATTACCTGATTTAAAGGTATATTTTAACACTGCACAGTTAAGGTCCATATATAAAACACAAGCAGAAAGCTATAATTCAAAGTGGAAAAGGATGATGAAGCGGGGTGGGGGGATTCAAGAAATAATGTGAGAGAGTGACATTTTGGCTGCAGATCCTGAAAGAGAATAACGGCAGCCGCATCAAATATTACATTTATAAATTAAAAGAAAGTATTATAAGAACTAAGCCAATATGAGATTGGAGAAAAGAAATTTTGCCAGTAGGAATGACTGCAATTAGGGGTACAGAGAATACACAAGAGGGAGCAGGAATTTTCTGAAGAAAACTTGCAAAGGAAAAGAGCAGATAACTAAAGAGGGAACGGTAATAGAATGGGAAGATGCCAAGAAGACATTTGGGCAGGCTAATAACTGCCTTCCCCTCCAGGGATTGATATCTGAGTATAGGCAAACTGAAAGGAATAGGGGAATTCTGAGTAAAAGACCTGATGTGGTAGAGTTTTAATTATATATAGAAGAAGCAGCTGTTACAAAAGGGCATGGTTACTAGGGAATATATATAATATTGCATGAAAATGATATGAATCAATTACAGGGCATAACAAAAGATTGAGAAGAAAGATTGGATAAGCAGGTCACAAAAAAACAATGGGAGGACATATGTATGGCTCCCAAATATGCAACAAAGTATAGAATATTTAGGATTTTTGCTTGGAAGCATTTACATTTTTATACCCCAAGCAGTCTTCCAAGATTTTTTTCTTGGATAGATGGAAAATGTTGGAGGTGTGATATGAAGAAAGAGGTACTAGGAGCATATGTTTTTAGGAGTGTAATGAGTTACAACGTAAAGTACTCCTCCCCTTAAAGGCCTCACTACACTTACTAATACTTCAATTTATACAAAATCTATCAGTGTAGTTCGTGCAAAAAATTCAACAATAAAATTCATCACTAATAATACTCAAGCATCCATATCAAATTGATTAAAATATTTAAAATAAACACATTGTCTAATGATAATAAAATATTTACAATATTTCTATAATAAAACAATGTCTCAAAAGATGCCTAACAATCTCATTACCTATACTACCTGACGAATATATAAGTATTGTGTTACCAATATATACCTATATATAATACAATAACGTGGAATTAATATATGCAAAAAATCCACAATAAATGTACATATAAAATAGGTAATAGTTAATAAAGAATAAACAATCATATACAGTATTCTAAAATCGGTTTACAAGAAATAAAGGGAGTATAGCATAGGATAGAATTCAGGAAATGATGCATTTTTTAGCTTCCTGTTGGCGCCAATTTTAAATTTAATGATTGGTGTATAAGTACAGGGGGCGGTATTTTCTATACAGGATGTTACATCAGTTTCCGCTTCATTTTGGCACCTTTTTTTTCGCTTAAAAGAACTCTGTTATTTTACTCAAAAGGTTCTGATGAAGTCCACAAGTTGCAGTGGGTGAAAGCACTTAACCTTATTGGATTGATTTTTGTTATTTTACTTAAGTGCATTTACCGTTTTGTATCATTGTTCTTTCTTGGAATAAAGGACATTGATTTACTTGTTCAGTTCGCATCAGCTTGGAGTTTATTTTTTAGTGTGCTATTCCACCAGGATTCCTCATTTTTGGTACTTGTTGCTGAATTCCATTTGGATTTACCTTGCGGTTTTTGTGGTTATTTCGACAGTGCAAGGTTACAAAAGAGCCGTGGCACTTATTGGATAGTTTGTGACTTTACATTGTAAGTTGTTTTCGTGATTTCTATTCAGTTGTCTTTTCAGTCATGGACATATCCGGTGTGGGCACACCTATTTCAACAGCGGTTAATATTGACAATAATAATAATAATAATAAATTAATTAAGTTAAGAAATGAAGTTGCATCTCTTAAAAGTGACATTGGCAAGCTTTTTGGTCTTCTTGAGATCTTGCAAAGGATTTCCGGTGTTCATGAATCAAGGTTTTTTTCTTCTACCTCACCATTGGTTAGAACTGGTGGGGAATCGGACAATCACCACCCATTGAAGGAGGAGGCTGTTAAAGACAAGCGGACCCATAATATTGGGTCCAACGGTTTTGGATATGGAGCATCAGTATCAGGAGGCCAATGCCAAACAGGAGATGACAGTTTTTCATTGCCAAATGGACAGGTGAGTTGCAGTCCGAAAGGAATTTTTAATAGATTGGACATTACTGAACCAGTAAATAATAGTAAGATCAACATTACTGATTTTTACCTTTGATTTTTCTATATACGATGTGGAGGAGGAAGGTAAACGTACCGGTGCCAAACCCAAGCGAATACTTCCTAGTAAAACCTATTCTGCTATTACAAACAGTTCCCCACATAACAAACAAGGTACTGGTTCTAAAGGTTTTGTTCCCAATCAACCAGCCAGTTGTGATTTGCAGTTTAACAGATTTTTGACTACTGACTATAAATTTGATATAGTCATTACAGGTCAAAAGGACATTCAGAATTCCCCAAAGGATTTGGGGTGTCTAAAAGACATGATTTTTTTACTTGGTAAAAAACTTAAAACCATTAATGGAATTAAGGCTGATAATGCTTATTTACATAAGTGTTTGGAAATTAAAATTGTGCCCATGGGTCTCAGATTTTATAAGACACCCATGGGTATAGTCTTTTCTGACAAAAGTGTAACTGAATTTAATACCTTTTTTGACCAATGTGGTTTAACTTTATGAAAATTCTTATTAAATACAATGACGAAAGGTTGAGTCAGTTGATACATGAAAGTGAGGAGTTAAATATGAAGATTACTAGTGATTTATTATTTTCGGACAGGGAAAGGTTGTATAAGAAACAATATAATTTGGCAGATAAGTGGGTGGAAAATATATGTATTAGGAAACAAAAGAAATTAATAAGGGATAGCGAACAGTACAAAAATGGTAAGGCATATGATTGGTATAATTATAAAGATAGAAATAGTAGTTTACAAGGCAATAAAGTTGATCATCCACATGAGACAGATCAAGAAGATTATAAGAAATACAATTCCCATTTTCAGAGAGTGGATTCCAAAAAAGGGCAGTCGTATCGGAATATTTGCCAACAAGATCATTGGTCAACTTGGAAACACAGGCAGAGACAGTGGGGGGGGGGCAAAACACCGTGGAGGGAAAGAAATTAATTGATCCAGTGTGCTCAGATATTATCAGGGTGGACAATAGATATACATACAAAAATTGCAATGTGTATATCCAAACTAGAAAAAATTATAAATAAGACTCATTTTGAGTTGTTATGCAAATACCCATGTTTGTGTGGTTGATGTTTTATGTGAATTAAAAAAATTCATTAGAAAGATGAATTTAGGAATTTTATTTAACAATAAAAATAATATTGAAAAAAACGCATTAAAAAATTATGATAATTCTTTGAAAGTCAGAAGTATGTTCATACCCCTGAATCATCCTAAGGTAGACTTATATGAGAAAGTAGTAACTAGAGAAATTTATCGGGTATCTAGAAATATAAATGACAATGTTACCAACAATTTATCTAATGAAGAAAGAGAGACACTTAAGTCCCTACAGGATAATCCCAATGTTAGAGTGATGAAGCCGGATAAGAGGGTGGTATAGTGATATATGATAACTTTTAATATTTAAAAGAAATATATGATATTTTATATCATACAGGGAATTACCAAAATATTTCTATTAATGAGATAAACATAGCTTACCGACATATTGATTCCTATTTAGAGGAATTTTATATAGATGGTAGAATTAATAAGGAAACGTATATTTTTTTACAAGTGAAGTATCCTAGACTAGCAACCATCGTCGGTATTCCCAAAATACATAAGAATACCTTAGACCCCCCTTTCCAGCCAATTATATCTGGTAGCAAATCCAAAACATTCCCTATGGGAAAATATATAGATTGTTCATTAAAACATATATATAGTAAAATTCCCCACATGGTAAAAGATTCTTGGGAATTTTTGGGAATGTTTCCTACAAATATTAACATGGATAATTTGGTTTTTGTTACTGTAGACGCTGTTTATCTTTTTTCAAGCATACCAAAACAAGCTGGTTTGGATGCTTTTTGTAATAGTATTACATCCTTTGCCAATCTTACTTGGGAACAGATAAGTCTTATTATGGAGTTGATGACTTTAGTGTTAGAACACAATTTTATATATTTTGAAGGGGAGTACTTCAAGCAAACCAGGGGGGTAGCTATGGGTGCTGCTTGTTCACCCATCTTTGCCAACCTGGTTATGCTTGATTGGGAACTCACCTCCCTTTTTCCTTGTGAATATTTCAAAAACGTCAGACATTATTCAAGGTTTCTGGATGATATGTACATTTTATGGGATGACAGT